>NC_089253.1:81948355-82257050 GCF_963930625.1 Muntiacus reevesi | reverse complement strand
AAAAGATCTCCTTCTATTCTGCCTATATTACATATGAATTGAGATATATATAGGAAATAGCTCTGACAAAAGGTATACCCAGGATCTAATAGGTAAATATACCAACAAATCCCAAAAAACCAAGTACTTTATTCCAAAAGATACTGAAACATCTTATCAGGTAGACCTATGTACCTACCATGGCTGCCAATCATTTAAGGAAAAGCAGGATCTAGTTCTGAAATAATTGTGCAAAAAGGAGCATACACATAGGGTAGAGATTGGGGAAAAGTTTCTATGCATTTAAATGGGCTTTTGTCAGATTTGGGGCATTCATAGTTTCCTCTCAGTTGATTCTCCAATTGTAAAATAACTATGTCTGTATGGCTACTTCATGGTATTTTTGTGGTATTCAGATGAAATGATCTATTTAAAAACTATGTTTTAGAATTGTTTTAAAACCTAAAAACAGAGATATTCTATACTTTCTCAAGTCTGAAATATACTGATCTCACTGGCAAGCTAACCAAATCCATGGAACACAAAGGCCATATGTAACAGAATTTTATTATATTTAATAGAATTTAGATCACTTCGCTAAAGGACTTGTGGCAAGACTGAGGGGCAGAGGACAGACTCTATAATGGTGAACACAATAGATTGATTCAATTAATTCAGGTAAGATAGTCAAATCAGAATCTCAATTTTGTACACATCTCAATTTTAACAGTGTTTTTTTTTTAACAATAGATGATACTTCTAAAGAAAAAAATTGCAACTGTTCAAAATTAAGTCTGGATAAGGGGCTGGATAAGTCTACATTTATTCTTAATCTTATTCTTCTGTGTGCATTTTAAACCATTTCTTTTACATTGGGTTTGGTTTAGATGAAGAAAAGTGCATCTGAAATTTCTTCCTCTTCACTTCTCCTCATCCATTTAGAAGATCACAAGGAGAACATAGGCAAAACACTCTCCGACATAAATCACAGCAAGATCTTCTATGACCCACCTCCCAGAATATTGGAAATAAAAGCAAAAATAAACAAATGGGACCTAATGAAAATTAAAAGCTTTTGCACAACAAAGGAAACTATAAGTAAGGTGAAAAGACAGCCCTCAGATTGGGAGAAAATAATAACAAATGAGGAAACAGACAAAGGATTAATCTCAAAAATATACAAGCAACTCCTGAAGCTCAATTCCAGAAAAATAAACGACCCAATCAAAAAATGGGCCAAAGAACTAAACAGACATTTCTCCAAAGAAGACATACAGATGGCTAACAAACACATGAAAAGATGCTCAACATCACTCATCATCAGAGAAATGCAAATCAAAACCACAATGAGGTACCATTACACGCCAGTCAGGATGGCTGCTATCCAAAAGTCTACAAGCAATAAATGCTGGAGAGGGTGTGGAGAAAAGGGAACCCTCTTGCACTGTTGGTGGGAATGCAAACTAGTACAGCCACTATGGAAAACAGTGTGGAGATTTCTTAAAAAACTGGAAATAGAACTGCCATATGACCCAGCAATACCACTTCTAGGCATACACACTGAGGAATCCAGATCTGAAAGAGACACGTGCACCCCAATGTTCATTGCAGCACTGTTTATAATAGCCAGGACATGGAAGCAACCCAGATGCCCATCAGCAGATGAATGGATAAGGAAGCTGTGGTACATATACACCATGGAATATTACTCAGCCGTTAAAAAGAATTCATTTGAATCAGTTCTAATGAGATGGATGAAACTGGAGCCCATTATACAGAGTGAAGTAAGCCAGAAAGATAAAGATCATTACAGTATACTAACACATATATACGGAATTTAGATAGATGGTGGCGATAACCCTATATGCAAAACAGAAAAAGAGACACAGAAGTACAGAACAGACTTTTGAACTCTGGGGGAGAACGTGAGGGTGGGATGTTTTGAAAGAACAGCATGTATATTATCTATGGTGAAACGGACCACCAGCCCAGGTGGGATACATGAGTCAGGTGCTCGGGCCTGGTGCACTGGGAGGACCCTGAGGAGTCGGGTGGGGAGGGAGGTGGGAGGGGGGATCGGGATGGGGAATACGTGTAACTATATGGCTGATTCATGTCAATGTATGACAAAACCCACTGAAATGTTGTAAAGTGATTGGCCTCCAACTAATAAAATAATATTAAAAAAATAAAAAATAAAAAAAAAATAAAAAAAAAAAGAAGATCACAAATTAAGTCAGTAGTTATCAAAAATTTGATATCACTCCTGTGGATTCCCACTAGTTAAAAAAAAAAAAGATCAAGTGATAATTGAGAACTGATTGATCTTGGAACTTCAGTCAATGACTGGGCAGGATATATGTTCTCTGCCATTACGTTCTTGAGATTTGACTGAAGCAATAAGACCAACATGTAAAATAAAGTATAAAAGATAATAAAATTAAGCTAACAAATATAAATATGCTTGGAAAATATTCATGGTAAAGGAAAGCCAATGGAAATGAATGATAAATAAAAGGTTTCATGGAACAGCTTGTGTTTTTGAAGGCTAATATAAAAATTGCATACATTTTTAGAGAATTCAATTTAGTTAAATGTCCCTGCAAATGTTCAGGGTTTTAAAAGAATCTGGCCTATTTAAAAATAAAATCAGGATTTTGGCACACTTGCATGTTGACTCATTTGAGCTTCACAAAACACTGTACTGAAATCATCTTACTGAAAAGAAGAAAAAAAGTAAAAACAGAAATTAAGTCACTTGCCCAATGCCCCATAGATAGTAAGTATATATAGAGATTCAAGCTCAAGTATGTCAGCAAAGCCCATGAGCCATCTTCAATTTCAGGATGCCTCTCAAGGAATACTGGGATCTCAAGAAGCACGGGCTGATAGAAAGAGAAAAGTAGAGCGATTAGGGTGACACTTAGGGAACATATACATATTTAATGCTCTTTGACTTCCAGAGGTCATAGTGAGACTCATGTCAAATCTTCACTGCTCATTAGTCTGGGGTTTTACTCATCTTGATCTGTATCATCTCAAGAGTTTGGTAAGAGTGACCCTTCTTCCAGTGAGAGGCAGCAAAGATCACAGATGAGCAGGGTGATATCAAGGAGTTATCGATGATTTGTCAACTATTTCATGAAGGATGGAAAATTCACTAAAGCGTTATCTTTTGATAAATTCATTCAAAATCACATCTACAATTAGTATGATATGATACTGGACACAAAGCATATTTACTAAGAAAAGATGAAAGGTGCTGGAGGGTGGATTTTGCAACTCCGAACTAAAAGCTAGTAGGACATATCATAGGAGGGCAGATCTGAAAGGCAGAAGAAATACAGATGTGGAAGATTTTTTAGGAATTGTCCCAATTTGCTTGCACCCTTCTGCATCCATGTTTTTGGATAGTACCTTCCTGCGCTGGTTCTGTTCCTTGGTGCTTGCCTTGGCAGATGAAACAAGAGAAAATGTGACACAAGCAGAAGCCTGTGTTGCGCTCGGAACCCTGAAAACAGCCTGGTGAAAAGCCAGTGCTAGCAGCCTGAAGGATGAGAGAATGAGACGCACCTGGCTGACAGCCTACCGAGCACCAAATATGTCAGAAATCCTAGATCATCCACCCACCAGCTGGCTACAGTCCATCAGAAAGTCCAGCCGGAACCAACCAAGGAAACTCTGGCCAGAAGACGTGACCAGCCAATCTACAGAATCATGAACTAAATAAAATAGCTGTTTATTCTAAGTCACTAAGTTTCAGGGTAGTTTGTTACACAGAAAGGTTAATCAATATGATAGAATACTATTTCAAACAATGGGGGGCAAAAACAAACAAAAGGTTACTACCTTTATCTAAGAGCACAGAGCACCTGTTTCTTGTTTCCTAATCGAGACCTGAAAAACCAGAAGGCTTATACTGTAAAGAATAAATGGTGGGCCAAGCAGAAAGGACCTTGAAGAACTCAAAGAACACCATACTTCAGAATGGTACGAGAACAGCAGAATTATTCTCATGCAACCGGCAGTAAAACAGAAAACCACCACAGGTCCTTAAGAAGTTCAGTGCATCTTCTCTAAACAAAACACATCTCATTTTAATTTCAGGGATGTGAAAAATCTGTGACACATGAAGGCTCTTCTTATGTGACACTTTTAAAATTCATTAAATTCTTCATAATTAGGAATGTGTTCTAGGCAATGAAAAAGTGTGCTCGTATAAAATGTTTTCAAACTCTGCAAGTTGGTTGCATGTTGCAGAATACACAAAATGTCTACCACAATGAATGAGTCCATGACTGCAATAAGACCATTAAAAACAAAATGTAGGAGTGATAAAAAGAAGTTAGAATTACAAATAAAATTGTTTTCAAACCTCACACAAAAAAACAGAGTTAAGGGAAAATTAACAAGATTTGGTCCTGTGTGTTTTCATAAGAGAAATCTCATTATTTCATAATCCCTTGCTATAAGTTATATGTATAATTATTTATGGACATGTATAATGCTCATCTATTCTAACAGCCACCAATCACTTAAGTTAAATATTATAAAACAGGACATTACATTTTGAAAAAAAATTAAGTAAACTGAATTAAATATAGTTAAGTATACTATAGTTTTTAGTTAAATATACATTGATTATCATAAAATCTGTATATATGTGAAAAAATAGTTAAATATAATTATAATTTTTCATGTTTGTTTGCCAAGTTTGTTTGTTACGTTAGCCCTGAGAAAACATATTTCTTAAAACCACAAAGAAAATAATTCTATGGGAAAATGATTTATTTACCTGGATCTTCTATGGTTAAGTTCTTTATTAACCATTGAACGATATCTGACCCTAGAATAAGAAAAAAGAAAAACACAAATATATGTGAATATCTATATATGTTAAATTCAAGAACATTTAACAGCACTTAGAAGAGAAGGAATGTTTCTAATTGTTATAACAGACTAAGGATCAGCCACATACGAGGTGTTGAAAATAGTGTGAATATATTGTCTTCATTCAATGAGTCAAGTGCAAAGTAGTCAATTATTAAATATGAAATGTTTAAACAGAAAGATTTAATATACTAGTAGTGGATAAAGCAATTCACTTATTTATTCACTTAATGAATGATTGCTGAGTATCTACTATGTTTTAAGCACAATTCTTAGTATGGCAAAGCCAATACTTTATAAGATGATACTTGTCTCATTTCTGGTTTGCCCCATCCATCCCTATATATACTCTCAAGTCAACCAAAATGTGCTGTCAGGTTTTGAAACTCCTTTGTGTTTCAAGCCTTTATAGTACTATTCTCTTTGACTGAAAGGTCTTCCCACTATTTTCAAGACACTCAAGATTCATTTACACAGTAGAACTTCCCTTGATCCTCACCTTTGGCAGTGTGCATGGAGAGCCTTAAGCCAGTCAAAAGAAAAGCAGGGTAGTCAACATTTCTGCTAGTTGTGATCCAAGATTGAAAGGCCCTGAGCTAGTTCAGTGTACAAGAGAATTAGAACAAAATCAGGCTTGTGACTGACTAGTGCTGGAGTTGGCCAGTAGGAGAACTATGAGGACTCAAGGTTTCCAGTCCAGGAGCATTATGGATGAAGAGAATGGTAAAAATACGAGCAGAAGTGGGAGATTACAGAAGAGCAGATTTACCTAAGAGGTTCATTTCTGTTTTACTTTGGTTTTCAGTGTAATTCATTTCTACATAAAATAACAACAACAACAGCAAAAATGTAATGTAAATAGCTATACACACTCAGTAAACTGCCTCAGTGCTGCATGAATGAAATTTTGTGTAACTGGAGATTCCATTTCTTCCTCTCTTGGAGACTTCGTAGGGTTGTAGCCTACCCACCTGAGATCTAATAAATGAGTGACATTAACAGTGGGCAAATAATTCCAGGTGCTTAAAGCGGAATGGGTCCAAATTAAAACAAACTTGATTATCAAACTTGACAACAGTGTTTATGAAGTTTCCTAAAATTTCCTAAAATTTATGAAAACACTTACACTCAAAATAGACTTTAATAAGCATGCATCTTGAAAATATTGAATATAACATGTGCTCTCTCATAGTTGTTCCTTTAAAACTGCCATTGATTTAAATGCATTTGCAAGGATGGATTCATCTAGATCCTCAAGAAAGCTCTGAGGAAATGAAGGACAGAAAACCATTCACAAGAGCACAGATATTGCAAAGTGTTGTGCCTACCTTGCCATTAACAACCTAAGTTATCTTGAGGAGTGGTCTTCCCTTTTGAAAAAAGGAGAAACTCAGCTTTTCAAATATATATATAGTGCTACTTGACCAATGTAGAATTTCAAGTACCTAAATCTTATTAGCTATCTCCAGGCACCCTGCTTATTTTTCACATTTGAGCATCTATTTAGGGAAAATATACAAGCAGCCATTGGAAAATGTCTATTCTTTTGAAGAGAGCCAAATATTGATTCCAGGACTATAATTTTTTCTTATTGTGAAAGATGATTTTAAAATACCTTCAGAAAAAGTTTTGCTTTTTTTTTTTTAAGTTTTCTTCTCTCTTCCTCCACCCCACTTTCCTGAACAGAAAGAAATCCAAAGAAGCCTAATTTTTGAAATTACATTTAATACAGGAATCAAGAAACTTATTTTCCTGGCCTGGTTTTTGGTTATTTCTGTTACAGAGGTAGTCTCAGTTCAGCATAAAAGAGCCAGTTTGATTGCTTGTCAGTATAATTATAGTGGTTTTATTGTTGTGTGATCACCCAATATATTTATGGCTTTAAGTTAACACATTATGAACTATTATTTTATTGTTAAATGTATATCCATTTATCATATTCATCTATTAGGCACCTAGGTTAGCAAGACCTTAACTCCCAGTTAAGAGAGTTAGAGGCAGAGAAAGGAAGAAAAAAAATTCCAGCATCTTATGGAACCAAAAGTTTGAAAAAGAAATGTGTTATCATAGTCACATTAAGAGCTGATTCAATGGCTTTATAGCCAGGAGGGGTATAGGAAGGAATAACACCTTTCTAGCAATTTCTAAGCTTTATCTTTAACATTAACAAATAAGTGGGCAGATCTGCTAAAATTTTCATGCACAAATGTATATATCCAGAATACTTAAGAGTTTCATTTATCTTTATACTGAGGACATCAGAGTAACAAGCAGGGTGTTTTGTTTTGTTTCTTTCTTTTAAATTGTATTAGAGCTATCAATTAGCTACAATGTGAGACTAGCTAAGAGATGCAACAGTATCTCATACCCTAAGAGATACAAATCAGCCCTGTCACTGAAAATTTGGAAAGCTTAGCCCTGATCTGTGCTTTTGACTTGAAATCTTAGAGGCATCTATCACTTTTATAGTTACAAAATTATGTGTTCTCTCTACTTAACAGAAGCAGTGTAAGTTATATCATTGTATAATCCCACAACCTATGATTTGAAGTGAAAACAAGCAAAACAAACAAGCAAGTGTTCTTCACACACTGCTCATATTTCTCCACATACCATACTGTTTCTTACTTCCATGACTGCTTATGCTATTCTATCTCTTTTTCCTTCAGTTAATCCCAGCTGACTTCATCAACTTCAGTTCATATAAACTACTTCAGGAAGCCTACTCTTCTCACCCTCACTTCACCTTATCAGGTGATGTGTTTCTCTTTTAAGATCTATTAATATCATCATTCATTACACTTGTCAATGGTATTATCATCCTCTGTTAACTTTTATCTGTATCTTGAGTTCCTCGGAGATAGGGGTGTGTGTTACTTATCTCTGGATCTAAAACACCCAGACCAGAGGCTGACATATAAAAGGTGATGCGCAAGTGTTAAAAGAATGAACAAACAGCAAGATTTCCCCCTTCATATCCTACTCTAAGGGAATGTATAAAACAAAGGCAGTGGTCATACAAAGATATTTGACTGGCATAGTGTTCAGCTACCATAATTTCTCTTCATAGTCATAATCTTCCCTTTCCAAGGCTATCACTTCAGGACTCCGTCCACAATTAAAGAAAAAGAATCAAAGACATTTAGACATAAATATTATCTCCTCACCCATGCTATGGACTTGAGTAGTAAAGGGGCTTCCTCAAGACTGCTCCAATGCTGAGTGACAAGACCAGACTAGGTTCTGTGCTGAGGCTACTGTATCCCACTCAGGCCATACAGCCTCTCCAGATACAGCACATCCCCTCACAAGTCACAACTATAACTATGCCCACCCTGAACCTGAAGATGAAGTTCACCAAAAGAAAAACACTGTTAAATTTTCATAAATATGATATATGAGGACTTGTAAGCAACCAAAGACAGCAAGGAGATCAAACCAGTCAATCCTAAAGGAAATTAGTCCTGAATATTCACTGGAAGGACTGATGCTGAAGCTGAAACTCCAGTATTTGGCCACCTGATGCAAAGAACTGACTCACTGGAAAAGATCCTGATGCTGGGGAAGACTGAAGGCAGGAGGAGAAGGGGATGACAGAGGATGCGATGGTTGGATAGCATCACTGACTCAATGGACGTGAGTTTGAGCAAGTTCTGGGAATTGGTGATGGACAGGGAAGCCTGGCATGCTGAAGTCCATGGGGTTGCAAAGAGTCATGACTGAGCAACTGAACTGACTAAGCAACTGAAGCAACCAAAATGTTACAGCTTTGATTTGTACCTTTAACAAAACAAAAACCTTCTTTTAATAATTTCTGATAGAGATTTTAATGAAAAACTTTAGCTCTCAATCATAAGGAAAGGGTTCAAAATATTCCTGAGTCAAAGATACTGACCTTTAAACTATTTTTCTATCAGGAGAATAAGTAGGCTCTTTGAACTGCCTAAATACCTCTTCTGAATCCTTAGAACCGCACAGACACAGTCCTGGCAATATGAATATACCACAAGTAGTCCATGATTTGGAGAAGGCAATGGCACCCCATTCCAGTACTCTTGCCTTGAAAATTCCATGGATGGAGGAGCCTGGTAGGCTGCAGTCCATGGGTTCGCTAAGAGTCGGCCATGACTGAGCGACTTCACTTTCACTTTTCACTTTCATGCATTGGAGAAGGAAATGGCAACCCACTCCAGTGTTCTTGCCTGGAGAATCCCAGGGACCGGGAAGCCTGGTGGGCTGCCGTCTATGGGGTCACACAGAGTCGGACACAACTGAAGTGACTTAGCAGCAGCAGCAGTCCATGTTTTTGATGGGTTAAGTATTCTCAGGATCTCTCAGTAAATATTTTGTTTTGTTGTTGTCCAACTCTTTGTGACCTCATGGACTGTAGCCCATTGGGCGCCTCTGTCCATGGGATTTTCCAGGGAAGAATACTCGAATGGGTTGCCATTTCCTTCTCAAGGGGATCTTCCCAACCCAGGGATCAAACCTGAGCCTCCTCATCATCATTAAACAGTATGTAATGCACATTTATTGAGTTTCTTTGAAAATCTTGCTCTAGACCTATAGTTCTAGGGATGAATAGGAAAGAATGTGGAATGAAGCAGATTTACTCTTCTGTGAGAACCTTGAGGGAAGATAGGATGTCATAATAATCACATTTCCCTCATTCTCTTCAAAGTGCTATAACACAGGTCATTGTTGAATATTTATTGGAGGTATAGCTGAGCTGTTTATAGACATGTACTTTTTGCACAAAGGACCCCAAACATTGAAAACTTGGCTCTAACAGTAATTACCATTCAATATTTAATGACACCCCTGTGTATCTCTGTTCTAATTTTTAAAATTCTTCATGCAAAAAAAAAATGCCACTTTAAATTTTAAAACTGCAGAATTTCATGAGATTTAAACAAATAAGGGTTTTTTTTTCCTTTTGTAAGCTGACATATTCAGTTCAGTTCAGTTCAGTTCAGTTGCTCAGTCGTGTCCGACTCTTTGCGACCCCATGAATCGCAGCACGCCAGGCCTCCCTGTCCATTACCAACTCCCGGAGTTGACTCAAACTCATGCCCATCAAGTCAGTGATGCCATCCAGTTATCTCATCCTCTGTTGTCTCCTCCTTCTTCTGACCCCATCCCTCCCAGCATCAGGGTCTTTTCCAATGAGTCAACTCTTCACATGAGGTGGCCAAGTATTGGAGTTTCAGCTTCAGCATCAGTCCTTCCAATGAACTCCCAGGACTGATCTCCTTTAGGATGGACTGGATGGATCTCCTTGCAGTCCAAGGGACTCTCAAGAGTCTTCAACACCACAGTTCAAAAGCATCAATTTTTCGGCGCTCAGCTTTCTTCACAGTCCAACTCTCACATCCATACATGACCACTGGAAAAACCATAGCCTTGACTAAACGGACCTTTGTTGGCAAAGTAATGTCTCTGCTTTTTAATATGCTGTCTAGGTTGGTCATAACTTTCCTTCCAAGGAATAAGCGTCTTTTAATTTCATGGCTGCAATCACCATCCACAGTGATTTTGGAGCCCCCCAAAGTAAAGTCTGACACTGTTTCCACTGTTTCCCCATCTATTTCCCATGAGGTGATGGGACCAGATGCCATGATCTTAGTTTTCTGAATGTTAAGCTTTAAGCCAACTTTTTCACTCTCCTCTTTCACTTTCATCAAGAGGTTTTTTAGTTCCTCTTCACTCTCTGCCATAAGGGTGGTGTCATCTGCAGATCTGAGGTTATTGATATTTCTCCTGGCAATCTTGATTCCAGCTTGTGCTTCTTCCAGCCCAGCGTTTCTCATGATGTACTCTGCATTTGCAAAGCTGAAAGAGTTAACTGATTCCGTAATCTTTAAAATAAGCAATTGCTAATATCTAAAAAACAAGGCTTTCCAGGTAGTGCAGGGATAAAGAATTCATTTGCCAATGCAGGAAATGCAGGTTTGATCCCTGGGTCGGGTAGATCCCCTGCAGTACAATATGACAACCCACTCCAGTATTCTTGCCTGGGAAATCCCATGGACAGAGGAGCCTGATGGGCTACCATCCATGGGGTTGCAAAGAGTCAGATATGACTTAGCAACTAAACAACAACTTTGGACCAAAGGGAAAGGATACATTTGGGCTTCAAGGAAAAATGGAAACAGAACTCTGATGACATGATAGTTCCTCATGGTTCCTCTCTGGATATATTTCCTTCTAAAAAACAGCCTCTGTTGTTTCTCACCTACAAGGTGGATCATGAGGGCTCATAGTTTCTGGGTTTACATCTCCTTCATTAAAGGCATCAAGAAGTTTGAAGCTAAAATTATGTAGGCACAACTCCTAATTTCTCAAGGTGGGGGGTGGGGGTCTAAGTTTTGGGAAGGAACTCATTCCTGCATCAATCAACTGTGGCAAGAAAAGTGAGATTCCAAACACTGGTATGCTGGTTGGAGGCATATACAAAACAGTGTCCAGAAATTAGAGTACTTGGCAGACAAAACAATAGGTTAAACCACAGCTTCCTTCAATTCTTTAGTGTTTATATTTCCATCAGAAAAAAAAGAGGAGAGGAAGGAGGTAGAGCTCAAAAGCATGTCAAATTGTGAATGAAGTGAGCATGTTATTCTGCTTTGTTATAAATATAAATGTGTTCGGTTCTATGAAATTATTATATTCCTGAAGGCAGAGTATGAATACATCTTTGTGTGTGTGAATAAAGCCACATTTTATGTGCAATAAAAGAGTTATGCAAAAGAACTTCACGGTATATATGCAAAGAAATTCAATGGAGTGTTTGTATATGAGCGTATATCTTTTTAAGGACATTATTTTCTAAAATGAATAACATCCAGTTGAGTATTATATGTCTGGTTTTTACATATCAGCTTCATTTAGAAAAGATTATCCAGTTTTTATAGAATTAAAATTATGTCTGATCACAGTTTGAAACTGGATTGAAGTTATAATAGCACATCTCCCAATCTTCCAGACCTAATAACATCCCTGACATCCAGAGACCATTGGGAGAGTATTAATCAAAACACTACATTTGCTAAATTTTTGCTTTTGCTAAATCTGAAACACATTTTAAGCCCTGGACTACAATACTTTAAAAAGGTAGAAAAAAGGACATTTAAATGCATTTATAGATGAGATGGCACAGACAAATTATGTGGTTTATTACATTTTCTTTTCACGTTCTTACTCAGAGTTCTATGGCCCTTGAACAAAAGTAGAATCACAGAAAATACTGGACTTTCCAAATATAACCTGAACCTGCAAATTAAAGAGACAAAAGCCCAAATATTCATACCAAGCACTAACAGAGTGCACTGAAGATAGAAAGAATAAAAATACATTTCTCTATCTCCCAGTGAAGCACAGTGAAAGTAAGTTGGAGTTATGATGGGTAGAGGTCCCTGGTTGTTTTTTAAGCAGATATTTAATCAAGACCATGGGGATTTATCTATATTTTTTAACTTTGCTGTGTAACTTCCATAAGCCATAAAAAGATCTCTTTAGACACAAAGCAAGGATTATGTATGTGTCTTTTCAAGGCCTAAGTGTTAAAGATAGCCCGCAAAAACAAGAAGGCAGTATAAATGACTATAATGAGGGGGTAACAGGAAATCAAGACGATCTTAAGAATTGTTTGTCACCCTGTCCCAAAGCTCAAGATAGTTACTGATCAACCAGAAAAGCATTTTCCAAATCGTGCTCTGAAAAACACCACTGTTTCTTGTTTGGGATGGCGAGAGTAAGTGTGAGAAGTGCTGCCTGATCTCTCAATTAGAAGAGTGTCAAAATCTCCAGCTATAATAAAGTAGTGTCTATATCTTTTTTCAGCTCTGTCCATTTTTGGCTTGTGTATTGTGATGCTCTCTTTTTAGGTATAAACACATTTAAGTTTGTTACATCTTCTTAAGAGAATTAAACTCTTTATTTACTACTTTTCTTGATCTTTGATACATTTCCTTGGAATGAACATAATGAATATTTCCTTGTAACGCTTACTGTGAAATTAACAGAGCTACTCCTACTTTCCATTGATTAAAATACGTTTAATGTTACTTTCTGGTAGAGAGTATTTAGTTGGGTGATGATTTTTTGTTCACTGTGCCAACGTTTGTCTTTTAATTGGTGTTATCAAATTTAATGTAACTACTAATATGTTAATATATGCCATTTATTTTTCATTTTCTAGTTTATCTACATCATTTTCTTGTCTCTATGTTCTTTTTTTCTGCCATTCTATGGGTTGTATTAACATTTCTTAAGAATTTCATTTTATCTAAGTTGTTTTGAGGGTCTCATTTTGTATAGCGTTTCATAGTTGATGCCAAAATTACAGTACATATACATAACATCACAACTTCTGGTGGTGCTCATTTTACCAGTTTTAGTACAGGACAGAAACCTTAAATTCCTTTCTGTATCTTTAATCTCTAGTTTGTAATATTTCTTAAGTATTTATTCTATATACTTTAAGAAGCATATCAGACTTTGCTATATTTTTTTCTTCAGCAATGAAATGATTTAGAAAACCAAAGAGTAGAAGGAAAACCTATTGCATTTACCTACTTATTTACTTAGGCTTCTCTATTGGCTTAAGGGTAGAGTCTGCCTGCCAATGCAGGAGATGCTGGTTCGATTCCTGGGTCAGGAAGAGCCTCTGGAGAAGGAAATGGCAGCCCACTCCAGTATTCTTACCTGGGAAATCCCATGGACAGAGGAGCCTGGAGGGCTACAGCCTATGGGGTCACAAAGAGTCAGGCATGACAGCAACTAAACAACAGCAAGAACATATTTGCTTACCAAGTTTTTCTTTTTTTCTGTTGTTTCAAGATCCTTCCTTTATTGCTTCCTTTAAACTTAGAAAATTTCCTTTAGTCATTCTGTTAAACTAGGTCAGCCGGTGACAAATTCTCTTAGTTTTCACTCATCTGAGAATGTTTTATCTTCATCTTATTCCTCAAGGAAATGATCACTGGGCACAGGATTCTGGGTTGACAATGTTTTTCTTACAGTATTTGAAAATGCCATGCCATTTCTTTATGTTTCCTGATGAGGTATCTGTTCTCATTTGAATTATTTTTCCATTAAAGTATCATTTTTCTTTGACAGCTTTCAAAAATCCCTTCTGTTGTCTGAAATTTAATTATGATATGTCTTAACATAGATTTCATTGATTTTTATGTACCCTATTTTAGATTAGGTTTATGTCTTCTCCTATATTTGGGAAATTTTTAGCCACTATTTCCTTGAGAGTTTTTTTAAATTCTCACCTTGTTTCTCCTTTTCTTTCAGGACTCCGATGACACAAATGTTAGATCTTTGTTATAGTTTCACAAGTGTTGGGGGCTGTGCTCATTTTTGTCAATCTATTGTCTCTCCGCTATTCAACTTAGGGAATTTCTATTGTTCTGTCCTCTATTTTACTGATTCTTTCCTCTGTTTCATCTAATCTACAGTCAAGCACATCCACTGAGGTTTTTCATTGGTCATTGTATTTTTCAGTTTTAAAATTTCTGCTTGGTGTTATTTCTTTGCTAAGAATTTCTGTTTGTTTCCTGAGTGTTTCCAGTGGGTTTTTTGTTTTTTGTTTTTGTTTTTTTGCTTTTTTTCAAAAATGTTCACTGCTATTTGTTGAAAAAGTTTTATTAGAGCTGCTTCAAAATCTTTGCAAAATAATCTAACATCTCTATCATCTCAGTGTTGGTATTATTGATGGTTTTTCATTAAGCTTGAGATATTCCTGGCTCTAGATGTAGAAAGTGCTTTTCTTTATTGAAATCTGAACCTTTTTATGTTATGAGACTCTGGATTTTATTTAAACCTTCTGCTGGCTTTCTCTGACACTGCTACTGCTAGGGAAAAGGGGATGCTTTTTCCTTACCGTCAGGTGAAAGTAGAAATATGATACTGCAGAGGGGTAGCCTGGTTGCCACTGCCTGATGGTCAAAGTCCTGACCCTCCACCAGGCCTCCTCTGATGCCACTGTGGTGGGGAGATGCGGGGTGCCTTTAAACTACCAGGTGGGTGTGGCTATACACTTACAGCAGGGCTGGAAGAAGGGACTCTTTACTGGTCAGAGGGGATGAAATTTCTGGTTCCCTGCTGGCCTTCTCTAACACCACACCAGTGTCAGTATGAGATTACTTCATAATACCCACACATGGATAGAAATCTAGGCTCTCTACCTGGCTTTTGCTAGTATGGTTGAGATTGGGGCTATAGCTTTTCCCTGTGGTGTTTCGCTGGAATGAAGTAATTATTATATAAAAGTTACCTACCCACTCACTAGGCTATCCTTTTCCTAATCCTTTGGCTTGAATGCATAGACCTAATTGGTGTTTTTCTCTTTTGTTTTTTGTCTATGTGTGTATGCATGCTACATTGCTTCAGTCATGTCAGACTTTTTGAGATCCTGTGGACAGGCTCGTCTGTCCATGGGATTCTCCAGGCAAGAATACTGAAGTGGGTTGCCATTTCCTCCTCCAGGGGATCTTCCTGACCCAGGGATCAAACCCTGATCTGACGACTCCTGCACTGGCAGACTGGTTCTTTACCACGATGGTCACCTGGGAAGCCCCTTTTTTGCCTATACCCATTAACGTTTCTGGGTTGCTGACCTTTTCCACTTCAAGTCTGAGATATATGAAGCAAACATATAACCCAGGGAACTCATAACTATGTCATTCCTAGGTTCCTGAGGTCTCATAGCCTAATTTGTTCTATCTACCTTTCAGAATGTTACATTTTTTTCCATATATAGTGACTAGGGTTTTTAGTTGTACTTACCAGGAAGAATAAGTACAAATATATGTAATCCATTTTCCTGAAAGTAAACACTTCAACATCTGTTTTTTTAATGGTTACATTATGAATGCAAGTTTCCTAGAATACAGATACTTTTAGTTTTCTCACCAAAGCATTCTCTTGAAGAAGAAAAAAAAAAAAAAAAAAAAACTGAAAACTGTCAAATCTTAGCTCTCCATAGTTTACAACATTCTTTATTATAGTGTTCATCTAAATTTATGCAGGCTATAAAGAAAGCTGAGTGCCGAAGAATTGATGCTTTTGAACTGTGGTGTTAGAGAAGACTCTTGAGAGTCCCTTGGACAGCAAGGAGATCTAATCAGTCAATCCTAAAGGAGATCAGTCCTGAATAATCAATGGAAGGACTGATGCTGAAGTTGAAACTCCAATACTTTGGCCACCTGATGCAGAGAACTGACTCACTGGAAAAGACCCTGATGCTGGGAAAGATTGAAGGAGGCAGGAGAAGGGGATGTCAGAGGATGAGATGGTTGTATGGCATCACTGACTCGATGGACATGAGTTTCAGCAAGCTCCAGGAGTTAGTGATGGACAGGGAGGCCTGGCGTGCTGTAGTTCATGGGGTCGCAAAGAGTCAGACATGACTGAGCAACTGAACTGAAGTGAAGTGAACTGAATTAAAGTACTTTATCCACCCTATGAAATGGTTATAAAAATAAGTTATAAAAATAACTAACTTTCAACATAAAATTTTGTATTAGAATCATGGAAAAATAAGTGCTCTTCAACATATCTCCTGTTTTATTATAGTTCACTTTCTCATTTCACAACTTATTATAATACAGGCTAGTAAGTTATGATACAGGCTAGACACAGATTTTTTTTAAAAGACATATAATTATATAACTTTGTTTGGCAAGTTCTCATATTTCAATAAAAAATCAGTTCATAGACTTATTAACTGAACTTGATCCTTTTTAAGTCAGAATTTATATTATACGTCCACAATGGTCAGAGTATGGTTATTTGTTACTGGTTTTCTGCTTCATTTTCTTGAATAAAATCATGTTATAACTGCACCAGTGGAAATGGAGGTGATACCTAATTGGCAAATGAATCCTTGTCTACTCTATTTCAGCTTTTTACTCATACTGTTTTTATTGCCTTTGTCAGATCAAATTTCTACAATCCATGTAATAGATTTACTTTTGATTCATTCCTTTAGAAGACTGTCTTTCACCTTTCTTAATATGTCCATTCTGTTCATTCTCTTGAAGTTTAAAATCTGGTTGCGTATTATTCAATTACTAAGTTACTTAATTTATATGTAACATGCCTACAGTCCAACTGCTCACTTCTCTATTAAAATGTTATGCTTCTCTCTCAAAGTCTCAGCATGAATTAAATAGAAAATACACTTTAAGCATTTTACACAGTCTAGCCAGGATGGCCACTCCATAAATGGTAGTTTTGGAAAGACTGTAGTATCTACAGTGGGGGAGGTCCTGTTCTAGGAAAACTGCAGTGAACAACATTCCTGGCTCTTATATTCTGATGAGGACAGACAGAAAATAAGCAAATAAATATGTAAAAATGTCAGGTGATGATAGCTGCAGTAGTAAAAATAAGAGTATAATGAGGCAAGAAGCCTGATGTTGAGGGTGGACGGCATGCTACCATCTTTCATAGAGTGGTCAGTGAAGACATCTCTGGTAAAGTATGGTTTTAGTATAGATCTGAAGGAACTAAGTGAAAGTCGCTCAGTCCGGTCTGACTCTTTGTGACCCCATGGACTATACAGTCCATGGAGTTCTCCAGGCCAGAATACTGGATTGGATAGCTTTTTCCCTTCTCCAGTGGATCTCCCCAACCCAGGAATCAAACCGGGTCTCATGCATTGCAGGCAGACTTTTTACCAACTGAGCTATCAGGGAAGGAACTAATGAGATAAATTATACAGCTACATGGGGCAAAATATTCCAGACAGAGAAAATGAATTCTGAGGCCAAAAGCTAGAATTCTTCTTGACGTATTAGAGAAGCAGAACAAAGGCAGGTACAGGTGGAACAGAGTCAGTGAAGTTAAAAGCAAGAGGATATGAGGACAAACAGGTCATTTCAATTTCCAGAAACATTAAATCTTCCAAGACTGAATGACAGAGAAATAGACAACCTCAACAAACTAATTACTAGTAGTAAAATTTAATTAACAATAAAAAAAATCCCAGCAAACAAAAGTCCATAAGTGGACAACATCACTGGGGAATTCTACCAAACATATAAAGAAGGGCTAATACCTACTCTTCTCAAGCTATTTCAGAAAACCAAAGAGATGAGAACACTCCCAAAGTCGTTCTACAAGGCCACAATTACTTTGACACCAAAACCAGATAAAGAACCTTAAAAAAAAAAAGAAAAGAAAATTACAGGCCAATATATCTGAGGAATACACATGGAAAAATCCTCAACAAAATATGAGTATTCCTAATTCAACAATATATAAAAAGTATCATACACCATGATCAAGTGGTTTTTCCCAGGGATGTAAGAATAGCTTAATATCCATTCATCAAACTCTGTCATATAACATATTAACAAAGGGAAGGGTAAAAATCACATAATAATCTCAACAGACACAGAGAAAGCATTTGGCAAAATTTAATATCCATTCATAATAAAAACTCTCATCAAAATTGGTATAGAGTAAGCATATCACAACATGATAATGGCCGTTTATGACAAACCCACAAGTAATATCATACTCAACAGTGAAAAGCTTAACGTTTTTCCTCTAAAATCAGAAATAAGGCAAAGATGTCCATTATCACCACTTCTATCTAATATAGTATTGAAAGTCTTAGTCACAGCAATCAGACAAGAAAGGAAATAAAATGCATCCAAAGTAGAAAGGAAGAAATGATCAGCATTTATAGATGAAATGATACTATATAAAGAAGACCCAAAAGTCTCCACTAAAAGACTAATTAATGCATTCATTAAATTGCAGAATACAAAATTAATATACAAAATTCTTGCTTTTCTATATACTAATAATGAACTATCAGAAGGAGAAAAAGTAAGAAAATACTCCAATTAAAATCACATCAAAAGAGTTAAATACCTAGGAATAAACTTAACCAAGTTTAAAGACCTATATTCTGAAAAATATAATACATAGGTAAAAGCAATTGGAAGAAATCGAAACACACCCTGTGTTCATGGAAGAATGAACATTATTAAATCACCTATATTATTCAACAATATTATATTGATTATATTAATAATCAATTGATTATGTTGATTATATTATAGTCAACATTATTAAAACATCTATATTACTCAAAGTACAAATTTAATGTAATCCCTATCAAAATACTCATGATATTTTTCACAAAACTAGATAAATTATCCTAAACTTTATAGAACCAAAAAAGACCCCAATGGCTAAAGCAATATTGAGAAAAATGAGCAAAAATGGACATATCATGCTCCAGTACTACAAAGCTACAGTATTTGAAACTGACACAAAAAAACACACAGAACACTGAAAAAGAATACAGAGATGAGAAATAAACTCACGCACTTATGTTCAATTAATCTCCAGTAAAGGCGGGAAGAATACACAATGGGTAAAGACAGTCTCTTCAATAAATGGTGCTAAAGACCGAGCAACACGTGAAAGAATGAAGCTAGAATATTTCTCTTACACCATACACAAAAATAAGCCCAAAGTAAATTACCTAAATGTAAGAGTTGAAACCATAAAATTCCTGGAAGACAGTACCAACAGAACTCTCTAGCAATATTTTTTATTCTTCTGTACCCTAAGGCAAAAGAAACAAAAGCAAAAATAAATAAGTGGGACCTGTTTAAACTAAAAGAAAAAAAAAAAAAAAGCTTTTTCACAGCAAGGGAAACTATCAACAAAACAAAAAGACAACCTACTAAAACGGGAGAAAATGTTTCGAAATGATATGTCTGATAAGGGCACCCAACATAGAAGCATCTCAATACATAAGGAACAAATATACAACCAATAAAGGGAAAATTGACAGTAACACAACAATAGAGGAGGAATTTGATACCACTTGTACCAGTGGACAGAATATATAGACATAAAATAAATGAGGAAACACAGCTTTAAATGACAAAATAAATCAGAGAGGCTTAATTGATACTTATAGGACATTCCATCAGAAAGCAGCAAAATACACTTTCTTCTCAAGTGCACACGGAATATTTTCCAGGCTAGATCACATCTTGGGACACAAATAAAACTGTGGAAAATCTAAGAAAACTGAAATCATATTAAGTAGCATTTCTGACCACAACATTATAAGATTAGAAATGTTGATATATGGCAAAAACCATTATAACATTGTAAAGCACTCATTCTCCAATTAAAATTAATTAATTACAATAAATAAAAAAGAAATGAATATAGGAAAAAAAACTGTAAAAGACACAAGCACATGGAGGCTCAACAATATGCTACTAAATAACAAAGAGACCACTGAAGAAATCAAAGGGAACTAAAATGTAGAAACAAATGGCAATGAAAACACAATTACCCAAAACCTATGGGATGCAGCAAAAGCAGTCCTAAGAGGGAAATCCACAGTAATTTAATCCTACCTCAAGAAACAAGAAAAACTCAAATAAACAACCTAAACTTTATACCTAAAGCAACCAGAGTAAGAAAAATAAGCAAAACCTAAAGTTAGTAGAAGAAAAATTATAATGAAATAGAATTTTTAAAAAATAGCAAAATTCAATAAAACTAAAAGCTGGTTCTTTGAGAATATAACAAAATTGACAAACCTTTAGCCAGACTCATCAAGAAAAAAAGGATAGCACTCAATGAAAGGAGAAATGAAAAAGGAGAAATTACAACTGACACCACAGAAATATAAAGGATCATAAGAGTCTACTACAAGCAAGTACATGCCAATAAAATGGACAACTTGGAAGAAGTGGACAAATTCTTATTAAAAAGGTACAACCTTTGAAGACTGAACCAAGAAGAAATAGAAAATAGAAACATATCAATTACAAGTAATGGAATTGAAACTTAGATGGAAAATCTTCCAACAAACAAAAGCCCAAGACCAGGGGACTTCATAGGCAAATTATATTGAGCATTTACAGAAGAATTAACAACTATTCTTTTCATACTCGTCCAAAAATTTGCAGAGGGAGGAGCACTCCCAAGTTCATTTTATGAACTTGGTACCATCACCCTGGTACCAAAACCAGATGAAGAGCTAAAAGAAAAAATTTAATGATTAATATCACTGATGAATATAGACACAAATATCCTCAACACAATATTAGTAAACATGATCAAACAAAACATTAAAAGAATCATACATCATGTTCAAGTGGGATTTATCTCAGGGCTGAAAGGATTTTTCAATATCCACAAATCAACCAGTGTAATTATCACATCAATAAATTGAAGAATAAAAACATGATCATCTCAATAGATACAGAAAAAAATCCTGACAAAATTCAAAAACCCATGTATGATTAAAAAAAAGCTCTTTAAAGTGGGCATTCAGTTCAGTTCAGTCGCTTAGTCATGTCCGACTCTTTGCGACCCCATGAACTGCAGCACGCCAGGTATCCCTGTCTGTCACCAACCCCCGGAGTTTACTCAGACTCATGCCCATCGAGTCTATGATGCCATCCAGCCATCTCATCCTCTGTCGTCCCCTTCTCCTCCTGCCCCCAATCCCTCCCAGCAGAGAGGGAAACTAACTGAACATGATAAAGGCCATATATGACAAATCCACAGATAACATCATTCTGAATGGTGAAAAAAAAATGAAAGCATTTCCTTTAAGATTAGGAACAAGACAAGGATGCCCACTCTTACTACTTTTAATTAAACAGACTTTAGGAAGTTCTAGACATGGCAATCAGAGAAGAAAAAGAAATCAAAGAAATTCAAGTTGTAAAAGAAGAAGAAAAAATATTACTGTTTGTAGATTACAAGATACTATACACTGAAAATCCTATAGGTGCTACCTGAAAACTATTAGAGAAAATCAACTAATATGGCAAAGTTACAGGATACCAAATTAATACACAGAAATCTCTCACATTCTTATTCACTAACAATGAAAGATCAGGAAGAGAAATTAAGGAAACAATTCCATTTACCATCACATCAAAAAGAACAAAATAACTAGGAATAAACCTACCCAAGGAGACAAAAGACCTGTACTCAGAAAACTATAAGGTGCTATTGAAAGCAATGAAAGATGACACAAATGGATGAAGAGTTATACCATGCTATTGGAGTGGAAGAATCATGACTATGAAAACAACTACACTACCTGAAACAATCTACAGATTCAATGCCATAGCTATCAAATTACCAATGCATTTTTCACAGAGTTAGAACAAAAAAATTTACAATCTGTATGGAACTACAAAGGATCCCAAATAACCACAGAAATCTTGAGAAAGAAAAATGCAGGGGGAGAATTCAGGTTCCCTGACTTAAGATTGTATGACAAAGCTGTAGTAATCAAAACGGTTTGGTACTAGCACAAGAAAAGAGAAATACAGATTAACATAACAGGATAAAAAGTTCAGAGATAAACCCATGCACCCAAGGCCACCTAATCTATGGCAAAGGAGGCAAAAATATACAATGGAGAAAATACAGTCTCTTCAGTAAGTGGTGCTGGGAAAACTGGACAGTTACATGTAAACAAATGAAATTAGAACACTCTCTAACAACATAAATAAGAATAAGCTCAAAATGGATTAAAGACCAAAAGGTAAGACTGGAAACGATAAAACTCTTAGAGGAAAACACAGGCAGAACATTCTGTGAAATAAATTGCAGGACATTTTTTTGGATTTACCTCCTAGAGTAATGAACATAAATACATAAGTAAATAGATGAGACCTAATTAAACTTAAAAGCTTTTGCACAGCAAAAGTAACCATAAACAAAACAAAAAGATAATCTTAGAATGGGAGAAAATATTTGTAAATAAGTGACTGACAAGGGATTCATCTCCAAAATATGCAAACACTCATGCAGCTCAATTAAAAACAAAAATGGTGGAAGATCTAAAGAGATATTTTTCCAAAGAAGACATGCAGATGACCAAAACGCACATGAACACTGCTCCACATCACTAATTATTACATAAATGTAAATCAAAGCTGAAAATGAGGTATCGCCTCACACCATTCAGGATAGCCATCAGTATAAAGCCTACAAAAGATAAATTCTGAAGAAGGTGTGAAGAAAAGGGAACCCTCCTACATTGTTGCTGGGAATGTAAACTGGAACAACCACTTTGGAGAACTGTATGGAGGTTCCTTAAGCAACTAAAAACAGAACTATGATATGATCCAGCAATCCCAGTCCTGGGCCTATATTTGGACAGAACCATAATTTGAAAAGACACATGCACCCCAGTGTTCACTGCAACACTATTTACAATAGTCAAGACATGGCAGCAACCTAAAAGTCCACTGACAGAGGAGTGGATAGAGATGTGGTACACATATACAATAGAGTATTGCTCAGCCATAAGAAAGGAATGATATATAATGCCATCTGCGGCAACACTGACGGACCCAGAGATGGTCATACTGAGTGAAGTAAGTGAAACGGAGAAAGGCAAATATCATATGATATCACTTATGTCCAGAATCTTAAAAAAATGGTATAAGTGAACATATTTACAAAATAGAAACAGAGTCATAGATACAGCAAACAAACTTATGATTACTGGGGGCAGGTGGAAGCTTGGAGGGGGGATAAATTGGGAAATTGGGACTGACATACACGTACTATATATAAAGACTTAGTGTATAATACAAGGAACTCCAGTCAATACTCTGTAATGGTATATATGGGAAAAGAATCTAAAAAAGAAAGGATATATGTATATCTATACCTGATTCACTTTACTGTACATCTTAAACTAAGACAACATTGCAACTCTACTCCAATAAATTTAAAAAAAAATTTTGTTCCTCCTTGTCACACTTCAAGTGCTTAACATCCTCCTGTGGCTAGTGGCTACTGTACTGGAACTGTAGACACTGAACTTCTACATCACTACAGAAAGTGTAATGGACAGCACTGGTCCAGATAGTAAAGTATTATAAGAACAATTATCTGAATATTTATGTGTTTTCACAGGCTAAACCTCATTTTTCAAATGAGATTATGCATGTGAAAGTAAATAGCACAGGATCTAAAACAATATAAAGCCACATGACAGCAACAAATATGTGTTGGTATCTCTTCCACTAAAGTTGGAAAGAACACTTCCATGTAGTAAGAGTAAGAAAAAAATCAAGGGAATTCAAAAAATTGTTCCAAACTGAAAATAAAAGAAGTTCAAATCAATTTATAGCAGAAGAAACTGAGATTACTTAAAAAGTAGAATAGTAAGGATAAAAACTTTCTAAACAAGATACAAAATCAAGAAGCTATAAAATAAATGACTGAAAGATGTGAATTTTTAAAATTAAATAATTCTATACAAACAAAGGAAAGATATATAAACAAAGTTATAAAAAGGACAACTGTGAAGTTTTTGTAATCAATTTTGAAAAGGACGTATTTCTTTCATGTTTTCTACTCAGAACTTGTCACCTTGACATTACATTTTATATCTATTAACACTAGATTTGTGGGTGTTTGCCTTCAACCCCAAGTAAATATTAGATCCATGCAGATAAGCCTGTGATCTGCCTTGCTCATGACTGTACCTTCAGTGCCTCAAGTAGTTTTGGCATATGATAAGAATTCAATAAAGGGTGATGAATGAATGGATGAATATCAATTTAAAACTTTGAGAAAATAACAGCAACAAGCAACTGGATAGCAAAGCAGGCAGAAATATGAGAAAGATATTCACTAAAAATTAAATAGAAATAGTCTATATTAAATAATAAATAATCTCACTCATATATAAACAAATTCTAGTTAAAACAACATATACATAAAATTTATACTCAATACATTGGCAAAATGGAAAAAATCTTTTATAATGTACTCTTTTAAGGAAAGGATAGGGAACTACAACTTTTATACACTAATTAGAGTTCAGTCCCTTTGTACAATAATTTTGTAAAATTTATTAAATTTTAGCTATCTATATAGCTGTCACAGTGACAGACTTTACTTTCTTGAGCTTCCAAATCACTGTGGACAGTGACTGCAGCCATGAAATTAAAAGATGCTTGCTCCTTGGAAGAAAAGTTATGACAAACCTAGACAACATATTGAAAAGCAGAGACATCACTTTGATGACAAAGGTACATATGGTCAAAACTATGGTTTTTCTGGTAGTCATGTATGGATGTGAGAGCTTGAAAATAAGGAAGGCTGAGTGCTAATGAATCGATGCTTTTGAACTGTGGTGCTGGAGAAGACTCTTGAGAATCCCTTAGACAGCAAGGAGATCAAACCAGTCAATCCTAAAGGAAATCAATCCTGAATATTCATTGGAAGGACTGATGCTGAAGCTGAAGCTCTAATACTCTGGCCACCTGATGCAAAGCACCGACTCATTGGAAAAGACCATCACGTTAGGAAAGATTGAGGGCAAGAGAAGGGGGTGACAGAGGATGAGATGATTGGATGACATCATCAACTCAATGGACATGAATCTGAGCAACTCTGGGAGACAGTGAAGCACAGGGAAGCCTGGTGTGCTGCAGTCCATACGGTCGCAAAGAGTTGTAAACGACTAACACAATAACATACTCATTTCAGCATTGTTTGCAATAACCCTCCCTCAGATAAAGTGTCAAATCAATCTGATATTCTGGTGTTTTGACCAAGTGAGTCCAGTTTCCTTAGTATCAACCTCACTCTTAAAAAGAGGCTTAGTGCTGAGGATAACAGAATCACATAAAACGTTTTGTCTTAACAAAAGATTCTGAATTTGCATTAAAATATAATTACTACAAAAAAATAGTACCCAATTCTAATTCATGAATTGGAATTCTCCCTCCTACTCCTGAATCTGTCTCCAGCAAAGCATCACAGGAACTCATACACCTGGTCATTAAGACAAATTTACTTAGCACCTCCTGGGCACTGCAAGAGAATAACGCAAGAGAAGCAGGACTTCTACCTACAAGAAGTTTCCTGCCTAGTCAGGGAAGGCAGCTGCATAAAGGGAAAAAAGTTGGACCCTTGTTACCTTGTGCCTTTATTGCAACACCAAGACTGAAAATCCTGAAGATTTCACACAACTCATAGCCCTCCGTTAGGAACTTAGTCTCCTACCTCAGCCTTTCTCACTGGTTGTTGCTGTTGTTTAGTCACTAAGTCACGTCTGACTCTTTGCAACCCCATGGACTGCAGCATGCCAGGCCTCCCTGTCCCTCACCATCTCCTGGAGTTTGCCCAAGTTCGTCCATTCAATCGGTGATGCTATCCAACCATCTCATCCTCTGCCTCCCTCTTCTCCTTTTGCCTTCAGTCTTTCCCAGTATTAGGATCTTTTCCAATGAGTTGGTACTCATGGGTACTCAGTAATTTATTTTCCACTCATTCCCTCTTTACATGTTATGTAATAATGGGGACACTGGCACATTGGAGAGAAAAGGTAAAAAAAAGTACTATGCTCATTTTTACTGAATGGCAGCTGAGGCAAGGAAACAGATGCAGTTGGCGCTAGCACAGACCCAAGATCAGCCCTCTATAGGAGCAGGTACATAGGGTACCTAACATAGAGTGAGAAAGAAGGAAAGAGATGGGACAGCAGGAACTGGCATTCATAG
The DNA here is from genome assembly GCF_963930625.1 of Muntiacus reevesi. Taxonomy (NCBI): domain Eukaryota; kingdom Metazoa; phylum Chordata; class Mammalia; order Artiodactyla; family Cervidae; genus Muntiacus; species Muntiacus reevesi. The sequence goes on along the minus strand of NC_089253.1, from coordinate 82,230,633 downwards.
TTAGCTTCCTCTCCTGCTCCTTAGGGTGACTACTCCAATCTTTCACTACCGGCTCAAATTTCTCAACCGCTATGAGGTTGCTCAAACTGAGTGAAAAATAGAGAAGCTTAAGTTAACTAAAACTTACAGTCCTGCTTTACTGAGGTATAATTTATACACACCAAAATACATCTATTTCGAGTATAAAATTTGTAAGTTCTGACAGATGTCGCTAAACTTCAGTTAAGACACAGAACATTTTCATCATCATATTAACTGAAATACCTTTATGATCACTTTTGGACAAGACAATCTCTTCTCCAGATAGAGGAAACTAGGACTCTCATTTCTATCACCATGGTTTAGTTTTGCCTATCCCAGAACTCCAAAACAGAAAATTGTACAGTATGCACTTACTTGTGCCTGACTTTTTTGCTCAACATACTGTTTTAATAATCATTCATATTATATGCAATGCATCAGCATTCCTTGTAATTGATGAGTTCTTTCACTGTATGAATATACTACACTTTGTTTATAGACCTTTGGGTTGTTTCTAGCTTACAGTCATTATAGATAAAACTGCTATGAATATTCAAGTCATTTCTTATTATAGGCTCAAGGTTTCATTTTTAATGTGAATACCTTCCACCTGCTTTTGACAAACAGAATATAGTACTTCTGAACCTTAAAAGTTAGATAGTGGGCATAAAAAACCCAATGGTAACAAAGAGTCCATAAATTTCAATTTAATATTCAAGTGACCTCCCCTCACCTCGCACTTCAATTTAAAAATGGAGGCTAACAAAGATTAACTCCATCAACTTTCTGCCCCTACATGCATAAAGTTCCTTCTCTTTGTATCTCCTCCCTCCTATTTCCTCAATTTCTGAAGAAGAGGGTTCTATTTTCCTGTCCAAAGCAAATCCCTTTTTATCTCATTTTATTCCATCTCTTCAAGGGCTTAACTGTACTTTGACCTAAAGGGTTTTTTTTTTTGTTTAATATTAAGGGAGAAAATGAAGCTTCATAGAAAACAATATGGCACTCAGACTCTAGCAAGTGAGAAAATACTGTACATATAATCCCAAATCAAATATATAACTGAAGTGGCAAATAACATGACCAAAAAGTAAAGGGAACAATGAAAGATTAAAAGAAAGGATCCTGGTGTAATCTGGAAGCATGAGAGGTTTCTCCAGACACCTGTTTGGAAAAGGCTGAACTTATTTATGTATGAGATGGAATTATAGGAAAGGAAACTTCTTGAGGAGATAGGACAGAATCCAAATCAAAGTACAGGACAAATTTAGGGAGGATACAAACCAAAACACTTTCTGAGATGGAAAGAAAGATGGAACTAGAAACTAAAAGTACCCTCAACATATGCAAATTGGTATGTAAATATCTCAAAATTTTCCTATGAGTCAGGGGGCATGGCAGTCTTTTGAGTCAGTTGTGGTTACTATCTGGAATTTGAAGAAAGAAGTGAGGAATTGGAAGTGCTGCTATAAGTGGGAGAGGCTGCTGACGAAGGTTTGAAGAGAGACACTAGGGCCCAGGTGAGGTTGGGAAGCATGGTGAGAGGCTTCCACCAACAGCTCTCAGCCGTACAGGTACAAGCTCCCAGAGGAAGCAGGAGGTTTCCAAGGTGCGTGGGGCACAAGGATAGACCCTGGGGGCCATTCAGTGATCTAGGGAATCTAGGAAAATGGTTGAAAGAATTAGAAAAGACTCAAGAGTCTTAAAACAACAATAAAGTTGAAAAATCTATCTTTTCTCCTGCCCCATCTCAAACACACAGATACATGTTGCACGTTCAGCCTCTGCTATACAGGGCTATAAAGAAAGCAGTATCTTTCAGGAAAGACCAAGCTTCTATTAAGGCCAGGAGTCTAAAAGATCTCTATAAAGAGACATAAGGGGGTTTCTATATATAAGCAAGACTTAGTGACTGAGCTAAAACTCTTTAGCTTTATCTCCTCTTGAATGACAGAGATGCCAGAAAGGCCAGCACTTCTCAAATCTTAAATTGCACATTAATAACACTGTTTAAATCCTGTTAAAATGCAGGTTATGACTCAGTAAAACTGGATTGGGACCCAGTAGTCTCCATTTCTAACAAACCCCCAAGTGATGCTGCTGCTGATCATGAGGAGTATAAGTAAATTCTGAGTGTCTTCATAAATATTTGTGTTGTAGAATACAGGAAGAGAAGCTGCCAGATATCAGACGAAGAGCAGAAGAAACACAGAAGGATCCTTGGGTCTCCATGGTGAAGAAGTCTACAATGATATGAATTCCAAGACTGCTCAATAGCTTTGGAGGTTGTAGTTCCAATAGGAGGTGCTGTTCACAAATTTCCTCAGTCACCAAGTTGAGAACTGGCAGTATCATCTGGCCCTCTGGGGACAGACTGACATCAAAAAGACTATCAAGAAATGGAAGTGAACCTCTCTGTCATCATCATCATTGAATAGGCATGTTGGAGGGCATACTGTAAATGGTTGAAAGAAGAGCCATCAAAGGGGAACAAAAAGCAGAATTAAGTCAGCTGAAACTAGAAAACCATAGAGTTGAGTGAATGTTATGGGCTGAATCATGTCTCCCAAATTCCTATGCTGAATTCCTAACTCCCAATACTCTAGAATGTGACTGTATTTAGACAGAGTATTTTAAAATGTAGTTAGGAAGGTTGAGGAAGGTTAAGGAAGGTCATTAAGGCTGGACCCTAATCCAATATGATGGGTGTACTTATAAGAGGAAACCAGGACACACACACAGAAAGACCATACGAATATATGGAGAAGATGGGCGTCTATAAACAGAGAGAGGCCTCACCTGAAACCAACCTTGCTAATACCTTGACGTCAGGTGTAGAGCTTCCAGAACAGTGAGGCAATGCATTTCTGTTGTTTAAGCAGCCAGTCTATGATAACTTTGCTATGGCAGCCCTGGCCAAGCAGTAGAGTAAATGATAAGGCATTTGGGCAGTGCTAAAATAAAAAGACAAGACACTTGGTATGACTACCTGGGTTTGAGTGCCTGAAGGGCACTCTGCTCTAAAGCAATTACCCTGTTGGTGCTGTGAAAAAATATCTAATGATGTAAATAGTCCAAAGTGTGGGGACCTACTGTAGAGCCAGAGAAACTGGATCCCTCTATGGATAAATATTAGCAAGAGAATACACACAGACATAAACTTTTAAGATGAAACGTTTAGCAACATAGCTTTACTGTTCCTAACTGAACACATCAGGATAAAGTCCCAAAAGGATTAAGAATCATTTTCTTTGATCATCTCCACAGGCAGGTTTACCACCCAGAAAGGAACAATTTGCTGATTGTCTGCAACATGCCAAGAATGAGACTGCATTTTGGGCTATTTTATTCTGCTCTCCAACCTAGCAGAGAAGGCCAAGAGGGAGAAACTAAATTAAAACGCATAGATCAAAAGCTCAACATCTCTTCTAGAAATGTATTTATATATTAGTTACATTCATAACTAACGTTGTGGTTCTGTGACTTTCAAGCAAACATCTTTTGAGGCCAATGCTCCAATTTCCAGCTGATATTATCAATGGGTCTCATCTGAGAAACTCATCATCTAGGGTGTCCTAAAGGAGAGAATGACAACTAGCTCCTGTGCAAGAGGTGAAGAGCTCCATCAGATAGATGCTCGATCCTCTCATCAGAAATGCTGCCCATAGACTGTTTTGGTATCTAGCTAGAACTATATGCATTTTAACTAAAACTAAATATATAACTCTAGTGATATAAAAGGAAATTTTCTTTTGTCTCAAGCAGAGAAAAGCCTATAAAAAGATGCTTGGAGGAGTATGCTCTCTGGGAGGGCTAGTCCTTTTGGATTACTCTAAAAAAACACACAAGGTTTGTGTTTTTTTCATTCTTATGTTTTGCTTTCTTTTAATGCAACATTTAGTAGAAAGTCCTGATTGATCGTCAGAGAAGGATAGAACCTATCAGTCTATAATAATCCAGATAGGTTTGGGGATCCAAAGGCAGAATGATACATGTTCCACTTCCTTCTTAGCATCATGGGAGGGACTGCTCTCATGGAATGGCTGACAGCAAAGTGGAGTAGACTCAGGAAGAAATAATGGAATCTGGTCCTGTTTGCTCAAGGAAGATCCGTAAGAAGCAGAAGAAGTTCAAACATTCCTGAGGCCCTTGAATGTTGGGCATGGATGCCAGGTGAGAATTAAATATGTTGCCTACTGAGGTTCTCTACAGTGTGGAATGAGGGACTTGTAGATGAAGGTGGCCGGTTATAGACAACAGCAATGATAGTGGTGGTGGAGAAAGGAGTGTCTAACATTGACCATGCCCAGAGAACAGACCATGGGCTGCACCAATGCTGGTAAATTGAACATTGGATATAGCCAGGCCAGAGGGCAAGATGCAAAGACAATATAATATGGCAAGAAAAACCTCAGTGAATGTCAGGAAGCATTTAACAAGAGGCTTCCTGTGTGCTGTTTTGGATCTGTCAGGAACCCTCTGGCCCTTATTAATTCCTGAATATTCAGGAATTAAGAGGAGAGGCATGCCTTTCCCAGGGCTGAGGAATCCTGGCATTTCTCATTATGGTGATAAGTACCCTCTTCCTTCTTATGAACCATATGGTAAAAGGTGATTGTTTGCAACTCTCTCTTTGATAGGGATCATCTTATGTTGTGTATATCTGGAATTTTAATCTTTATCTTTGCTGAGAATAACTACCTTGTAAGACAGTATATATGCCCACACCATGTTGATTAAAACACCTTTGCTCCATCAGAGGTTTGGTCCCCGTGTCTTTCTTTCTTTTATTTTCTCTCTCTCTCTCTCTCTCTCTCTGTCTCTCTATTTCTGGCTGATTCCCTGGAGAGCGGAAGCAAGCTGCGTAACCCAGGGAATATCACCCTCTACTTCTTTCACTCTCTCATCGTCGACTCCAGATCACCAGGTCCATTAAGGGACCAACAAGTGAAGGCCAGTGAGACCCCAAGGAGCAAATTAGGACCTGAAGCCAGCAAGAGGCCCCTCTGGCAAAAGCATGATGTTATATTAACCTACCACCCCTTCCCCAGCCCCTTGCATCAGAATGCTGTCCAAGAAAAGGAAAGAAGGAGGTAAGGGGATCAGGGAAGAAACTTTATCCAAATGACAGTAAGTCATTGGGAAGTGACAGGATAAACAGAAAGTGATTCAGTTATATATAACAGGCAAAATTCAGTCACATTTCATGAAACTTGAAATGAATGAATAGAAATAGGGCTCTCAAGGAAGTTCAGGTCAGTTATTCAGAAATAAAATGGTGTATATGTATGTGTCTATTGATGTCATGGTGTGATTAATTTTAAAAACCTGAACTAGGGGTTCAAAAGGGAAATTCCTTTCCATTTCAAAACTCAGAAGGCTTGACTATTGCTTCCTCTCTGCTGATGAGAAATCCAGCTCAATAAATGTGCCTCTTTCCACTCATGCAGAGCAAAAGAAAATCATCCTAGTCGATGGATGTAATGGATTTAAGAAGCTGTAACTTAAAAAGGAAAATAGAGACGTTACCTAGTGTTACACTCCATAATTAAAATGTCTCCACCATAACATATTAGTGAAAGACATAGGGCAAGAGGGGACAAAGAGAGGTGATGTCACTCCTGAGAGTCAGAATATTAATGGGAACTTTGAGCCGAATAATGTGAATGAATACTGTTAAATCCTCCTCTCAGTAAAATTCCAGAGAATGAAAGCTGCAGAGAGAATGCCCTTCTCAGGGAACTTCACTAGCATTAGGACATTAACTTGAGAAATGCTAGTGGTGGTCTTTTCTAGATGAAAGACTTTAAAACACTATTTCTAAAAAGGTCTTAGGGTTTCTTTTTCCCCTACAATCTTCCATTTTCTACATTTATTGAATTTTATGTCTCAAAATGGGCTTCCCTGGTGGCTCAGATGGTAAAGAATGTGCAATGCAGGAGACCTGGGTTCCTGGGTTGGGAAGATCCCCTAGAGGAGAGCATGGAAACCCACTCCAATATTCTTGCCTGGAGAATCCCCAGAGACAGATGAGCCTGGCGGGCTACAATCCATGGGGTCACAAAGAGTCAAACACAGCTGAGCGACTAAGCACAGCACATGTCTTAGGATGCAAAAGCTAGATGGCACAACAGTAACTAGCATAGAAAATTGAAATTATTTCTTTCGGTACATACGTTTGCTTACATCCACTCCTCAAAATAAAATAAAATAAATAAAACTTGAGCCTGCCCAATAAACAGACAGCATTGTCTAGAGAGTATCTATCTATCTATATATATATTTATGATATTAGCCTTCTATGCAATCTTATCTAAAGATAAAATTTTAAACATTAATGGATCACACAGCACTTTAATTTTAAATCCACTGGACAGATGCACTTTATATTACTTATTTACAGGTATCCTCAGAACTGAACTATTACAAGCTCTCTCTTGTGTTTTTGGCTATAGACCAAAGGCTATCATAGGACTGTTAAGATAGCAGAAATCACTGGGCCAACCAAGTAACTATAGTCATTTCCCAAACATGAAGACTGCTCAACTTATTCATTTATTCTTAGCATATTTATTATGTTTCAGGAAGTACCATGATATTATGATGCCTATGATCATATAAAGAAATTAAAATATTCTCACAAATAACTACAGTATGAAAGTTTCCATATGAGCAGATAGAAATATCTGAAAATCATGTAAAGAAATAAATCATTCCAGGCTCTGGTGAATAGAAAAGGCATTTCAGCTGGCCTTGAAGAATGGGAAAGTTTTCCTAGATTGAAAGATGAGATCCCCACATGGATAAACAGGTGTGCCAACTGCTTATACAAAATGCAGAAATTTTAATGGAAACAACATGCGGTCTATTTCAGATGGGGCATAAGTAAATAGAGTGAGATAAAACTAAACGATTTTAAAGATTTAAAACCAAATTAAAAACTAAAAGATTTCAGAAGACCCCTTCATTTTCCTTCATGTTTATGAGCACTGAAGCCTGAACTGAAAAATTCTCCCATATTCAAACTCATGATAAAGATACCTCTAAATTAAAAGAACCACAGTTTCAAAAAGCCTTGCATTTTTCACCTCCAGGCTCATAGAGAAAGAGCAAGATGTTCTAAGTCAGTTTCTTAGGAGCTGAGGAAAAGTCATGACTTTTAATGATGCATTTTCATTTTACCTGAAATTTTAAGTTTCATTATGCTCATCTGCGCCATACTTTCTAGGCTCACTATGCTGCTACAAATTAGAAGACAAAATATAATGCAAAAACTAAAGAATAAAACTTCTCATTTCCAGTTAGGATTCTCACCACTTTTTTTGTTTGCTAAAGAAGTAAAGGCTTCCCAGGTGGCACTAGTGGTAAAGAATCTGCCTTCCAAAGCAGGAGACGTAAGAGATAAGGGTTCGATCCCTAGGTCCGGAAGATCCCCTGGAGAAGGAAATGGCAACCCACTCCAGTATTCTTGCCTGGAAAACCCCATGGACAGAGGAGCCTGGCGGGCTACAGTCCACGGGGTCACAAAGAGTCGGACACAACTGAGCAATGAGCACATCTTGAATCATTAAAAAATTTCAATGGACAAGACTAACAATTTACCATATGGCTTGATCTCACAGAGATATTTCAAATGAAAGCATATGTTCTGAGATGAGTTTGTTTCCCAGAAGGCTATCATGGCCTTGTAAATTATAGATTAATTGATTAATCAATGTAGTAATTAAAGTCAGCCTCTGTTCTTTTAATGTTAGTGCCCTTAAGTCTTTGATCAATTATCACCATCAACTGAATTTATTTCTGTTAATTTAATTAAATAAATGGCAACTACATATCTGAGATAATTTCAATTAGATCTTTTATCCTTTTAAAAACAAGCATTTTCTTTCTTTCCAATAATTAAGTTAACGTCTATCACAAGAATCAAGTCAGATCAGAATGAGACATTGATGTGCCCCAATTCCCCATGTTTTAGTTGTCTCTTCAGGTTAAAAAATAACCAAGTTCTGTAACCTGTACTATGGTGACAACTCCCATATAAGCAAATTAACAAACTTGTAAAACCCAGCATGCAATCTCCTTAAGCTGTTTGCTCAGTCCATAACTGGGTCTGAATTTATTCTTTAAGTTAATTTATTTAACTTAATTTATCAGGTTATAAGGAAAATCCTCATCTAAAAATGATTAAGCTGGAATTTGGCAGACCTACCTAAAGACCTACTAGTCTTTATTGTATGACTAGTGCAGAAATCACTTACAGAGTAAGAGACAGGACAGGATAACACAGTATGTGGAAAATAATGAAAAGTTGTAGCCTATATCATATCAAAGGTTTAAAATCCTTAGCAAAAATTTTATATGAAAACTAAACAACATGAAAACAAATACAGTTAAGAAAATAAATGAGGTCCAGACAGTTTAAGTGAATTTGTTCTTGCTGTTTTTTGCTAAGTCGTGTCTGACTCTTTGCTACCCCATGGACTGCAGTATGCCACGCTTCCCTGTCCTTCACTATGTCCAGTGGGCTATGCTTAGTTGCTTAGTCATGTCTGACTCCTTGCAACCCCATGGACTGTAGCCCGCCAGGCTCTTCTGTCCATGGGACTCTCTAGGCAAGAATACTGGGGTGGGTACCCATGCCCTCCTTCAGGGGATCTTCCCACCCCAGGGATTGAACCCAGGTCTCCCACATTGAAAGCAGACTCTTTACCATCTGCGCCACCAGGGAAGCCTGGAGGTTGATCAAATTCACGTCCACTGAGCCAGTAATGCTATCTAATCATCTCCTCTTCTGCCTCCCTCTTCTCATTTTCTCTTCAATCTTTCCTAGCATCAGGGTCTTTTCCAATGAGTCAGCTTTTTGCATTAGGTGGCTGAAGTTCTGGAGCTTCAGCTTCAGCATCAGTCCTTCCAATGAATACTCAGGGTTGATTTCCTTTAGTATTGACTGGTTTGATCTCCCTGCAGTCCAAGGGACTCTTAAGAGTCTTCTCCAGCATCACAGTTCAAAAGCATCAGTTCTTTGATGCTCAGTCTTCTTTACAGTCCGACTCTCACAGTTGTGACTGACTACTGGAAAAACCATAGCTTTGACTATATGGATCGTTATCTGCAAAGTGATGTCTCGGCTTTCTAATATGCAATCTAGGTTTTTCATAGCTTTCCTTCCAAGGAGCAAGTATCTTAATTTTGTGACTGCAGTCACCATCAGCAGTGATTTTGGAGCCCAAGAAAATAAAATCTGTCACTGTTTCTAATTTTTCCCCTTTTATTTGCCATGAAGTGATGGGACTGGATGCCATGATCTTAGTTTTTTGAATGTTGAGTTTTGTAATGCATATCAATTTAGGGAGAAGTCTGGGACTAGAATTCTTTTTTCCATTTACGTAGCATTTATCTGAATTTCTACGTTCAAAATTTTTTTTTTAAATACATAGCATACTGTTGGATCTATTTTTTAAATCCAATCTGAAAATCTCTGTTTTAACTTAGTATTTTATACTATTACACTTAAAATGATTATTTATATATTTGGATTAAAATCTCTCATCTTTATTTTCTGCTCATTGCATGTGTTCTTTTTTCACTTCCTTTACTGCTTTAGCTTATTGAGCATTTTATAGCCTTCTATTTTATCTACACTTTTATGCTTACTTTTATATAAAATTTTTTTATTTAAATAATTTAAAAATTATTTACAAATTGTTCTGGGATAGACAAAATACATCTTAAATTAAATCCACTTTTAAATAACACTACATTACTTCATTAGAACTGCAGGAAGCTGATAACAGAGAGTTCTCAGCTGCTCTCATCTCTGTTCTCATTGCTATTATTTAGTTCATTTATCCATGTGCTATAATTACCTACCATTATTCTCATTATTGACTTTAAAAGCTGTACTTTAGATCAATTAAGAAGAATAAAATAAAAAGATTGTGCTTTACCTTCATTTATTTCTTCTCTGATGCTCATTCTTTCATTGCGTACATGCAAGCTTCTGACTTGTGTCATTTAACTTCTGCCTGAATAATTTAACATCTCTTGCAAGGTAAGTCTACTTCATTCTGAGAAAGTATTTCTATGTCTCCATTAAAGTCAAGTTAGGTAAACACAAAATTATAGGAAGACAGATATTTCTTTCAATACTTCATGGAGTTCACTCCATTCTCGATTGCATAGTTTCTGATAAGTCTTCTTTAATTCTTGTGCATTTTCCTACATAAAAGGTGATTTTTATCCTCATCTCTCTTCTTGAAGATTTTCTCTATTTTTAGTTTACCACAATTTGAGTATAATATGCTTAGGTTTTTGTTCTTTTATTTCTTAAAAAAAATTCCTACTTTACCTTCTGTTCTCTTATATTGTCTATTTTTCCTACTAGCTGTTGCGTGTGCTCAGTCGTGTCTGACTCTTTGCGACTCTGGACTGTAGCTCCCCACTCCTTTGTCCATAGAATTTTCTCGGCAGAATACTGGAGTTGGCTGCCACTTCCTACTCTAAAGGATCTTCCTTACCCAGGGATCAAACTCATGTACCTTGAATCTCCTGCAATGGCAGGTGGATTCTTTACCAACTGGGCCTGCCACCTGGGAAGCCCTACTACAGCATGCTATATTTTAATTACTGCTATGCTGAATTCTCTGTTTGATAATTCCAATATCTGTGCTCTATCTTAGTCTGATTCTGATGATTATTTTGACTGTGTTTTTTCTCGTCTTTTTGAAAGTCTTGTAATTTTTTTGTTGAAAGCCAGATGTGCTGTATCAGGTAATAGGGACTAAGAAAAATAAGGCTTTAATGTGAGAATTTCTAATAATATGGCTAGGATTTCAGCTATTAGTTGCAGCTCCAGGATCAGAGGCTTCCAGTTCCTCCAGGTTGCATTTTTTCATTTGTCTGTTTTCACTTGATTGATTTTTGTCTTCTTCTTGATTTGAGGGCGACTCTTGGTACTAATTTCAAGATCTGAGCTTTACTGGTTTTCAAACTCTAATACAGTGTTAATATACTGCAGGCTTATTGATATGGTGGTACGGTATAACAGATAGGAGCATTCTACAATTTTCTGAGTGCTTCTCAGTTATTTAGTGGGGCTGTAACCTTCTTGTGTGTTTTTGTCCTATCTTCCTCAAGCAATATAAATTTGTGCTTTTTTCCCACTTTCCCTGCTCTCTTCTCTGAATGTTTCCAATCTACTTCCTTAAAGAGCTGCCCCTTCATGACTTTTTCTTTTTTCTCAGGGTAGATAGAGATGGAATTAGAGCAGAATCCCCTTATCCTAGCTGTGATAAAGCTCCAGAAAATTCCTTTCCTCTGAATGGAAGGCCTTTGTTGGGGAAAACAGTCTGGAACACTTACCCTTCCACCCCCCCTGCCAGGGTTCTGAGGGGATCCTTCTCAGAACCTAATCCTGAGAACCTTATGTGCTTCCTAAAGGGAAAGCCCACAGGGTATGAGGACCTTAGCATGACTAGGACTCCCTCACTCTGGCTGCTCCGCCCTCAGTCTCCACTGGTTCATCGTGTTTACTATTTAAGTGTTCCTACTCTGGTGGCTCGGTGGTAAAGAACCTGCCTGCCAATGCAGGAGATGCAGGTGCGATCCCTAGGTAGGGAAGATCCCCTGGAGAAGAAAATGGCAATCCATAGTATTCTTGCCTGGGAAATCCCATGGACAGAAGAGCCCAGCAGGGTGCAGTCCATGGGGTTGCAAAGAGTTGGACATGTCTCAGCAACTAAACAACAACATAACAACTAATTGAAAATATCTAGTATCTTTTTTTCCCTCTAAGGAATCCTGCCCACTCCCTTCCTGTTCTCATGTGGTATTTCCATGAATGCAACTATCTCTCTATATGTTTCAGGGTGGCAGGTAGACTGATGACCTCAGTTCTCTGATAGGTCTAGGATAGGTCCCTGATTTAAGTTTGTCCAGATTTTTCTTACTGTAAGGATGGGAGTGATGAATTACAAGTTCTTTGTATATTGGAGGTGGAAGTAGCAGTTACATTTCCTCTTTTCTATGAGAATCTTAGCAAGTTACTAAATTCATTTTTGCATTTTTTAAAATCTGATGTTCATTCAATGATGATTCCACTCTCCATTATGCCAATAGGCAAGTTTGACTCCAAAAGGAATGAAATCTTGATTTGCCCACTTGATTTAGGGCTACATAAACATGGCATATTTTTATAATTCAGTGGGTTTTCTTTTATAATTGTTCATCTACTAGTTGTCTCACATGCTGCATCTAAACAAAACAGAATAATACAACAAATTGCTCCTTCCAGAGACATGGTTTCTCTAAGTCAATAGAACATGCTTGTATACTTTCCTAGAGCTGCCATAGAAATTACCACATACCACAAACTTGGTGGCTTAAACCATTCTGGAGGCCATAGGTACAAAATCAGGGTTTTGGAATGGCCATGCTCCCTCTGAAGGATCTTGGGAAAAATTCTTCTTCACGTCTTCCTGCTTCTGGTGGCTCCAGGCACTCCTGGTAGTAGTATCACTCTAATCTCTGCCTCCATTTTCACCTGGCCTTCTCTGCTCTTTCTTCTCCTTTCTTATCTTAATTTTTAAAATATTTATTTATATTTGACTGTGCTGGATCTTCATTGCTGCCTACAGTCTCCAGAGTACGCGGGCCTCAATAGCTGTGGCACACAGGCTTAGCTGCCACACAGCAGGTGGAATCTTCCCAGACCAGGGATCAAACCCATGTCCCCTGCACTGGTGTGCATGCCTGCATGCTAAACCACTTTAGTCATGTCCAGCTCGTTGTGACCCCATGGAATGTAGCCTGTGAGTCTCCTCTGTCCATGGAGATTCTCCAGGCAAGAATACTAGGGTGGGTTGCCATGCCCTTTTTCAGAGGATCTTCCCAACCCAGGGATCAAACCTGGGTCTCTTTATATCTCCTGCATGGGCAGGCGGGTTCTTTACCTCTAGCGCCACCTGGCAAGATGGATTCTTAACCACTGGACCATCAGGAAAGTCCTCCTTTCTTATCTCTTATAAGGACGCTCATCATCAGTTTTATGGCCCGTCCAGATAAAGCAGGATGGCCTAATCTCAGATCTTTAACTTCAGCATATCTGCAAAGGTTTTTTTTTGTTTGTTTTCAAAATAAGCTCACATACAGGTTCTAGGAGTTAGGGGCTGTGGACATACTTTTGAGGGGTCACCATTCAACTTACAAAAATGCATTAGCTAAATTGATTGCTGCACTGAAACAACTTATCAATTTGGTCAAAGGATTCATCTTAAATCTTTGTGTAAAGTTCTAGATTTCCCTAGAAGAAGAGTTGAATGTGTTAATTTCCTTGCCCAACACAATAGGTTCCACTATATAATCATCAGGGCTAAATACTCAATGAAACATGATCAACCATGTCAAATTATAGTTTTCTTCTAGAGTGGATCACAATATTTTATCTTCAGAAGCAACTCTGGATCATTCCTTTAAGTAGAGAAAAAGCAAATAATACGGTTCTTATGTTGTAAATGGGAAATTTAGACAGAAGGGTAATTCAGTTAATGTTTACAGTTTAATTAGAAATGCTGACAGAAAGACTTGAAGTGTTGGTAGACCTCCTTATTAGTGCTGTCAACATAACTGCATTTATTGCCTCATCTTAATTTCTTTCTCAAATTCAATTTGGGATCCAGAACCAAAGAAGTTCTATTTTGCATGCATCAGTAGCAATGAACAATTTATGCTTTTCTATCCTCCTCTGTCACACTACAGCAGCTGCTTAGAAGTTCTCATTCTACTGTGATAAGCAGTTTTGTTGTTTTATTTCACACTGGTTCAGTGCACATGCCAGGGATGAGACATAGAACTGGGTAAATAAGAGAGCAAAGAGACAATAACACTCCATTTCTAAATTTAAAAAAGGTTGTTTCAAAATATAGTTATCTTAATTTCCAAGGTCTGCAATTTGTTTTCAAAATGTTTAAATATTCCCTTAGATATAGTGTTTCAGCTTCATTTCTGAGCATATACATATCATTTAGACAGCAAACACACCTCTGACTGGGAAAAAGCAATACAAAATTGCACAGTTTACTAGAAGTATGGATTCACAAGACCATTTATTCACTTTCAAAATAAGAACTAGGTATTAGCTGACTCAGTGGTGTGTGGACAGTTTAAGATTTTCTGTCACTTTTAAAATCATGAAGAGTAACAAGGAGGTGGAAGACAGACTATCAACTGGGATTGAATGTCTTTTTCACTACTATTAAAAATGTATGTTGAAACACTCCGAATGGATATGATAATATTCCAGTTCTGTGTCTTTGCAAAACCTAATCAGTTTCCATTATCAAATAATCATTGATCACTTGTGTTCCACCTCCATTGCTCTAGTTTATTTTCCAATACTGGACCATATGTTCTGTTCAACCTGAGAGACCTGAGAGAAATGGTGGGAAAGGATAAGCAACTGAACATCTGGCATTTCTAAGTGGGGATGCATAATAGCAGGTATGATAAAGGTGGCTAGGTGCCCCTTGGGTTCTCTCTGAACACTGTGTGTTATGTTGTTTAAGGCAGCAGTTTTTGAGGCAGAACAGGAACTATATTAGTTAAGCTAAGGAACTAAGAGATAGCTAAGAGAACTATATTAACTCTCATTTATTGAGAACTGATTATATGCAAGGCTTGTAATACTCAAGATCCTGCAAGAATACTTGAGCGGGTAACCATTCCCTTCTCCAGGGGATCTTCCGATCTAGGGATTGAACCAGGGTCTCTCACATTACACTAAGATTCTTTACCGTCTCAGCCACCAGGGAAGCCCATTAATCCTCACAATAGCCCTATTAAATAGATGTTTTCAACCTCATACAATATATATGGTAAAAGTGAGGTGATCCTATGTGCAGGGCAGCAAAGGAGACAGAGATAAAGAACAGACTTTTGGACTATGGGAGAAGGAGAGGGTGGAATGATTTGAGAAAATAGCATTGATATATATATATATATATATATTAATATATATATATATATTACCATATGTAAAACAGACAGCCAGTGGGAGTCTGATGTATGACACAAGGTAACCAAAGCTAGTGTTCTGTGACAACCTGGAGGGATGGAGTGGGGAGGGAGCGGGGAGGGGGTACAGAATGGACGGGACAAATGTATGCCTATGGCTGATTCATACTGATGTATGGCAAAAACCAGCACAATATTGTAATTATCCTTCAATTTAAATAAATAAACAAAAAGGCTAAGTGATTTGCCTATGATCTCATTAAATAGGAATTTATGGGCAGGTCCACTTGATTCTAAATCTTTGATTTATATACATAAATATAAATATAATATATATATATTTATATATAAATATATATATATATATAAATGAATCACTTTGCTGTATATCTGCAACTAACAAGACATTGTAAATCAACTATACTCCAAAGAAAAATATTGAAATTAAAAAACCTTGCAGCTCACTAATTTGAAATGACTATGTATTAACTGAGGATAATTTAGACCAGTTTTTTACTGTGCCCATCCCTTTATCTAGAGCAGAATAGGTAAAACAATTCTTTGATTGTTATCAAAATGTTGGAGCTTCCCAGGTGGCACAGTGGTAAAGGATCCACCTGTCCATTCAGGACTCAGGTTCAATTCCTGGGTCGGGAAGATCCCCTGGAGAAGAAAATGGCACCCCACCCCAGTATGCTAGTCTGGAGAATTCCATGGACAGAGGAGCCTGGTGATACAGTTCATGGGGTCTCAAAGAGTCAGATGAGACTAGCATGCACAAATACCCAATTAAAATGTTAATTTCTATGATGGTTCAGCAGGTAAAGAATTTTCCTGCAAGGAGACACGAGTTTGATTTGGAGTCTGGCAAGCTACAGTTCAAAGGATTGCAAAAGAGTCGGACGTGATTAAGCATGCATGCACATACCCATGTTACTTTTTGATAATTTCCCATGGAGAGCTACTGATTTTAGAAACTTTGAAGGACTGCAAATGCTTTCATTCCATTGTGTCCCCAAGAAGTAGCCTCAGGGGTTAACTGGTTTCAGGCTTTATTATAAGGAAGTCTAAAATACTCTTGGGAAGAGTGAATGTCATCCTTTGGTTTCTGAGAAAAAAATATTTCAACTCATGAAATGCAAAGTATTTTAAGACAAGTGATATACTCTCAAATGCATACATATAGTGGAGGATATGGGCTATCAGGGAAAGTTAAAATACACCATATTTAAGACAGGCCAGTGGTCAATAGATAGTACTGCTTCTATGTTATGTTGAACATATTCGAATTGCCTATGATTGATTCAAAGACCTTATATGTATTAAGTATTATAATCCTCACAACAATCTTTTAGATGCTTTCTTTATCCAGGTTCACAGCTAATAGAAGTAAAACAGAAAAGTTCAGGTGTTTTCTCAAGGTTACAGAACTGGTAAGCTGAGGTTCAAACCCTCAGCCCAATACCAGGTTCATGCTCTTAACCACTTTACATGGCTAGGGCTTGGGGCTGTGGCAGGGAGCTTTTCATATTCTACATTGCTAAAAATCACTAAAATCAAATTTCTGGGAAGGAGTAATAACTTGTTCCTTTATCTTGGCCTGGAGAACCACAGAGATGAAGCATGTATAAAAATAGGAAATTATCATACAAAAACTTTTCTTTGGATGGAGGATGTTGTTGTTGATCAGTTGCTAAATCCTACTCAAATCTTTGTGACCTATGAACTGTAGAATGCCAGGCTTCTCTGTTCTCCACTATCTCCAGGAGTTTGCTCAAATGCATGTCCCTTGAGTCGGTAAAAGTATTAGTCACTCAGTTGTATCCAGCTCTTTGTGACCCCACAGACTGTAGCCCACCAGGCTCCTCTGTCCATGGAATTCTTCAGGCAAGAATACCATAGTAGGTTGCTATTTTCTTCTCCAGGGGTCTTCCCGACCCAGGGACTGAACCTGGGTCTCGCACATTGCAGGCACACTTTTCACCGACTGAGCCATTAGGGAAGACCTTATTGAGTCGGTGATGCTATCTGAACATCTCTTCCTCTGCCACTCTCTTTCCCTTTTGCTTTCAATCTTTCCCAGCATCAGAGTCTTTTCTAATGAGTCAACTCTTCACATCAAGTGGCCAAAGTATTTGAGTTTCAGCTTCAACATCAGTCCTTCCAATTAATATTCAGGGTTGATTTCCTTTAGGATTGTCTGGTTTGTTCTCCTCGTAGTCCAAGGGACTCTCAAGAATCTTCTCCAACACCACAATTTGAAAACATCAGTTCTTCAGCACTCAGCCTTCTTGATGGTCCAACTCTCACATCTGTACACAACTACTGGAAAAACCATAGCTTTGACTAGATGGACCTTTGTCAGCAAAGTGATGTCTCTGCTTTGTAATATGCTGTCTAGATGGGTCATAGCTTTCCTTCCAAGGAGCAAATGTCTTCTAATTTCATGGCTGCAGTCACTGTTTGCAGTGATTTTGGATCCCAAGAAAAGAAAATCTGTCACTGCTTCCACTTTTTCCCTCTTCTATTTGCCATGAAGTGATGGGACTGGATGCCATGGTCTTATGTTTTGAATGTTGAGTTTTAAGCCACTTTCCCCTCTCACCTTCATGGAGAGGCTCTCTAGTTCCTCTTCACTTTCTGCCATTAGAGTACTATCAGTTGCATATCTGAGACTGTTGACATTTCTCCCGGCAATCTTGACTTCAGCTGTGATTCATCCAGCCAGGCATTTCTTATGATGTACTCTGCATATAAGTTAAACAAGAAGGGTGACAATATACAACCTTGTCATCCTCCTTTCCCAATTTTGAACCAGTCAGTTATTTCATGTGCAGTTCTAACTGTCGCTTCTTGACCCGTATACAGGTTTCCCAGGAGATAGGTAATGTGGTTCAGTATTACCATCTCTTTAAAAATTTTCCACAGTGTGTTGTGATTCACACAGTCAAAGGCTTTAGCACAGTTAGTGAAGCAGAACTAGATATTTTTCTGGAACTCCCTTGCTTTCCCCATTATCCAATGTATGTTGGTAATTTGATCTCTGGCTCCTCTGGCTCTTTGAATAGCGAATACTACACTTCATAATAACATAACTAGTACGGGGATCATTTTCAGTGAAATCAGTTACTTGATGAAGCTACTGTAGTACAGAACCCAAATGCCCAGATGCGTACTAGATGATTAACAGATCAATACTGTAAGCAATAGCACATTAATTTTCTTGAAGAGAAGGCATGCTGGTGTTAAAACTGAATCATAATGGGATGATAAATTCCTCAGGGGAAATACAGTCTGAATTATTTATGTTTTTTATTCAGTATGCAGTATAAATGGCATATGGTAATGTAGGCATATATTCTAAATGTAGCAGTATCAGATGGATATCAGCACATTGTCTCTTTAATATATTTTAAAATTCTTTGTAGTACATAAAGATTTGTAAATAACTAAATGAACAATTATTTGGTTGGTATCTGTGAATGTTAAGTTCTGGATGGGAATAGCCACTTTCATAACAATGAGTCAATAAGCAAGGTAACAGTTTGGCTATATTTACATAGTAGTGAAGAAGACAGACAATTGTAGTATTGCATAAGTGATATTCAGATATTAAGTACTATGAAGAAAATCAAAAAGATCTTGTGAATATGAGGCACCACTAAATGCCAGGAACATGTTAACAATCATCCCTTTGACCAAGAAATCACATTATTAAATTGAAAGTGTCTATACTAAGTTGTCTGCTAGAAGAGAGTTTGGAACTCATACTCAGTTTGTAGAAATAAATGCAATTATAGCGTGTGCATATCCAAAGTCTTAATGTTATAACATTATACTTGTTATAAAGCTACAGATGATATGTGGTTAGAGAATCGAAAAAAGTTAGCATGGTATACAGTCTGTGCCGGTGGATTAACTTTTGTATTAGATTTTTGAGCCAGGAATACATAACTGAGGATGAGATGAAGGAGAGTCCAGAAAGCACTACACTGCAAAAGTCAATAAAGAAAGTGTTTCAGCCAAGAGATGCTGCTTAAGAGTCAAGTTAAGATGAAAGCAACAAGGAGACCAGTGAGAATCCAAATAGGCATGGCTAGTTCCACTGCGGGTATAGATACCTTTAGATAGGGAAAAAGGGAGAGGCCAAGTAAAGAGACACAACCCAGACATGAAGGAATCAACAACTCTATTCAACAATATTCTTATTTCTGAGAGGCCTTTCATCTGGGTAGTTAGGAAAAATCCATAACAAGCTTTGAAAGATACAAGATTTCATCCATGTTTTTGAGAATCTAGGAGTTAGATGCACGGAGAGAGGGAAAAGGATGTTCCAGGTATGGGTCTGAGCAATGTTGGTAGGTAGGAGAAATCAGTTGTTCGGTTGGGTTGCAACATAACCCTTGGGATAATGGAGAATAAGACTGATGTCAGGAGTATGGGGAGCGTTTTGGAGATGGCTAAGTAGGAGTAGGTTTTTGAAGTAGAAAAAAAAGCAGAAATTAGAGGAAGATGTTCTACCAGGTGGCACAAATCCAGTGATTTTCACACTGACAAAAAAATGCAAAAAAAAGATTAAAGAATTCAGTAAAATCAACAGTACCCATTTTTCGTTTAGCTTCAGGCACAGACACGAATATTTACTTTCAGTGTGTTTTTTTTATGAAATTTAAAAGCCCATAAAATTATGTTCATTCATTCTAAACATAACCTCTCCCCAAGTCTACCATTTTAATTTAAAAAGGCTGAAATATGGCTTGGAATTGTGGTTTAAAATGATTTTGGTGGCAAGTGAAATATTTTGTAAATGAGCTTCCACCCATCTGCTGTAGAGCCTGTTGTTGCCTTTTGAGCAGAATATTCTGAGTTCAGTGGCAAGTAAAAATTAAGAGATTTAATATTTTAAGCCTTTAAGATGAATGTTAATCTGAACAAGAATAAAACCCATGATTATTCTATTACCCTGCATCCCAGGGTTTAATTTAACATCAGTTTTCCCAGCATACTAATCTATTTACTGCTAAATTGAATAATTAATTCCCCCTAAAGGGGATAACACACTCTTACTGACAGCTTGTCTCTAACCTTTGATTTCACAACACTGATACACAAATATACAGATATGGTTGCTTGTGCACATCAGTTCTGATGTAAACAACAGCTATCAAAAGGACTGTATTAGCAAGAACTTACTTCAATTCTCTTTGATGGTATTCACCTTTTAAAATATAGTTGGTAGTTGCTATACGTGAAAGGAAAGTGAAAGTGTTAGTTGGCTCAGTCACGTCTGACTCTTTGCAATCCCATGGACTATATATAGCTGCCAGGCTCCACTATCCATGGAATTCTCCAGGCAAGAATACTGGAGTGGGCAGCAATTCCCTTCTCCAGGGGGGCTTCCTGACCCAGGGATCGAACCTGGGTCTTCCACATTGCAGGCAGGTTCCTTACCGTCTGAGTCACCAGGGAAGCCCATATGTGACATGAAGAGGCACAAATAACAGACATTTCCACTTTACTGATGATGGTCTACAGCTTTCTTCTGAAGGCCTTGAGTGATACACATCACAACATACAGCTTCCAGGTTTGGGCAAGAGCCTTTAATTTAAGCTATTAATTAAGCTAAGTAAGTGTAAAGATCACTCTTCTTCAATTGCCACTTTCTCAATAATGTTTGGAAATTTACTTAAAGGAATAGCCAGGTGTGGCTTCCCTCCTACTCCATCCAGGTAATGACAAAACTGGATTGACTGGTAGGCTTAAAAGTGGTTTCTTTTTTCTTTTCCATCAGTCATGATTTGTTGAGACAAAAGATACATCGGGGACTGATTGAGAGAGGTTAGTTTCTTTTCTCCTTCAGAGCATCAGGATAAATTTAAGTTGGTGTGTTTTTACAACTTTGGTAATTTTTTCATAAAAAATGCATGTGTGTGTATGCACATGCACACACACACACTCACCCCTCAGCAGATGGTTCCACCTCCCATCCAGTTGTGCAAATCCAAACCCAGAGTCTCCTTGATCTTTCTTCTCCTCATCCCCATCATCAACAAGTCCTATTGGCTCTATCAGCAAAAGAATTTCAAAATCTGACTCATTCTCATCTCCACTGTCACTACCGTAGTCTGAGCAACATCATCTTTCCCCCGGACTATGCCACGGGACCTTTCTTGGTCTCCTGGTTTCCATTCCTCCTCCTAAAGCCATTCTTCACACAACAGCCAAAGTAATAATGAAAACACGCTCCTCTTTAGAAAATTCTATCCACATAATAACAAAGATGGAGGCTGACAGTCCAAGGTCGTATCAGGTGATGGGGGGAGCTCAGCTGGGCCAGCACCAAATAACACTCATACCTGTGACCAGGGAACAGTGAGTTCCCTCATACCACCCCCAAACAAACTATATCGAATGAAGGCCTTCTTATTGAAAAGTGGAGGTTCTGATGTTAAAAGGAGGAAGGGATGCTCCACAGCAAAAAACAACTGATGTGTCTTACATACTCATGATGAAATTCTCATTGGTTTAAAATGAAGGGAGAAATAAATGACATGTTGAAATTTTTATGAAACTAAATATACTTAATTTTTAAAAGTTTATTTTTTACTGCCCTTTCTAAAATTTGAGGGTGATAAAATGCCCTTCCTTTTAATAAATTATACCGATAACAGATTAGTTTTCTTTTTATGTCTTCACTTGGCAAAATAAGGTTAGCAACTGAATGAAAGCTCCCTAAACTTTGGGGAATATTTAATTTAGAGCATAAATTTCCAAAGTGCATTCTAAACTGAAAATGAGGTTGCCTTCAAAAAAAGATGGGGAAGAGTTTACTGTCAAATATGCTCAGAAGTGCTGGGTTAAGAAATATTTTTTAAAAATTACTACGGGAATTTTCAGAACCTTAAAAACACTAATGAACACTGTGAAACTCCATAAAGAAGTTATAGTATATAACACAACCATCAATTATTTTTATCAAGTACTTCTCTCATGAAGAACATCTTTAAAATTTTTTTTATATTTGAATTTATTTATTTTTAATTGGAGGATAATTGTTTTACAATATTGCATTGGTTTCTGCCATATATCAACATGAATCAGCCATAAGTATACATATGTCCCCTTCCTCTTGAGCCTTCCATCCCACCCCTCTAGGTTGTCACAGAGCAGCACCAAGTTGAGCTTCCTGTGTTATACAACAACTTCCCACTAGCTATCTAATTTTACACATGGTAACATATTTTCAATTCACCCCATAACATATATCTCTCAATTCACCCCACCCCCTTCTTCTCCCCACTGAGTCTACAGGTCTGTTCTCTATGTATGCATCTCCATTGCTACCCTGCAGATAGGTGCATCAGTACCATCTTTCTAGATTCCATATATATATGTGCCAATATACAATATTTGTCTTTCTCTTTCTGACTTATTTACTCTGTATAATAGTTTCTAGGTTCATCCACTTATTAGGACTGAGTCGAATACATTCCTTCCTACAGTTGAATAATATTCCATTGTGTATATGTATCACTGATTCTTTGTCCATTCATCTGTTGATAGACATCTAGATTGCTTCCATGCCCTACCTATTACAAATAGTGTTGTGATGAACACTGGAGTACATGTGTCTTTTTCAATTATGATTTCCTCAGGGTATATGCCCAGTTGTGGGATTGTTGGGTCATATGGTAGTTTTAGTCCTAGTTTTTTGATGAACCTCCAAACTGTTCTCCATACTGGCTATATTGATTTATATTCCCACCAACACTACATGAGGATTCCCTTTTCTCCACGCCTTCTTCACTGTTTATTGTTTGCAGATTTTTTGATGATGGTCATTCTGACTGGTGTGAGGTTATACCTCACTGAAGTTTTGATTTGCATTTCTCTAATAATGAGTGATGTTGAGCATCTTTTCATACATTTATCAGCCATCTGTACATCTTCTTTGCAGAAATGTCTCTTTAGGTCTTCTGCCTACTTTTTGATTGGGCTGTTTTTCTGGTATTGAGCTGAATGAGCTGCTTATACATTTTGGAGATTAATCCCTTGTCAGTTGTTGCATGAAGAATCATCTTGAGAGACTTATCCTGAGAACTGTTAGTTTAAAGACTCATGAAACACTTAACCATATATTTGATGTTAGCTGATAAGTATAAGCAGGTTTCCCCAGTGACTCTGAAGAATCTACCTGCAGTGCAGGAGTTGAAGGAGATACAGATTTGATCCCTGGATTGAGAAGATCCCCTAGAGGAAGGCATAGCAACCCACTCCAATATTCTTGCCTGGTCACCACAACACCAATCTCACCCTTTTAATCAAGGGGATAATGGCCAGCACACACTCAGAAAAGACATGGCAAGCACTCACAGACTAAAACCAGCCCTTGCACCAAAAATATCAGAGTCACACATGATACACAGGGATACTTCCACATAACATTAGTCCTTCAAGCACACAGTAGATAACTGTTTTTCCTAAACTCAAAAGAGTCAGAGAAATATGAGTAAAATGACAAAGCAGAGGGACCACTCCCAATGAAAAGATCAAGAGAATGGCCCACATTTCCCACATTCTGTCAGGTACCATGCTCCCTTATCCCTATCACCTAAGTAATTTTCCTATCCATCTCTTTGCCTCCATCTCCATCTAGGCTGCTAGCACCCTCCCATCTTTCCTAGGTCACTACAATGACTTTCTCCCTGTTTTTTTTTGTCTCTAGTCTTGATCCTTCTACTTTTTCTCTATACATTAGTCAAAGTAACTCATAAAAATGGAAATCTGTGTTCTAATTACATTGTAGCTGCTCACTGTAAAATAAGGATGATATTTAAAATATCTGTGCACCAGACAGTCAGAGCAAATACCAATTCATTTACAATGAGAAACTGATGTAAACACTACTTTGGACAAGCCATGTCAATCATGCAATTATAACTTCTACTAGTCTGCATACTCAGTTATGTTATATATTAGGTATGTCAGTGTTAGCCTTGGTATGCTTAGCATGTAATTTCATATGCAGTAGTCTATTGTTGAACAAATGAATAAATATGAATGAGGAGATACTTCAACAAATCAATTAATAAGCCAATATTTTCAACATGATTTCTAGTATCTTGATTCAAGAACCAATTCTTAGCCTACCAGGAATGGGAAGTAATATGGATTTAAGAAATAGTGATCTAAGACTTTAAGCTCACTATTAAATTACATTTGCTGCTTACCTAGCCTTGATATATTAAATCCTACATTTGCATCCATCTCATTCTCTTGTCTCTTTAGGAAAGGGAGTGATTCCCTTTTTTTCCCTTCCACTCCACCTCCATCCACCAGTTTGCTTCTTAAAGACTTGGAGTAGCCCCCAAATCTAGAGACTGAGAAGTTTTACTAATGCCTATTGACTGATATTCTGGACGCAGCACAACCGAATTCTCTATTGTCTATCAAGGTTCAGTTTATGTCCAGTTCAACAAATATTTGACAAACTCTTATAATACAGAGTTTGTAACACACACTTTCCCTTTAAAAACTCACTGTATGCTAGAGAAAACAAACACACAAATGGGTCATTTAAGTAAAAACAAAAACTGTCCAATAGGAAGATTAATCTCATACTTAGAATACTAGCATAATAAGGAACCAAGGATGCTGAGAAAAAAAGTAAAAGAGTTTGATACAGTTAATACAAAAAAAAACTATACTGTTGTAGAGTCACACAAAAAAGTTAATACAGAACAAGCACCAGTGGACAAACTCAGAGCTTTGTGGATTTTGTTAACCTTATATTATGATTTGATATTATTTAATTCTTATTACATTGTAGAGTTACACAATAGTTTTGCCCTCTCGGTATAAAAGACTTCTAAAATCTGTGAAAGTGTTAGTTGTTCAGTCATGTCCGACTCTTTGTGACCCATGGACTGTAGTCTGCAGGCTCCTCTGTTCATGGAATTCTCCAGGCAAGAATACTGGATTGGATAGCCATTCCCTCCTCCAGGGGATCTTCCCAACCCAGAGATCAAACCCGGGACTCCTACATAGCAGGCAGATACTGCCTGAGCCAGCAGGGAAGCCCATCCATTCCAAGTAAGTGCTAAGCTAAAGAGACAAACAGGATTCTACAGGAGCATAGGGGAAGACAATTAAATCAGTTAAGGAAGGGGAGGGTAGGAGATAGGACTTTAGAAGAAGCGATGCTTGAACTAGATTTTGAGAGACAAATTCACCAGGTGAAGGCGGGAAGTTAGGTGAAACAGGCAACCTCTTTGGTAGGATCTTTTCATCATCTTGACTTACAGCTTTCAGTACTCCACGTGGACCTAGATCATTGTCTGTTTCTTTCTGTAACCTATTAAATCTGCCACAATGAATCTTCACTATTGCTTGAAAAGTATCTTGAGCTCCAAGACCCGTGCTTGGCTTCATCCCAACAGTCAAGAATCATAGACCATTTGTTCCATTCAAGTTAGGGTAGTGTGCTCACAGTTTCTGCTTTTGCTTTTCCTTCAGCGATCACTAAAAATGTCCATTTGTATAATCACTATCCTTCAAAGTCTTATTAGAAATTCTCTTCTATAGCAAGTCTCTCAGAGAGTAGAGGCAAGTACTCATAAAGGGGCTCCCTTCTAATGAAAAATGACCAACAGTTTAGAATTCTGTATTCATAAATACATATCCAAACAATATAGACATTGGTTTGGCTAAGCATAACTGATTCATTTGACCCAAACTGCAAATTTTCCAGCTAAATGTAGCTAATCTTTCCTTGTTTCACACTGTTCATCATCTCAAGTGCCTGGCACAACAACACCAACACTGTATAATCACAAAGGTTCACTGAATCTTCACCTAGTTTTTATTTAGCCGTATTCCTTCAAAATTTCTCACCAACATCGGATTACTGGTGAAAATGTGATTTGAGTGAGTGATGTAGGAAAGCCACAAATTACTAAATATTTTGATGGGAGTCAGTTACTAGTTTTGAAGAATTAGCACATTTCATATGGAAGCACACAATATTCCCCTCTAAAATAGGCAGTAAGAGTCTTTTTTTCTGGCTTGGATTAGGGCCTCATCAATTGGCAGGAGAACTGCAGACTCTTACACAGAGATTCAGAGCAGAATTACAGCTACTGAGGATGGGAAATTCAAAAAGCAAGCAATTTAGCCCCCAAACAGACACCTGAAACAGAGAATCTGTTCTTCTTAAAAGTATGGGATTTCTCTAATTGATAGCCATTTAAAACTTTCTGCTTTCACCTGCCTTTCTTTTCTTTCGATGTCATCCTCTATTATCGGAAGATGCTCTGAAGTAACAAATGGCTAGAGAATTAATAGGATTTCAATTTAACGCTTCACTGAGTTTCAGTAAAGCTGGCTAACTGATCTCAGTGTAAATTAATGCAAATATTCAAATTAGAAAAACAATCACTAACAAGAAATCATAGGCATAAATGACACCCTTATTTTTCATAACAATTCTCTTACTCAATTCAATTGAATATCTTTTTGCATTGGACCCATAAACTATGTCCCTTCCTATTTCCCAGCCTGGAGTTATTCTTGCAATTAAACTACTCATTCATCCATCCACTCATTCATTTGGCAAATATTACTGACAACCCATTTTGTGGCAGGCACTGATCTGATTTTTATTACATTTACAAATGATGGCATTAATATAATAAATGAAATCAATGTTTGCTTTTACAATCCAGGTAAAATTTACCAAGTTTAAGAATCTTAGAGATCTTGTCTAAAACCCTGGACATCTGATACTTGAGGGAAATCAAATAACAGGCAGGCTGTGCATTTTGCAGATCAGTGTTTTTTTGTTGCTTTTTATAAAGACACCTGGATCAAATCACTTGAAGTGCTTGTTTAAAATGCAGATTCATCACCTCAAATCAGATTATCTGGGGTCATGCCCCAGGAATCTGCATTTTAAAACCAGTGCTCCAGGCATGCTTTGTGCACCTAATGTGCCATAAGAATCTCACAGAAGAGGGAGCAGAAAGGAGTTCTGCACACAGTCCCTTCAGCAGGATCATTCTCCCCTTTAAGTTTTTTAATTTATCTGGGTTACTGTGTAATATATCCAGAAAAATAGAATCCAGTGCTGGAGCTTTTTTGAAAATTACTTCTTTTAAGTGTAACATTTCTAGAAGGTCATATATATGAGACTCTAGTTTGAGCCATCATTATATTTTAAACATGGTGTAGTGAAGAAAGCATGATTTTGGAATCAGAAAGATAAATCTTCACTACTTACTAGTTGCATAAGCTTGACAAGCTAATTAATCTGTGCAGGTCTTGGTTTTTTCTTCTATAAAACTGGACAATTAGTAAGGAACAATGACAAGTTAGTTGTTCAGACTGAAATATTTACAGATAAACACCCAGTAACAGTTGGCTTGGATGGGTGCTCTCCAAGTTTTAACTACCCTCCCCCCCATCAATTTTGCCAGTTTTAACAGAGTAGCCATATAAAAACTCTTCTGAAAGGCTGTTCTTTAAGACCTTACTTTTCTGATGTATAAAATGACAGATGTTAAATTCCCTTTAGAATATGGCACCAGAATCAAGTTCATTTTTTTTTTGGTTAAAACATTCTTTCTCTTTGATATCAGTGTGAATTATACATACCATTTTAGTTACCAGAAAGGCTACAAAGTTAATATTCAGTAACAGAAAACATTTATTATTCTCCCTACATTGCTTATATTTATTTTTTTAAAATTGCTTTTTAATTTACTCATCAATTTTTTATCCATCCAAGAGATATTATTGAGACTGTGTATTGTCATATGGAAGAGCTATAATTTGATTATCTGGATGTAAATAAATGCTTATTAATTAGCTGAGTGATGTTAGATGAACTACTTATTAGCCTCAAACTTTCCAAGTATTAAACTAGGTTAATAGTTCTTTCATAGAATTGTTATGGAGTTTAAATATAAAGTAAATCATATGTAGTACTTAGAACAATATCTGGCATATGGTATGCACTCTAATGATGCTATTTAGTATTATTTACCACACAGAGAGTAGTTACTGACAATACATAGTAAAAACAGAACGTAAACTATTTCAATTCTTATGAAGAAGTACGTTTAGCACAAGCATATACTATAAATCATGAATTAATAATGCAGAAAATGACAAACTCTCATTTATCTCATGCAAAATAATCAATTACCACCTTTATGAAATTTTGATCTTTATTTCACTCTTAACTTTAACCTATTATCCTAAAGGCACTCCTCATTTACCCTCAAGATTATCTGTATCAGTGAATGGATAAGCAATCAGAAATGTACATGCAATGATCCCATGTTATGAAGAGCAGTATAACTCTGAAGCATCTAGCCTATTCTAGGATGATCCATGCAAACAATCATGCTGAAAAAAAGACACTTTCAGTTCTGCTTTGCTCTGGTCTTCTTAAGCATAAGCACTACAAATAAAGGAACTACACTTGCAGAAGTCCTGTAGTTAAATAGTTAGTTGAATAGCTCATTTCTGTTTCCTTCTCTCTAACCATCCACCAAGTTCATTACTATTAAAAATAAAACTACGAGATTTGATTAAATATTCACAGTGGGTAACAGTGTACCCTCAATACACAGTTCTTACAGCCTTCTTTCTTTTTTCTGAAGAGCCCTCATCTCTTTAGATGAGACCAACTGTCTGCTCATCTTTCACTTCTCCAGTAATAACTACCCTCCCATCTAAAACCCGCTTAGACACTCACTGAAGCTTTTAAATGAAAGTACTTGACTGACAGAGCAACAAGAACAGCAAAACTGAAATCTATCAGATGCTTGGTGTGGATCGCTATTCTAAGATTTCCTCGTGTTGTGAAATTGAACCCTTGCCCTTTGTTGTAGGAGGAAATAAGAAAGAATCTTCAGGTGAGATTGTTTAGGAGTTTGGTTGTTAAGAAGCTTTTGCAATCACTGGAACTAAAAATCAACTAATTTGTTGATTTGGTGAACAGAGAAGAAATGTATCTTTCCTTAACTAAAACATAGTGTCCAACTTTACATCCTTTAGCATCAGGAGGTTTGGATTTCCCAAAGGGCTTAAGTACTAATGAGCTGTGTGAAGATTCCAGTTGAATGTTGTTAAGCTTTAACATACTCATTCTGGTGAAATTCCACAATAGTTAAAGGAAGCTAAAGGAATGAACTCTTTTATGTGCTGCAGCTTGACTTAGCTGTACCCTCCTTTCTATTATAATATTTACAACACGGTGTTATGCAGATCATTGTGTTGTCTACTTTACTCTCCCAGTAGGCTGTGAACTCCTTAAGTATAAGAGTTGTCCCTGATTTAACTCTCTATTCCATGATATTAGCTTGACACTTAGTAGACACTTATCAAGGTCTAAGTAAGCAAGGACTGAGTGAGAACTATCTTTCCAGGACTTCCAGATACCTATACATTCAGTTAGTAAACAGTCATGAAAAATCAATAGCCTACTTGAAAATTAGAATTTTTCTAAGTACAAGATCTGCAAATATATTAATTATAAATATCACTATAATCAGAACAATAAGTTGTTATGTTTTCTATGGTTGGTTTCTTATCTAATAGTAAGATGTACAGGTAATTGCTCCCATCTAAATGATCTGGACAGAGAGTAGAATTGATGGGCTGAGTCCAAAATGGAATATAAAGTAAAGTCATACATTGAGGGTTGTTTTTTTTTTTTTTAAAAAGCAATAATATCAACTGGGAGCAGACTTGACAGCAACTCAGGAGACATGTTATTGCTGACCATAAGCTTCTCCACCAGTCAGCAGTGGAAAGAAGCTAATGAAGAAGCTAATATAGAATGCACTGTATTAATTCAATGGGTGGGTCCATATTTTGACCAGAGAAAATAAAGTTTACTAAATTGTGGGGTTCATGACCTTTCTTCCTTTCTCCCTTTCACTCTTCCTTCTTTCATTTCTTTTTTTCTTTTCTTTCTTCCTTTCTAACCATCTATCCAAAATACTATTTATAAATCTAATTTTTTAAAGACCCATCCTGTAATCAAAGCCAAAGAAATAAGGAATCTCTGGATTCCCTTTAGCTTTTCTTTCTTGTTCATCTCTATGACAGCTAAGAACCATAGCTAAAAATTTCCTGAGCATTTATTATCACCCAGTTACTATAGTAATAGATTACATATATATTTATTTACTCATTTAATTTTTACAACTACCATCACTCTTTTTCCACAGATGAAGAAACAGAAGCAAAAGAGAGTCTAAGGTCACAAAGTTCATGAATGGAAAAGCTGGTTTTAACTGGGGAGTGTGGCTTCAGGGTCTGCACTCATAACCATGACCTCACACTGTTTCTTCTCTGAGGCTATTGTAAATGGAAGGTACAGGAAAGCAGTATGGTCTTGGCACTGTGGAGAAGGATGTTTAAAACACAAAAAGCACAATAGGAGTAAATATTTTTTCATCTTTGGTCAATATCACAATCTTTATATTATCAGAGATTCATATAGATATTTTAAAACTAGTACCGTATTTGGTAACTCCGATTCCCCCATATTCCATGTCTCCAGGGAAATGGAGAAATCTAACTATGCCTAATTTAAAAGCATAAGCGCTTCGTAGTGAGCCTCCAACATCTCAGAGCAATAAAGAGTAACAGGTGCAAATATGCTAATACAATTTATCTTTCCTATGTAAGTCAGTAAGAGAAAAATTTAAATATTTCATGAGGGGAAGAAATAATGCAAAGATATCAGATTGCTTTGGGAAGGAAGGGATAATACAGCCTCTTTTGCATTTATTCAATTTTTCATATGTGGCTTTTTGTACTACTGAGATGGTGAAAGATTCATGAAAATGTAAAAGAAACACACTTTGTTGCTGACTTCATTTTGACATATGAAAATGCATGAATGTACTAGTCAAAAGTGCCCTTGATAGGAACATGCTATTTGAAAAAACTACAACAAAACCAAATTAACTGACTGAAGGAAAAAACAATCAAATAGAATCTGTACTAGGAGGAAATCATCATAAATGCCTTCTATTTACTGGTTGTGGGTATACATGCATTTACAAATATGAGATATATATGCATATAAATTACATTTAATGTTACAACAATCTTAACAGAAAGTCATGGTTATATTCATTTTACTGAGAAAACAGTCTCAGATACACTCAGTACTTTTCCTAGTGGCACATACTAGCCAGGCAGGTTCAAAGAGGCTCAGATGACAAAGCCTTTGTCTATGATAACACAGGACCATTCAAAGAAGGGCAACATTCTTTCTCCTAACAAGACTATATGCACAACTGCTCCCTGACCCCAAGGGTAGGGAGCAAGTGGACAGGCTGGAGAGGACGCATGAAGAGGGACAGTAAATGTAACATCTGGAAAGGTAAGCAGGGGAGGAAAGTCCACCCGGAGCAGCTGAACTGGTCACTTTCATGAAACATAAGTAGACCAGTTGTTCATTGATAATTTGCCATTCTATTCTATACTGCTCAGTAATACAAATAAACCCCTGGGATTCTCTCCATAGTTCAGTAAAAATGCACAGAAGGCCCCAGCCAAGAAGTCATTAGAGGAGGCTAGTGCCGTGCCTGCTGCTCAGTCGTGTCCGACTCTCTGTGACCCCGTGGACTGTAGCCCACCAGGCTCGTCTGTCCACGGGATTCTCCAGGCAGGAATACTGGAGTGGGTTGCCATGTCTTCCTCCAAGGGATCTTCCCAACACAGAAATTGAACTCATGTCTCCCATGTCGCCTGCACTGACAAGTCAGTTCTTTAACACTGAGCCACCTGGGGGGAAGAGTAGGCTAAACAAAATCAGTTTATCTATGATCTGTCACTTTTATAAGCTGGGAAATTAGAGGTCTTCCAATGTTAGTCAAGCAATTGTTTTCTAGCCTCTTTGAAGAACTTTTTGTTTTTTTTTTAAGTTCACCTTGGCCTCAAGATGACCTTACAAAAGCTTTCCCAAGATGAGAGAATGTTTTCCACACAGCCATCTGTGAGTGCCATAAGGAGATGCCTCTTCAGGGCTTGATTAGGGACAAGACAAGCCTCCAGAGGAGGATGACCACTGTGGGCAGAGCTGCCCCGCTGGGAAGCAGGCACAAGAACAGACCCAGATGGTGTGCAGGGCAAGCCTGCGATGGGTAATAATTTCCTTAGGCATACAATTTGGCAAACCATTATAAGAAGATATTGTGAGAAACAGCCCAACAGGAGGTCAAGCCTGGGTAATCAGCTAGCAGGTACTATGTGGGATATTCTCTGTTCAGAAGAGAAATGGCACAAAATGCATCATATTCACATAACTCAGAGGGATGAATTGAATGAAAGGGATTTAAAAAATGCCCACTTCTCAAAAAGTTTGACAATAACATTGGGCTTCCATTTTGTATGCGGTTTACAAAAACGGAATCAAACTGGACTCGGAGAAGATAGAGGCTGGGATGATTTGAGATTCTTTACCATGTGAGCCACCAGGGAAGCCCCATTAATCCTCACAATAGCCCTGTTAGAGAGACATTTTCAACCTCATACAATATATACGGTAAAAGTGAAGTGAGCCTATGTGCAGGGTAGCAAAGGAGACAGAGACATACACAATAGACTTTTGGACTCAGTGGGAGGAGAGGGTGGAATGATGTGAGAGAATAGCACTGAAACCTGTACATTACCATAAGTAAAATAGATAGCCAGTGGGAATTTGATGTATGTCATCAAACACCCAAAGCCAGTGCTCTGTGACAACATGGAGGGAGATGGAAGAAGAGTGCAGGATGGAGAGGACAGATGTATGCCCACGGCTGATTCATTCTGATGGATGGTAAAAACCATCACAATGCTGTAAAGTAACTATCCTCCAATCAAATAAATAAATACATATTTTAAAAGGTTGATTGTCTTCCTTTCTTTGGTTTTTACTAAACATGTTCTCTAGTTACCTTGGTGCATGTGGCATTGTCTATAAAAACTTTGTATTTTATGACCATTTTAATTTTTTCCTATTGTTGTCAGTACTTCACCTTAGTTTATAGCTGGAGGAGAATTCTCTGCAATTTTAGTTTTCTCACTTTCTCAGTAGAAGGTTTTATACTCTTAGGTAACAGGGTATTCCTCAGAGACAGCATGCCTTGGCAGATATTTTAAACATCTCCAATATAGAAAGTTATCCATTCATCTTTCATAGCACTAATTGAGGAGACATTCCATGGTTTCTGCTCAGAACCAATCCTGAACAGAAAGCTGGTTTGGTCTAAGAACATGGTTGAATTAATGAATTCCTTAGCTTTTGTTTTACCCCTATGCTACTTTGCTAGGGCTGCCATAAAAGCAAAAACAAAAAAACACTACAGACTGGATGACTTCAGCAATAGAAATTTATTCTCTCACAGCTCCAGAGGCTAGAAGGCCAAGATCAAGGTGTCAGCAGGTTGGGCTTTGCCTGAGGCCTCGGTGTTTGGTTTACAGATGGCCACCTTTCCACTGTGCTCTCACGTGGCTTTTCTCTGTATGTGGTGTCTCTCTGTTTTGTCCTAATCTCCTCTTTATAAGGATACCAGCCGGATTGGATTGGGGCCCACCTCAAAGGGCCTCATTTTCACTTAATACTGCATTAAAGGCCCTGTACCTCAAAACAGTTACATTCGGAATTACAAAGCGTTAGGGTTTCAGCATATGGATTCGGAACGGACACAATTCAGGATATACCAGTGCCTGAGAGAACATGTGTGAGATTCAAGATAATTATAACTATGCACAACTATGCCAGGCCTGGGTTCAAATCTTATTTCTCTATTTGTTGGCAGTGTGTTTTTGGTCAAGACATTTCTGTTCTCTGGTCTTCAGTTTGTGCTCATACTCAGTCACGAAGTCATGTCCAACTCTTTGTGACCCCATGGACTGTGGCCCATGAGTCTCCTCTGTCTGTGAGATTTTCCCAGCAAGAATACTGGTGCAGGTTGATGTTTCCTTCTTCATGGAATCTTCCTGACCCAGAGATTAAACCCATGTTTCCTGAGTCTCCTGCATTGGCAGGCAGATTCTGTACCACTGAGCCACCCGGAAAGCCCCAATCATCAATTATTTTGCCATAAATAGTGACAAAGCAGTTCGGCTTACCTCATAGGGTACTGCTGCTGCTGCTAAGTCGCTTCAGTCGTGTCCGACTCTGTGCGACCCCATAGACGGCAGCCCACCAGGCTGCCCCGTCCCTGGGATTCTCCAGGCAAGAACACTGGAGTGGGTTGCCATTTCCTCTTCTAATGCATGAAAGTGGAAAGTGAAAGTGAAGTCGCTCAGTCGTGTCCAACTATTTGCGGCCCCATGGACTGCAGCCTCTCACGCTCTTCCGTCCATGGGATTTTCCAGGCAAGAGTACTAGAGTGGATTGCCATTGCTTTCTCCGCTTAGGGTACTGAGAGGCTCAAATAAAATGGCATGTAAAATCTTTGTTAATCCTTAGATGCTACATTACTTTTAAGGTAAACTTTTACTAAGAATATAATATGTGAAAGTATACTGTGTTAAATTTTTACACATTCCTTAATTTATTTATATGGTTAATCCCACCAAACAAAGAACAATTAACAATCAAAGGTCCACTCAAGAAATCTAGACCTATATCCTGACTTTCACTCACTCTCTGAGTGAGTGA
Organism: Muntiacus reevesi; assembly: GCF_963930625.1. Lineage (NCBI taxonomy): Eukaryota > Metazoa > Chordata > Mammalia > Artiodactyla > Cervidae > Muntiacus > Muntiacus reevesi. The sequence continues at coordinate 82,195,927 of NC_089253.1, read as the reverse complement.
GTAATACTCGCTCAGTTATACCTGACTTTTTGCAACCCCACGAACTGTAGCCTGCCAGGCTCCTCTGTCCATGGAACTCTCCAGGCAAGATTACTGGAATGGATTGCCATTTCCTCACTCTCTAAAGTTAATTAACTCACATTTGAAGCACCTCCATCCATAGACAAACATAAGGTTACACTACAAACCCCAAGTAAGGCAAAAATGAAACAGGAAGGGAAGTATGGAAAGGAGAAGGAAAAGGGGAAGGAAGGAGGATCTTGACTTTAAAAATGTGACCCTTAGTCTTTTCCTTTTACTGAAAGATGCTTTATCACTTTCAAATTACACAAAATGTGTAAAAAGTTGAAATAAGTAAGGAAACGGATAGAACTAGATGGTAATATTTCTGACACCTCTCAGAACAGATCCATAATCTAGTCACCTAAGTGGTAAACACATTTTAAAAGATATCGGATAGGGGGATCAGGATGGGGAATACATGTAAATCCATGGCTGATTCATGTCAATGTATGACAAAAACCACTACAATATTGTAAAGTAATTAGCCTCCAACTAATAAAAATAAATGAAAAAAAAAAAAAAAAGAAATGATTATCACAAAAAAAAGGACATCGGATAAAAACACAGCACATCTTATGAGTTAAACTGGGTAAAGTTTAAAACTAAAGCTGTTATTAAAATATCACAGTGCAAGAAACAGAAGACCTTGAGAAATGACACGTGGAGGGGACAGTTTTGCCAGAGTGCCCTGGGACCTTGCATAAGCCCACACAGATCATGCAGGCAAGGCTCCAATAGTCTGACCACGTTCATGCAGAACGTTCTCGGCCATCCTTCCTGGAACATGGCAAGACGGGTGATCTGTGAGGAACTGCTGCACAGACTGCCTTGCAGGAGACCCCTCCATTCTGCAAAAGGCTCCAATGAGGCTGTTTCCCATCTACTTCTCTGGTTCCAGAGAGGCATTGATCATTGACACATGATCTGAGAGTAAATAAAACACAAGTTTTACTTCTTGTGGTTTATACTGTGGTGAAACTCCCTCAGAAAGGTTTGACTCTGAAAACTTACAGTAGAAACAGGAGTATGCATGACCATGCTTCTTTCTAGTTTTAAGCACCTAAGAGGAAGAAAAAGCCACAGAAACTTTATCATAGTCAAATAATTAAAAAGTTAATAGGCAATATCCTGTAAAATTAATGCACCATTTAACATCCTTTACAAATGCAATCTTTCTTTGAATCTCTCCAACTGTGACAAGTCAAGTCTAGGCCACAGGCCTCAGAGATACAAGAAGACAAAGCTTAACTCTCTGTGTCTTAGATTGCTCTACTTTTAACAGGGACAAAATGATGCATTGTTTTAGTTTTGCAGCTCAAAGAAATAAAAACATGAAACTTAAAAAGAAAAATTTTACCCACTCCCCCCCCTCCAAAAAAAAAGAAAATAATCAAGTTTAGTGTCAGATGCAAAGAATTTCTAGGGAAAAAGGACTGAATATAATTAAGAGGAATGTATAATTCAAAACTCATTACCAGAAGCCCACGTTAAGCTAACTTAAGTGGGAATTTATTAGCTCAGTAACTGAAAAGCTTCAATTACAGCACAGAATCCAGCAGGAACTCAAAAAAAAAAAAAAAAAGTTAATGGGAAGCTGCTATATAACACAGGGAGTCCAGCCTGGTGCTCTGTGACAACCTAGAGGGGTGAGGGGAGGGTACACACACAGATATATATATATATATATACACACACACACACATGTATATATTTATATATATACTTATGGCTAGTTCACGTTGTACAGCAGAAACCAACACAGCATTGTAAAGCAATTATCCTTCAATTAAAAAAATAAAATAGATAAAATAAAATAATAGCCAAAAAAAACTGTTGTCAAGACCAAACGTCACTCTATTCTATGACTCTGCTCTTCTCTGTACTGGATTCACTTTCAGACAAATTTCACCTTAGGTTTATACCTACTAACTTAACTACATGCAGAAAGAAAAGGTCTCTTTCTCCAACTGTTTCAGCAAAACTACTGGTCATGACTTTCAGATTTGCCAAACCTGATCACATTCCATGCCCTCACTTTGATCCAGAGACTGGGTAGCCCCACTCAAACCACTAGGATAGAGGGTAGGACGAGATATTTGCCCAATGTAAATCCACAGAGATAGGGCCAGGAAAGGGGAGGATGGCTGAGACATCATCAAACACAACCATTTCTAATTGGTATAATCTAATATTGCCTTGGAGTTTGGGCTGCATCACCATTTTCCAAAACTATTTGAACTGTGAAACAAACCAGAATGCTTGGCACTGAAGAGTGGTTTTGAGTGCAGTTATTTTGAATTATTTACTAATCTTCTACCACATTCACCTCCCGCAACCATAAAAATACATATCTTGTTAAAAGGCCACTTGACCAGAATAGTTAAGAGAAATATTCAATAACCTCTAGAGAAAGGGTAGGATAATTATTTTTAGTTTCTGGTATTTGACTATAAATGCTTTCATCCTGGAATGACTTCAGTGAGATTTGTACATCTGAAGGCTGCCAAAAAGAGAAGGGGGGAAAAGTCAAATATTAAAAGAATCCTCCTTGCTCTCACCCAAAAGAGGAAGATCCTTAAATTTTTAAAGAAAATGTTAACTCTATTTTTAACTCCCTGTTTGGGTTCTCTAAGGCTTAGTCTAACTAAGAGGTCAGGTAGCAAAAAGCTTTAGAAACCAAATATTTCATACCTAGGCTTCATTAACCCTTTATTAAAATGTCTGATAAGAGAGACAAAGAGAGAACACAGGTCTTCCACAGGCAATCCAGTCCTTTATCATCTCAGTACCTTCCACAGATGGGCCCTGAAAGATTTCTAACATGAAATTTGTTCTGAGTAAGAAAGATCACTAAAAAGCATATGCTATAATAAAGACATATTGGCACTGAAAATTGTCCTAAATTGAACTACCAAATTAGTTTGTCACCTTAAGATACCACTATTTATGGGGTGAGAATGACCATGTGGCCAGTGATTTTTCACATCAAGTTTACATCAAGCTTTGCTTTCCAAACATTTTAAATCATCAGTGTAACTCCAGTGATGGTGTCTTCTAGACTGACTCTTACTTGGAATGATTCATCCATCACCAAACTCTGTTCCCAAACCATTTGAAATCTGCAGTTTTCAGTTTCAACTTGCAATGGATTAACACTCAAAGCCATCCTCTTGTTATACTGAGCATAGCACAGTCTACCTGAAGGACCCCACAGGAGGAATCCACATCTATCATCATGGGAGGGAAAGATGATGCTACTTGATTCAAGAGTCATGTTTCTCAGACTGAGCCACTTCTATTAACAGAATGTTCTTCATTTGCCTCCATATCCCTCTCCCTTTTAGTGATGAGCCTCCCCCACCCCAGCCCTCATGATACCTTCCCTCCACCATTCACGCCCACAGACACAGACAATGCAGAACTCTACAATAAACAGTGGGGAAGTTTTTACTCAGTGAAGAACTCCAATGATGCAAAAGAAAGGGTATAGTTTCCAAAATCATTTTGCTCTCATGGAAAATTTGATCTTGTGTAAATAATTTCCCAAATCTCCAGCTCACACTGGAGAAATCACAGTGTGATTAATTAATTAATCTAAATTAAATTAATTCCATATCATAGGCTAAAGACAAAACTAAAAGTCTAATCTCATAACTTTTCTGACTCTTCCTTGTCCAAACAAACACTCTTCAGTCAACTTTCTCCTTTCTCAATAAAGTTCTGCATATAGTAAAAGGGATAAGTAATTTTGTACATGATTTCCACAAGAAATCATTTCAAAGAAGAAATTTTAAAAATAAACAACTGCCCGAAATATCTCTTTGTAACAAAATGTGACAAAGTGGAGTTAGGACAAAATAACTTACATCTACATGAAAAGCATAACTGTTTCCCTGAAAAAAGATCTGAGTGGTTATGCAAATTACACAAGTTAGTAGAAATCTGATCCCCAAAATAAATGAAAGGACAAAATGGCTAACTGGGACACAAGACTGTTCTGTGGTGACCAATAATAAGAGCAAATGTGAAGATTATGTAACGTGACAGTCTGAAAGTGACGGGCATAGGGCTATGGAATTCTGGGTGTGCCCCAGTTCTGGGAATATTCGTGGGATGTTCCTGTGTCTGCTGCTCAGAGTCAGTGGAAAGGAAGGGAAGGAAAAGGGGCCAATGTGTTTGTTGCAGTGTTAGGTCCCCAGGGAAATTTACATAAGCATGGTCCCTCCAGCTATTGTTCTATTTATTTTTGCTCTGTTTCGTTCTACTTCTTTCCACTATATTGTTCTCAGCAAGGGTTTTCTTCTCCTTCACTGACTATTGTTGTTTAGTCACTAAGTCATGTCCAATTCTTTGCAAACCCATGAACTGCAGAACACCAGGCTCCTCTCTTCTCCACTATCTCCTGCTCTAAACGCCTGTCCATTGAATTGGTGATGCTATCTAACCATCTCATCCTCTGTCGCCCCCTTCTCCTTTCGCCTTCAGTCTTTCCCAACATCAGGGTCTCTTAGAATGAGTCAGCTCTTCACATCAGGTGGCCAAAATAGTGGAGCTTCAGCAACGTCCTTTCAATGAATATTCAGGGTTGATTTCCTTTAAAATTGACTGGTTTGATCTCCTGACAGTCCAAGGGACTCTCAAGAATCTTCTCTAGCACCACAAATCAAAAGCATCAGTTCTTCAGCACTCAGCCTTCTTTATGACCCAACTCTCACACCCGTACATGACTACTGGAAAAACCATAACTGTGACTACACGGACCTTTGTTGGCAAGGTGATGTCTCTGCTTTTTAATACACTGTCTAGTTTTGTCATAGCTTTCTTTCCAAAGAGCAGGTATCTTTTATTTCATGGTTACAGTCACCATCTACAGTGCATATCTCCTAAATAAACATGGCACTTTTTCATTGGATAAAACACCCAAATACTATGGTGAATGGATAGATGTTTGTAAAGTGAAAGTCTCAAAAAACCAAAAATGCCTTTGATTACTACCCATGTGACCTTACCTTGACATAGGTCTCTTAATGGGCTGATTTCTTTTTTTTTTTTGGTCAAAGAAAAAGAGGCATTTCCAAGCTGAATGCAGAATGAAATAAAAGCATTCAAGTTATTTTATGGGACCAAAGTATGAGACATTATATATATATATACACATATATATATATGTTCCATAAATGTCTTACATATATATAAATTTATATATATATAATTATATACATAATATGTATTACCATATACAATGATACATACTATCTATATAATGACATGTATTCTCATAATTTGTATACATACGTACACACACACACACACACACACACACACACACACACTAGATTAACATCAACTCTATAGTTTACCTAACACATGTCCACTATTTTCCTATGAATAACTTCCCTGCAAGCAGTTTCTCATACAACTAACCGGCTGTGAGGCCATCTTGCTATAAAAGATAAGACGGTTGACCATTAACATCACACTAGAAAATAGTAACATACCAGTTCTTGCAAATCCTTTGGTGACCTAATCTAACCATATTCTGTTAAAGTTTTCAACGTTTTCAAGAAACTTACATGCATCAGGAATCATGTAACCAATTCTGGGGGTGGGGGGGGAGTAGGAGGAGCTTGATTTGATTCTTCTTTTGCTTACATTTTCTAATATTATGTCATAACTTTGGGAAAGGCAGCAAGAGAGAACAAGCCATGGTAACTAAATTAGGTAAAGAATCGATCATTAGTGCTCTCAAAAACTGTTGGGAATCTCTAGCCACCTCTTGCAAAATTTGCTTAACTTGGAGAACTTCCAATTGTGACATGTGGGAGGGATCACCAAAGGTCTTGCAAAAACTGATGGTTTATCATTTTCTACTGCAATCCAAACAAAACTGTTAATCAGTTATTTTTTTTTCTTTTATAGCAAAATGCCTTTATAGCAAGTTAACTTGCTATGAAACTGTTTGCAGCAAATGTGTTTATGATGAAAATACCTAGGATCTTATTAACAGCATTACCTTGGGCAAGTTATTTAGTTTCTCTGAAGCTTCTTTTACTTATTTCTGTAAGTACAATGATATATAAAAGAATATATCTAAAAAGTAAATATTTACTGAATAACAAGCATATTGTGAGTGCCAGGAGTTCCTATATAGCAATTATGACCAAAACATTCATATTCTTAAATGCACTGGAGCTAGAGCTATCACTTAACACATAATGTTCTCCTTTGCCACATGAAAAATAGGACTGAAATCTAGGTCTCCAGAATATATATAAAAAATTATATACACAAGAGAATATATACCAAAACATATATACTTTTTCCACTATTCTAGGCAGATGTTGAAGAATATTTACATTTAAATATGGAATGTCTGACATTCTAAACATTCACTTGAAACCAAATAATAAAATTTAAATCGAGGGTGCTTTGGGCTCTGGAATCTATCCTGAGTCTCCACCCTGAAACCCATTTAAGCTAGTAGATGACAGCAATGCAGAGTTGTCAGCTTTCTAGTGTTCTCTACTGAAATAAAAGGATCATACAGCGCTAGATGCCAACACAGCAAATAATTATACTGAGTGCTCTTTCCACCGCCACTGAATCAAAAAGTGAAATTTACTGTGGATGTACCTGAATGCCTGGTATATCAGCTGTCCTGTGAGAAGTCATTACACTTGCTGAGTATCTACCATGTGCCAGACACTGGATGTACAGAAGATACAAACTGAAATGAGAAGTTATTCTTGCTCCCCAGGTGCTTACAGCCATGAGTAAGAATCACAGCACATGCTCATTGAGGACAAAATGTGAGATAAAATAAATTCCATAAAGAAGAATACAGTGCTACACTGGTCAGAATGGCCATCATCAAAAAGTCTACAAACAATAAATGCTGGAGAGGGTGGTGGAGAAAAGGGAACCGTCTTGCACTATTGGTGGGAATGTAAATCAATAGCACCACTATGGAATATGGTATGGAGATTCCTTAAAAAACTAGGAGTAAGACCACCATATGACCCAGCAATCCCACTCCTAGGCATAAACCCTGAGAAAACCAAAATTGAAAAAGACACATGTACCCCAGTGTTCACTGCAGCACTATTTACAACAGCTATAACATGGAAGCAACCTAGATGTCCATTGACAGATGAATGGATAAGAAGTTGTGGTACATAATACAAAGGAATATTACTCAGCCATAAAAAGGAAAGTAACTGAGTCAGTCAGTTCTAATGAGGTGGATGAACCTAGAGCCTATTATACAGAGGAAGTAAGTCGGAAAGAGAAAGATAAATACCGTATACTAGAGCATACATATGGAATCTAGAAAGATGGTACCAAAGAATTTATTTGCAGGGCAGCAATGGAGAAGCAGGCATAGAGAACAGACTTATGGACACAGGGAGAGAGGAGGAGAGGCTGAGATGTATGGAGACAGAAACACGAAAACTTACATTACCATACGTAAAATAGATAGCCAATGGGAATTTGCTGTATGTTGCAGGGAATGCAGACAGGTACTCTGTATCAACCTAGAGGGGTGAGATGGGAGAGAGATGGGAGGGAGGGTCAAGAGGGAGGGGACATATGTATACCTATGGCTGATTCATGTTGATGTTTGAAAGAAAACAACAAAATTCTGTAAAGCAATTATCACTCAATTAATAAATCAGTAAAATTTTAAAAATGGACACAGTGCTAGAAAAACCCAAAGAAAGGAATGATTAAAACAGGCTGGCTTGGGGATGCAGATAGGGCAGGATGGGGATAAGGACAGGATAATTCTCTATCCTAGAATTTCTAGGATGTGAAAAATGGAAACTCTTCGAAGTATGTTGAGAGAGAGACAGAAATGAAGAGAAACCTAGATGGCATCATCAGAATAAAAAGGCACAGCAAAATGGTGTACCTCAATCATCGTGCACTGATTCATCAATTCAGAGAACACATCCAGACCAGCAATTCAGTCATCAAGATTTATTCATTCTTGAAGATAATTAAGGCTTAGTGTCATCCCAATTAAGTGTCTATCTCTATAGTCAATTTTAATCTCCTCCCAAAAGAAAGCAATGCTAATGCATTAATTAAAAGAAGTAAAGCTCCATATTGACAGACTTCTCTTTAGCAATCTATCATTTCTAGGATTTTAGAAAATAACTCTAAATAACCAATGAACAAAATTAAGGCTTTCAGGTCTGTTGCTTTAAAGAAAAGTCAACATTTGTAAAAATTTTCACAGAGTAGGTAAATACAAAATGAAAATTTAACATATCCGCATCAGTTAAATCTCCCTAAACAAATTTGGAAGGCTGCCTCTGACTTTCACTACATTATTGTTTCACTAAGAGTACAGATGGCACAATTAGCTGGGTATTGACATGGTGATAATGAAAAAATTAGCTAAGAAAGCCAAAATGTGATTTATTTAAGGAAAAAAATCAATATCCATACGTAATGATCTTAAGTGCCAATGATACTATATGAAAGAGCAATCACCATGCATTCATCTCCCTAGGAGATTTCAATTTCATATGCTTAGTTACTTGTGAGAAATAAAAGATAGGACACATTAAACAGTGTTAAAACCTATGAGCTACACCTTGAGAATGTGGGGAATCATCACCAATTAATGAAGATATTCAAAAAATGCCTTTTGAGGATGTACTAAAAAACCTTGTGCTACATGCTACAGTCTCCAACATAGGTAATTACTCATGGTCTTGCAACACATGAACTATCTAGGAGGACAGAGAATGTCTAACCTGGGCCTAATCCAGGCTTCTGAAAGTGGTAATAAAAGAAATATTATTGATATTAACTATGATAATTTTCCACTTAGTGCTCATTTCCTGTGTACCACACACAGAAATATTGAATTTCCCAGTAACAATCAACATTAAAAAAATAAGGATAAAACCCAAATATGCCATTTTTTTTTCTGGTTCATATTTAGCTTATTTATAAAACAAAATATTATAAGCATGATTCATACCAAAATATTCTACAACTGTTTTGAAAAGCAATCTATTTCTCTCAGTTTCTCCAGAACCCATGCTAGCCATTCCAATGATAAATGAAAAATATTTCACAGTAAGATGTCAGTTTCAGAAAAGAGTATCTTAGACTCTTAGAAGTATCTTAGAATTACGTAGACAGTCTCTACTGAAAAATATTCCACATTGTTTACTTTTATTGTCTTTAAGTTGACTCCAGATGTAGTCAGGTTTAAGCCATAAGGCACCTTGAAAGCTTTCTCAAAAGCTTTTAGGTGTAAAATATATACTAACTAAACTTGCATTCAGCCAGTTCATATCATCAAGCTTTCTCCTTTTTCTTCTTACCCATGCAGCCACCCACAAGATAGCTTTAAGGCTACACAGATCATTTCACCATGATAACTAATAAATATTCATACAACCCTTGGAAGAAGAAAATATAAGAGGCAGGACATATTCAAATTATTTCCTTTAAAAGCAACTTAATTTTTTAAACTCATACGTACTACTCAGTTTTATATATATGCCTGAAAACAACAACAGATCACAGAGAACTGTATACTTTATTAGAGGGCCAAAATAATAATGAAATATGAATAATGATTCCTTATCCAGTAATATGAAATATAATAGTTCCTCTTTCTATGTAATTGGAGTACCTCAACATATCACTGGTGAGGGCTTCCTTTGTTATCAAACTTGCTGAGAGTAAGAATAGAACAGAGAGGAGAAAAAATGGACGGAATGGATTCTAGAGAATTAAAGGTGCTTTTTTGAGCCAAAAAACTTGGGGCTAATAGAATACTATTCAGCCTTAAAAAGATAAGGAAATCCTGTCTTTTTGACAACATGGGTGAATCTGCAGGACATTACGCTAAGTAAAATAAGCCAGATACAGTAGGACAAATAGTGTATGACACCATATAATGAGAAATATAAAACAGTCAGACTCTATAAAAGCAGACAGTAGAATAGTGGTTGCCAAGGACTGGTAGATTGGGAAGTGGGAACATGATAGTCAAAGGGTACAACTTTTTTATAATTACTTTATTGAGGTTTGATTAATATAAAAACCTATAAATATTTAATATATTCAACTTGATGGATTTGGAGGTAAGTATAAATAGGTGAAATCATCACCACTATCCATGTCATAAACATATCCATCACCCCTTAAAATTTCCTCCTGTCTAAATTAATTAATGTTGTGTAAGAATATTTAACATAAGAGCTACCATTTTAGCAAGTTATAAAATATGCAGTGCAAGCCTGCTCAGTCGCTCAGTCGTGTCCAACTCTTTGCAACCCCATGGTCTGTAGCCCACCAGGCTCTTCTGCCCATAGGATTTTCCAGGCAAGGATACCAGAGTGGGTTATTTCCTTCTCCAGGGAAAATAGGCAATACAATATTGTTAACTCTAGGCACTAGGCTGTACAGGAGATCTCTATAACTTTAAATTTCTTCATCTGAATGTTAAAAGTGTTAAAAATGTTAAAAGATCATACACCCTGAGAAAACTGTAACTCAAAAAGATACATGCGCCCCAATGATTTCAACACTGTTTACAACAGTCAGGACACTGAAGCAACCTAAGTGTCCATCAACAGGTGAATAGATAAAGAAGATGTCATACACATAGGCAACAGAATATTATTCAGCCATAAAAAAGAAAAACTGGGTCAATTTTAGAAATGTGGATGGACCTAGAGTCTGATATACAGAGTGAAGTAAGTCAGAAAGAGAAAAACAAATATTGTGTATTAACACATATATGTGGAATCTAGAAAATGGTACAGATGAACCTCTTTGCAGGGCAAGAACAGAGATACATATGTAGAGAACAGATTTGTAGGCATGATGGGGGTGGTGGTGGGATGAATTGGGAAATTGGAATTAACATGTACACACTACCATATGTAAAACAGATATCTAGTGGAAACCTGCTGTATAGTGCAGGGAGCTCAGCGCAGGCTTCTGTGATGACTTTGATGGGTAGGGGTGAAGGAGGGGATACATGTATACACACAGCTGATTCACTTTGTATAGCAGAAACCAACGCAAAATTGTAAAGCAACTATGTGCATGTATGCAGTTGTGTCTGACTCTTTTGCAACCCCATGAACTACAGCCTTTCAGGCTCCTCTGTCCTTGAGAATTCCCAGAAAAGAATACTGGATACACCAATAAAAAAATGAGTGACAAACTCAGATGAAGAATGGAATTAGGTTGTAAAAGAAGAGCAACAAAAAGATGCAACTCCTTAAGTATCAATGGGCTCATGATGGAGAACCTCCTCAAGCTATTAAGACAAAACACAGAAATATATGAAATGCAGAAATGGTTGGCTTAGAACTCCTAATTTATTTCCTACCACTTTCTTCCCTACATACAGTCCTTGCTTATTTGGAATAGGCACCAGCCTTTTTGGTCCCTGAGAACAAGTTCAGTAAATTCAGTCTTCAAACTCATTAAATAATCTAATTTAATAAGCGTGTTTTTATTTGTTAGCTACCAACAGGTACTTCCCTGGTAGCTCAGCTGATAAAGAAGCCACCTGCAGTGCAGGAGACCTCGGTTCAATTCCTGGGTCGGGAAGATCCACTGGAGAAGGGATAGGCTACCCACTCTAGTATTCTTGGGCTTCCCTGGTGGCTCAGCTGGTAAAGAATCCGCCTGCAATGCACGAGACCTGGGTTCGATCCCTGGGTTGGGAAGATCCGCTGGAGAAGGGAAAAGCTACCCGCTCCAGTGTTCTGGCCTGGAGAATTCCATGGACTGTATAGCCTATGGGGTCAAAAGAGCAGGACATGACTGAGCAACTTTCACTTCACTTCACCAACAGGCTCAGATGGTAAAGAATCCTTCTGCAATGCAGGAGACCCAGATTCAACCCCCGGGTCAGGAAGATCCCCTGGAGAAGGGAATGGCAACCCACTGCAGTATTCTTGCCTGAAGAATTCCATGGAGGAGCCTGGTGGGTTATAATCCATGGGGTCGCAAAGACTCAGACACGACTGAGCGACTAACACTTTCACTTCTCACTCTCAACAGGAAATCCTACAGAATTATTTGGTCTCAGTAGGCTGTTTCACAAGGGTGGCCCAATTCAAGTTTAATGAAAACCTACACCATTTCCTGCTATGACTTATCTGGAAATTCTGTAATTTCCCAGTCAATCTGTTGAAGAAAATTAAACTCATCCAGTGGGTAAAGGCTTATTTTACCATGATCTGGAATAAGTGAAATACTGAATGTCCAGCATATGAGAACATTCAAATGTCCACCACTGATTTCATTCCTTGAACTTGAGGGGGTCTAGTCATGTAACACCAATGGAACTACCTAACCTATCTTAAGAAATCGAGAAGGCAATTCTGGAGAAAAATGGGAAGGCAATTCTGGAGAAAAAACAATGCTGTGATGGGACGCTGTCCTACCCAAAGACATCTATCCCATAGCTCAAGAGATCAGCGTGGAGTGTTCATCCAAATCTTTTTCTTCTGATGTTGGGACCATGGAAACCAGGAGGCTAAAATTAACAACTCCAAAACCAAAATAGAGAAGTCTTGGATGTTTAGCTGGAGGAAAGCATTTATCAAGAGTTAGGGAAAAACAAACAAATAATCTCCACAGTCCATCTGTATAACAGCCATGATTCTGAGTTTGGCTCTCAGATGCTGTGAGAAGATGAAATTGCATCATCATGTTCAAAATACAGCTGTTTTCACCTGAGGCAGATGTGAGCATTATTGGTCATCATGACATATTATTATGCACGGGTGCTGCTTCGTAGAGTCGGGTAACTCCACCTAACTGTTAACATCCCTCAGTCTTAGAGCTTGAGGAGGCTACTGGCTTGGAGTAAACGGAATAGAAGGAACTAGATTTTCTTTCGAATCCCTACTGCAAGCAATATAAATCAAAACAAAACCAAAACAACAAAGAATCAACAGGCAAACTGGGGTGGGCTTGACTGAGGACAGATTCCAGAAAAAATAAGCAGGGCCTTGAAAGGGAAATAGAAAGCTCTGCACAAGCAGGTTGGCCACTGCACCCAGTGCTGGCCTGGAACCAGCCTGGCAGTACCTCTTCAGTTCAGTTCATTTCAGTCACTCAGTCGTGTCCAACTCTGCGACCCCATAGATTGCAGCACACCAGGCCTCCCTGTTCATCACCAACTCCCAGAGTTTACTCAAACTCATGCCCATTGAGTTGGTGATGTGATCCAACCATCTTAACCTCTGTTGTCCCCTTCTCCTCCCACCTTCAATCTTTCCCAACATCAGGATCTTTTCCAATGAGTCAGTTCTTTACATTAGGTGGCCAGAGTATTGGAGTTTCAGCTTCAGTATCAGTCCTTCCAATGAATATTCAGGACTGATTTCCTTTAGAATGGACTGGTTGAATTTCCTTGCAGCCCAAGGGACTCTTAAGAGTCCCCTCCAACACCACAGTTCAAAAGCATCAATTCTTTGGCACTCAGCTTTCTTTATAGTCCAACTCTCATACCCATACATGACTACTGGATATACCTCTTACACTTTAGTTAAAACTCTGGTTCTGATTCAGTAGGTCTGGAAAGGGCCCAGATGTTGTATTTCTAATAAATTCCCATGTGATGCTGATACTACTGGTTCATGGACCCGGCTTTGTTCATCAAGGCTTTAGGGAGCATAAATGGGTAAACTGAAGGAAATAGGTTAACAATATTTGAGACAGTTTTTCCCTCGTGGAACGGTCCATACAAAACAGACTCCTTCCCTCAACAATCACACTACCCTCCTCTCATACATTACATCACTCATCACAGTTGGTTTCTGATTGACATAAGGGCCTAAAGTTAGTAGATTCCTTGTTTGATTAGCAACTCTGCAGTAAAAGATGGAAAAGAGAAGAGAAGCAAAAAGAGGCAGGAGAGCAAGCAGTAGGTAGCAAGTCAGGTCACAAAAACCACAGGAATTTATTCCAAATCACCATAAGAAATAGAAGAAGAGGAAAATTACTAAAAATGACCAAAAACTACTAATAAAGTAGAGAGGATTCAGACCATTATAATTTGGGGATATCAATACAAAGAGGCTGGTAAAATACTAGACATACAAATTAAATCTACAACAGAGCTTCTAGTTGAAACTGTGAAACAAAAAACTCCTAAATGTTTCTAGGAAACACAGAATGATAATTAGAAACTAATTATAGTAATATGAACAATGTCATTGAACATTCTCTTTATTTCACAACGAACATTGTTGGTGTATATTAATGAAACTTAAAACAATATCAGGCACTTCACAGCTCAATTTCATTCTTGCTTTTTAATTAAAGATTTAATATTGTCAATCCAGAGTTCTAATATGATATTATACTAGAATTGTATTGGAATTGTATGAGGTATTGTTACTTGAAGAATTCAACTAAAATTTTAAATTTGCCATTATAGCAGATAACTCGAACCCGAAGATCAGCTTAAACTGATGGGCAATCCTTTTACATTCAGCCATTTTCGCACATGTATATTGTCAGGAAAACTCCTGAACTGAAAGGCCTTTGGATGGGCTACACACTATTTTTTAAATAAGTTTTATATATTTTTATTTATTGTTGGCTGTGGTGGGTCTTTGTTACTGCGTGTGCTTTTCCCGAGTTGTGGCGAGTGGGGGCTACTCTCCAGCTGTGGTGCTCAGGCTTCTTACTGTTCTCTATTTGTAGTCTCCTGTTGTAAAGCACGGGATCTAGGGTACCTTGGCTTCAGGAGTTGCAGTTTCCAGGCTCTAGAGCACGGGCTCAATAGCTGTGGTGCATGGGCTTAGTTGCTCCACAGCATGCGGAATCTTCTTGGATCAAGGATCACGCCCATTGTTTTCTGCATTGGCAGGTGAATTCTTTACCACTGAGCCACCAGGGAAGCTGGCTACGCACTACTGAATTGACCGCAATCCCAGTTCAGACGGGAAACAGTGAACTTATGTGCCTGGATTCTGAATGCATTTCAGTTTACAGATCTTGTATTTACGTATTTTAAGGAGATACGTTCTCTTTTTCAATGGTTGACAAAATAACAAGTAGTTTTCACATTTTGTGTTTAAAGGTAAAGCTAACTCTCTGAGTTACTGATGGCAAGGAGTTTAATTTACTTGAGAATACAGGATCTATTAAAGGAGGGCATGGCAACCCACTCCAGTATTCTTGTCTGGCGAATCCCATGGACAGAAGAGCTTGGCAGGCTACAGTCCACAAAGTCACAAAGAGTTGGACAAGACTGAAGTGACTTAGCACTCATGCATGCATAGGACATGGAGAAAATAAATATAAACCAAGGAGGTATAATAATACAGGCAAAACAATAACAACAAATGTTCTGATAGAACAGAGAAAAAAATTCAGAATAGTTTTCTCCAAAGAGCATTCTGAGATAACCATTGAAGAATGGACAGTATTTAATGGTCAGAATGACCTGGAAGTCTGGAAGTGGGTGAGTGATGAAGGAAGTCCCAGATGTGGGAAAATATAAGGCGTCACCAAGGAAGAACAAGAAACTAGAACAAAGTGGGCTTAAAAGACAGTAACAGGAGAAAAAAAGAATACATTTCATCAGAGCAAAATATCATTCTATTTCAGCCCTCATCTGCTCCGTTGCTCTCTTTCATCTGAGAGCAATGCAATTATTAAACACCAACATCTGGGCCTGTCTACTTGTGTTCTGGTCCTAGTTATTAGCATAGTCCCAAGGCTGAATTCTTCCTGATCACTGGTCTTCTTTTGATCCTTGTTCACAAGGAAGCATTGTACAACTCTTGCTGATGACTCTCATCTCCCCTCCACATGCTCAGCACCAGCCTCCTTACTGTGCTTAATCACTGCTAAGGCTTTGGTCTTTCTGATTTTGTTCTCTTCTCTAAGCTGTGCAAGCCAGGGCCAGAGCATACCCACGTCTCCTGAGCTTGGCCATTCACTGTCTCCTGGAGCCAGAGCACATATTTCTAAGCACCTTCATCATAACATTCTCAGCAAACATTGTACATGTCTCTGTATTTCCCACTGTATCAGAATTAAACTCTTTGGTTGGCTTTCAAAGACCCTCATTATTTGACCCAACTCTAGCTGTTTCCGTCTGTCCACCCAGTTCTCAGCAGTTTGGTCCCTCTAAGTTCTACATGCAGAGTTGGTTGCAGCAGTAGTCTTAAGCCTGATAAAATTCTTCATTTTTCAAACTCAGCTTATCACTACTCTTTAGGAGCCCTTTCTGGACTCCTCATTGATTTCAGTCACCCTCCTAACTTCTGTATATAATTTATATCATACTGGTTCATACATCTTTATTTTAATATTATTTTCTATTGTTTCACATTTATTTATTACATTTTCGCAAATAATTTTGGTAAGATTATGATTTTTTTGCAGTTTTGACTTGTTTTACTGTCAAGTATCCAACATAATGTTGACCATGTCATGAGTTTTTATAAATAATTATTGAATAATGGGTTAGAGAGAGCTTCAATAAGTAAATGGTTAGAACAGATTTTATAGTTTTGTGAAAAGTGCTGGAGGAAATAGTGTTACACTGAATGCAGACTTACCAGAGAAGACACTAGGTATCTTGGAGAGGAAACTTTTGACAGTACGAATGGGAATTCCGTTTTTTTCATCTTGCATGCGTGCTATGACGTCTTCCATCTAAATAACAATAATAAAATGATTAAGTCATTTTATAAGTTGAACTTTTTGAGAAAAAAATAGTTCTCATAAGATTTTTGTATATCTGTTTTGCTTAGCTAAAAATAATGCCATATTTTTGTCTTTCTACACTTTATCATATAAATTTCAGTTTGGTTAAAAGATGATTGAGGAAACAGAAAGGTGGCTATTTTTGAGTCCACTAAGCTTAAGAATAATTTTGTGCTTAGAATATTGCCTCTCTCCTGTTTTCACATTCTTTGGTTATAAATGATAGAAAATATTGTGATAATAAAGTCCACACTTCTTTAATGCTATCTCTTGAACTCAGTGCAAAAGAAAATAGAAGACTTAAAAGCATCAGGTTGGACTTCCTCTTCAAACAAGAGAGCTTCTATGATTTGATTTAACGTTAACTTCTACAACCTGTGATCTGCCTAGAAACACAGGACTAACTGCCAGAAAGTGTTGCTTCTCCTGTTCAGGCATTCACTAAAGTGAGGTATGAAATGTAGATGTATGAACACACATGTGCACAATTAATAAAAATAAATGTCACACGATAGCCTTTTGCCTATTTACTACCTTCCAAGGTATGTATTTTTCTTTCAATTTGATTCATACATTCTCTTCTGTTTCTGAAAATTTTTCAGTTTTAAAGGGCTTTGCTTTACCAAGTCTAATATGAAATTTAGTTCTAAATAACAGTTGTTCAAATCATAGCTTCAGACTTTTGTATGTGCTTCTAAACCTATGGCACATAAATACACACAAACATACATATGTTGTATGAACAGTATGAATCTCAAAATATATTCATTTATGATCCTATAAATGGCTTAGTGGTAAAGAACCCATCTGCCAGTGCAGGAGACACAGGAGATGCAGGTTCAATCTCTGGGTCAGGAAGATCCCCTGAAGAAGGAAATGGCAGCCCACTCCAGTATTCTTGCCTAGGAAGCTCCATGGACAGACAGACAACTTAGCAACTAAACAACAACAGTTATTGATGTTGGATTCTAGACCAGACTTACAGAAGGCACTATGGATGTGAAAATAAATATAATACATTTGCTGCCTTCAAAAAAAATTCAGGCAATATTGAAAACAATGGTAAAATTTGAGTAAGGTTTCATTAATAGTGTAGTACCAATATCAATTTTCCATTTTTGAAAATTAAGCTATAATTATATAAGATGCTGGAATTAGAGGAAACTGAGTAAAGGACATATAGAGAACTTTCTGTACTATTTTTAGATCTTTTTCTGTGAATCTAAAATTATTCAAAATAAAACATTAAAAAAAGTTTTATTTTGTATTGGAGTAGTCAATTAACAATGTCGTGATAGTTTAGGGTGAGTGGCAAAGGGACTCAGCCATATATATACAGGTATCCATTCTCCCCCAAACTCCCCTCCCATCCAGGCTACCATATAACATTGAGAAGAGTTCCATGTGCTATACTTAGTTATCCTATACTATTATACTTAGTCCTTCGTAGTTATCCATTTAAAATATAGCAAGATATATGTCCATCTAAACTCCCTAACTATCCCTTCCCCCCATTCTTCCCCTCCATGTCTAGTTGTTTTATCAATCAATTATCAACCAATACAACTTCAGAACAATATTCAATGAAGAAATCTTACTTGCCTGGATAAGTATTTTCAGGTTTATTAACATGAGAAACTGAGATGTGGGAAGAATGGATATAAGATCTTATCATTTATGACGCTCTGAACAAGCTAAGTAAGTTCTCTATGGCTTCATTTTCTCATGTATAAAATGTATGTAATAATATTTATAATTACTCTTTCACAATATTTGTAGGATTGGGTTGGGGCAAAAGGGGTAATTTACTAAACAACCTAGCATATATAAAGCACCATACATGGGCAGACAACAAACACTGGACTTCAGATGTCTATAAACACCCCTGATACTTAGAGATGTATATTTTCCACTCCTTATGCCCCTTTTCCATGTGAAAGCAGCACCATTAGCTGAATTCTCCTGCCTCTCTCTGTTCCCTAATTCACTCCACTCTGGGGAACTGGGCTGACTTAGGTAGAAGGACTGGTAAAGAGAAATTGGTCTATAGGGCCCATCTCTTTCCTGTAGGGAAGCCCCTATCCAAATCTGCTGATTTAGAGAGGCCCATGCCAGTGAGTGAGTAGTCAGTTAGGTACTAGGTTTTAGGATTAAGTCTCCTGTGTTCACAAATACTCTTCAATATAATAGCTTTGTCAGCAATCAAGGTGCTACTGCGATCTCTAACTGCTTTACTCTCTGGTTGTGAGTTTCAGTGGGTTCTGAATTTAGATAGGAAAGGAAGTCTTTTTTCCTAAGATCAGACCCCCCCCCCCAAACACCCCAACATATTCAATTATTCACATGTAATAAATATATTTCATCCAATTATAGAATCATGAAAAGAGATCCACTTTTATGACTTTTATTTTGTTGTTGTTTGTCCTTCATTCATCTGACAAAATGTTCAGAAATGAATAAGCTGCTTTGCTTTACCTAATATCGGCCTGTAAACCTTCATATGATCAGCTTACTAGTTTAAACCCGGCCAGCGATGATGGACAGGGAAACCTCTCTGACTCTCACTTTAATCAATTCAGCTCCCCAGCATGTGACAATCATCACTTCTGGTTTTGGGTGTGGAATTAAGGTCTGCCTCTCAGTCTGCTGAATCCCAAAGGACCAAGGTTACGAGTGTGGGAATTAAAAGTAACCTGTGTGGTTGCATTTTAAAATCTTCCATTTTCTTAAGCCATAATTTCCACAGAAGGAAAAACATTTAAAAATCCATGTAAAAACAGGATTTGTATTCCAGATTGAAAATGTGATGATCAAAATTAATTCAGCTGTTTTTATCTTAATTCAGATATGATCTACACATGAACTTTACATGACATAGAGCAAACAAAATGACAAAACAAAGATAAATTCAATCTAGCTTTTAAAAGCTAAGACCAGTCACAAAGGCCACATGTAACAAAAAATCATTCTAAACTCATTTAAGCATTCACTCAGAGTCTATTTTTAAAATAAGCAGGTTTTAACATGCTTGATTACCAGCATTCTCATTATAAAATTAGAAAATAAGAGCAGAAAAACTAAAGAGCAAGCTAGATAGAAAGAGACTAAAAATATAACTCTAATAAATGATAAAACCCTTTGAGATGATTTAATTTAAGACCTCAGATATCATACCTTTAATTTAATAGCTTTAATTTAAAGACTCAGATGTCATACCTTTCACAAAATAAGACATGTATATATACATCTATCTATCTACCTATCTGTCTTTCCCAAAGAAAGGCAATGCCAAAGAATGTTCAAACTACCAAATAATTGCACTCATCTCACGTTCTAGCAAAGTAATGCTCAAAATTCTCCAAGCCAGGCTTCAACAGTATGCCAGCCGAGAACTTACAGATGCTCAAGCTGGATTTAGAAAAGGCAGAGGAACCAGAGGTCAAATTTCCAACATCTGCTGGATCATAGAAAAAACAAGAGAACTTCAGAAGAACATCTACTTCTGCTTTATTGACTATGCCAATGCCTTTGACTGTGTGGATCACAACAAACTGTGAAAAATTCAAGAGACAGAAATACCAGACCACCTTACCTGCCTCCTGAGAAATCTGTACGCAGGTCAAGAAGCAACAGTTAGAACCGGACATGGAACAACAGACTGGTTCCAAATTGGGAAAGGAGTATGTCAAGGCTGTATATTGTCACCCTGCTATTTAACTTATATGCAGGTACATCATATGAAATACTGGGCTAGATGAAACACAAGCTTGAATCAATATTGCTAGGAGAAATATCAATAACCTCAGATATGCAGATGACACCACCCTTATAGCAGAAAGCAAAGAAGAACTAAAGAGCCTCTTGATGAAAGTGAAAGAGGAGAGTGAAAAAGTTGACTTAAAACTCAACATTCAAAAAACAAAGATCATAACATCCCATCTCATCACTTCCTGGCAAACAGATGGGGAAACAATGGAAACAGTAACAGACTTTATATTCAGGGACTCCAAAATCACTGCAGATGGTGACTGCAGTCACGAAATTAAAAGATGCTTGCTCCTCGAAAGAAAAGTTATGACAAACCTAGACAGCATATTAAAAAAGCAGAGACATTACCTTACCAACAAAGTTCCATATCATCAAAACAATGATTTTTCCAGTAGTCATGTATGGATATGAGAGTTGGACCATAAAGAAAGCTGAGTGCCCAAGAATTGATACTTTTGAACTGTGGTGTTGGAGAAGACTTTTGAGAGTCCCTTGGACTGAAAGGAGATTGAACCAGTCAATCCTATAGGAAATCAGTCCTGAACGTTCATTGGGAGAACTGATGTTGAAGCTGAAGCTCCAACACTTTGGCCACCTGATGGGAAGAAACAACTCATTGGAAAAGACTCTGATGCTGGGAAAGATTGAAGGCAGGAGGAGAAGGGGATGACAGAGGATGAGATGGTTGGATGGCATCACCGACTCAATGGACGTGAGTTTGAGCAAGTGCCAGGAGTTGGTGATAGACAGGGAAGCCTGATGTACTGTAGTCTGTGGCGTCACAAAGAGTTGGACATGACTGAGCAACTGTACTGAATTGAACTGAATCAACAATGGTGCAATATCTGGAAATTAATGTGATATAGTACATTAACAAATTAAAGAATAAATTTTATGAACATCTCAACAGATACAGAAAGAAGTATTTGACAAAATTCAATATCTATATATGATTTAAAACAACACTCAACAAAGTGAATATGATAGAAACAAACCTCACATAATAAAGACCATACATGACAAACCCACATAAGTGGTCACATGCAGTTGTGAGAGCTGGACGGTAAAGAAGGCAGAGGGTTGAAGAATTGACGCCTTCAAACTATGGTGCTAGAGAAGACTCCTGAGAGTCCCTTGGACAGCAAGGAGATCAAAACACACCAATCTTAAGGAAAATCAACCCTGCATACTCATTGTAGGGACTGATGCTGAAGTTGAAACTCCAGTATTTTGATTATCTAATGTGAACATCTGACTCATTGGAAAAGTCCCTGATGCTGGGAAGGATTGAGGGCAGAAGGAGAAGAGTGCATCAGAGGATGAGATGGCTGGATGGCATCACTGATGTGATGGACATGAACTTGGGCAAACTTTGGGAGATGGTGAGGGACAGAGAGGCCCGGCGTGCTGCATTCCATGGGGTCAGAAAGAGTCAGACACGACTGGGTAGCTGAAAAACAACAATAATGACAAACCCACAGCCAATATCATTTCAAGGATAAAAAGAACTTCTTTCCTGTAAGATCACAAACAGGAAAAGGATGCCAACTCTCACCACTTTTATTCACCATAGTATTAGAAATCCTAGACACAGCAATCAAGAAAAAAGAGGAATTCCAACTGGAAAAGAAGTAAAACTGCTATTGTCTTCAAGTGACAGATTACCCAGAAAATCCTAAAGATGTCACCAAAAAAAAACCCCAAATTAGAACTCATCAATGAGCTGGGCAAAGATGAAGGATCTAAAATCAACATATAGAAGTTTATTGCATTTCTAACAATTTACAACAAACTATCAGAGAGAGAAATTAAGAAAACTATCCCATTTACAATTGCAGTAAAACATAAAACATATAGATAAATCTAAGGAGGTAAAAGACCTGAACATGGAAAACTATAGGATGCTGATGAAGGACATGAAAACATAAACAGATGGAAAGATATATCACAGTCTTGAATTGGAAGAACTAATACTGCTAAAATACCATACTACCCAAATTAATGTACAGCTTCAAAATAAGCTCTATCAAAATACACACTGTATTTTTCACAGAACTAGAATAAATAATTCTAACATTTGTATGGAAACACAGAAGACCCACAAAAGCCAAAATAAGTTTTAGAAAGAAGAACAAAGCTGAAGGTATCACATTTCCCAATTTCAAACTGTATCACACAACTATAAGCATCAAAACAGTATGGTGCTGGGACAAAACCAGTCACACAGATCACTGGAACAAAAGAGAGAGCACAGAAACTATAGCACAATTATAGGGGAATTAATCTATGGGAAAGGATGCAAGGATATATGGTGAGGAAAAGACAACCTCTTCAACAAGACCACTGCTGGGAAAACTAGACAGTTACAGGCAAAAGAATCAAATTGAACTACTCTCTCACACCAAGCACAAAAATTAACTCAAAATGAATTAAAGATTTAAATGAAAGACCTTAAACCATAATACTTCTAGTATTATCTTTGAGTCAGTGATGCCATCCAACCATCTTGTCCTCTGTCATTCCCTTCTCTTCCTCCTTTCAATCTCTCCCACCATCAGTCTTTTCTAATGAGTCAGCTCTTCATATCAGGGGGCCAAAGTATCACAGTTTCAGCTTCAGCATCAGTCCTTCCAAAGAATATTCAGCATTGATTTCCTTTAGCATTGACTGGTTTGATCTCCTTGCAGTCCAAGGGACTCTCAAGAGTCTTCTCCAACACCACAGTTCAAAAGCATCAATTCTTCAGGGCTCAGCTTTCTTTATGCTCCAACTCTCCCATTCATACATGATTATTTGAAAAACAAGCAGTCAGTTAGAGCTGTAAATATAAGGTTAAGTTCCCTAAGTCCCATCACTACCAGGAAGATTTCAGATAGAGAAAACTGTCAAGAGATTTTTAAGACCAGAAAGGAAGGTGCACTGGGAAAGAAATTTAAGAAACAAGTGTACTTGCAGCATTGATCAAGGCAGAAAAGCATGGCAAACTTTCTTGAGTTAGGTAGGCAAGACAAGATCGGTGTTCACTATGTGTTGTGTTTTTTCCTAGCCTGGAAGCACCTGGCAGTTTTTGGCCATCTATATGCCTGAAGACCTAAAATCTGAACATTCTTGTCAGGGCTCAGGAGTCAGAAATGTGAGATCCTTTTAAAGAACTATTTAAAAAAAAGTGTATCCAGTGGTTTCATTGATATATAGGTTCTCCTAGGTTGGACTATTTGTTCCTTCACAAAACTGCAAAAGACAATGGCAGAGGAAGTAATATTCCACCCAGGCTCCTTTCCCATCAGGGATTCCATAAGAGATTTAAGCCCTTCAAAATATGATATTACTGATTATTTTCTGAATTCTCTCAAAGCTGGTAGTGGGGTAGTGGCATTCTGATAGTATAGCAGTTAACTTTTTACATAAAATGGAACCCTCAGGCAATTAGGGTTTAGGGTTTAATATTCTCAGAAAATCCCGGTTAAGAGTTCTGTTCCAGACAAGACCTGTCAGTGCATGAAGTGTTATTTTTGGAGTCACTATGTTCTGTTTCCGCTGAGAAAAAATGAGGGCTTTAGATTAACTGTGGGTAGAAGGGCTACTGGAATGATTTCACTATTGTAACAAGAATGACCAGAACAATGTCTTGTGGTCACCACCACCAGATATATGATTATTGTTTAGCCTAGGTTAATCCAGCCTGCTTAGCGTAAGAATTAATACTCTGTCTATGGCTCCCATTTTGGGAAAAAATTAAGGATTATAAACTGAAGGTAAATCAAAAGCACTTTAAATGGACAAAAGCATACTCATGCTAACGATAAAGGTTTACCTACTTCAGAGGCACACTCTAAAAATAAAAACACGATGATTTGGCTATCTGCCTTACATTTCATGTTTTTCAAAGTTTTAAATTGGTTTTCACTGCTGCTGCTGTTGATCTTCTCTGCATGAAATTCCTTGGTTTACTTATTTCATACAATGATTTTTAAAAGTTCAGTTTCTTAGAATTCTTTTGAGATCAATGAGTAAATTGGAAAAATCAAAAGGGGAAAAAAATTCCTCCTTTATCTGTTGTAGTGCTACCAATTCAGGTATTACAAGGCAAAAATGGGTTTTATTTTTTCAAAAGCATTTGAACAGACATATTTATATTTCCAGCCTACTGAACAGCTAGCTCTAAATAAGGGAAAATTCCATGTGGCTTTTCTGATTCACCCTTTACATGTAGAAGGTTGGAGATGGGGATTTGGCAAAAATCACCTCTTAATAACTGATATATCTACCAAAAAAAGCACTGTACATTGAGTTTAGTGTAGCTCTTCACTCACTCAACTCTACTCTTAAAAGAGAAACTAGGATACATAATAATCAAGTTAATACAAAATTCCTATACAAATTAGGTCCAAAAGTAGACATGAAATATATAACTTCTCATCCAATAAACATTTCTTTTGTATCACCCATACTTTATTTTTCCCCTTGAAAACAAAATTCTCATGCCAAGGAATTCAGAACTCCTAGCTGCCTTCTTCCTGACAGCAACACTCAACAATTTCATGACAAAAAAATAGTTTGCCTTACTTCCTCCTAGAACATCTGTGTCTATTATTTTATAGCTAAAACATGGATGTCAGGTATAATTTCATGTATACGTGGAATTTTAAAAACAAAGCAAATAAACAAATGTAACAAATCAGAAACAGAATTACAGATACAGAGAAACATATAGGTGGATGGGAATAGAGGGAAAAAAGAAATAGGTGAGGAAATTAAGAGGTACAAACATCTAGTTGCAAAATAAATGAGTCAGGAGTATGAGATGCACAGTGTGGGACACACAGTCAATAACTATATAATATTTTTGCACAGTGACATATAAGATGACTTATCCTGGTGATTACTTTGAAATAAAAGTAATATCGAATAACTATGTTGTATAACATGAATTAACAGTATTCCAGGGTAATTTTATATCCTAAGAGCTCTCATCAAAAAGAAAAGTTGTTTCTTTGTCTTTAACTTTGTACCTATGAGATAGATGCTTACTAAACTGATTGTGTTAATCGTTTCATGATGTATGTATGTATGTAAAATTTTAGGCTGTAGGAGATCAACCAAGGTGGCAGAGTAAGAGAAAATATTGAGATCACCTATCCCCCAAAAGATAACCAAAACACAACTATAGGAGGAGTCAAAGAGGCAGCATAAGAGGATTTTGTTGGAATTTGTTGCTCCTCACAAGTAGATCAGCAACACATCACAAACGGAACAATTCTCTCAGAGATCCTACTGAACATTAGTGGAAGGAAGACTTCTAATACGTAAAAGGATGAGAAAAATCCCCTTGCAACTGGGTAGGACAAAAGAAGGAAAAAAAGGGAAAGAGGAATCAAAAAAGGAACCAGAAATCCTAGTGGGAAGCTAAAGGTGAGGAGAGCTGAAGAGGAGGAGTTCCCCACACTCAGAAAGAGAATAAAGCATTCGTCTTTCCCCAAGACATTTTTTAAATTTACTTAAGCTCCAAAATCACTGTAGATAGTGACTGCAGCCATGAAATTAAAAGATGCTTGCTCCTTGGAAGGAAAGTTATGACAAACAATGTATTAAAAAGCAGGGACATCACTTTGCTGACAAGGTTCGTATAGTCAAAGCTACGGTTTTTCCAACAGTCTGTACAGATGTGAGAGTTGGACCATAAAGAAGGCTGAGCATGGAAGAACTGATGCTTTCAAACTGTGGTACTCAAAAAGACTCTTGAGAGTCCACTGGACTGCAAGGAGATCAAACCATTCAACTTTAAAGGAAATGAACCTTGAATATTCACTGGAAGGGACTGATGCTAAAACTGAAACTCCATACTTTGGCCACCTGATGCAAAGAGCTGACTCATTGGAAAAGACACTGATTCTGGGAAAGACTGAAGGCAAAAGGAGAAGGGGGCAGCAGAGGATGAGATGATTGGATAGTATCACCAGCTGAAAGGACATGAATCCGAGCAAACTCCAGGAGATACTGAAGGACAGAGGAGCCTGGATTGCTGTAGTCCATGGGGTCACAAATAGTTGGACACAAGTTAGTGACTAAACACAACAAAAACAAAGATATTAGGTGGAAAATGTTTCTTGGGATCTTAAACATTTGAGGTATGGTCTTGCTGTTTTGCTTCATGAACCACAATCTAGATGTCAGGTGGAATGTTATGTCCTTGGAGTTTAATGTAGAATTTCTCTGACCCTCCAATGAATGACCTGAGGAAGTTTTATGCTATTCTGGGATATCGGCTAATCTCCTTCTGGCTCAGGTTTATCCAGACAGAGGGTCATTATTCTGTGGCTGCATATGGTGAGCTCAAGATCCACAATTACATAGTTCTCCATAAGAATGCTACTCACATCAATTCAAGGTTTACTAGAATTCACTCAATATTCGAGAAGATAACATGGAGAAGGTTACTCTAGGTCTCTGTCCCTTCTCCTCCCTCATCCAAATACTTCTGATGCACGCATGGACGTGCGTATGTGTGTGTGCATGCACACACACACACACATGCTGACTTCATCCTTCCTTTCTTCTGCAGAGAAGTCATGGGTTTCTCCTTGGCTCTCCTGAACATCAGCTTCTTCCCCCACACTCAGCCTTCAGCTTCTATTCCAAGCATGTGTTCTCAACCAAGTCAATTCTCTATTTAAGAAAAGTTCTCATGCCAGCTGCAAAAAGAATAAAGCAATCATCCTATTTTTCAAAACTAATTTAGACACACAGTAGGTGTTTAGAATATGATAGATACACATATTTCTCTTAGTATAGAGGGTTCTCTGCACTGACCTGGCATGGAAATAGTCTAGGTTGACAGAGTTTTACACACACACACACACACACACACACACCCCATTTAATTTATAAAGAGAAAGGCATATATTAATTCCCTCTAACTACATAGATCTCAGCTCCTCTTAAGAACATGAACTTCAGATATTATCTCACAGCTGCTCTCTAACAAAGGGAAGACGCTCTTATTTTCAATGTGCAGAGAAAGTAGAGGAGATGTAAGTGGGTTAATGACTCCAAAACTGGCCTTCAGGCAGCAAAGGGCAGAACAATAGCTGGAACCTGGAGTTTTGAAAACCCAAGTCAAGGGCCAGGAGACAATGTTGTCTCATTAAGAAAAAAGGTTTTCAAATTTTGTGCTTTCTCTCAAAATTGCTAAAATCTGAGGTTTTTCCCATTTGTACTTATTGGGGTAGTATATATAGCATGAGGTTCAAACTATAGGCTCTAGAGCAACGCTGTTTGGATAAAAATCACAGATCTGCTATTGCAGCTTCTGATCAGAAACTTAGTCAACATTTTATCGCCTCAATCTCAGCATCTGAAAAATAGAAATGATAAATAATAGTATCCACCTCACAGAGCTATTGTGAGGATTAAATGAGTTTACACCCTCCTACCCCCAGCTCCCCATACACCTACCACAGAGCTTAGGAAAGTGCCTGGCACAAAAAAACAGCACATAACTGTTGGCTATAATTATGTCTTCTTTTCAAATTGCTCATTCTTTTTTAGCAACCCTGAGTCGATTTTTTTTGGTCTTGGTGACAGCATTGTCTAACTAGAGAAACCAACCTTGCAGAATCCTAAGCATATGATTAAATCCAACATATTATCATTTTATTGTTCACTTCCCTCCTTTCTTTTCACTCTTTTTCCTTATCATTTCCCTTTCTTCCTTACTTTTTCATTTCCTTTCTTCCTTCTTTCCTCCCCTCCAGAAATATATCCTAAGTGCCTACTAAGTGTACTATACGTGTGTGCTAAGTCACTTCAGCCATGTCCGGCTCTTTGGAACCCTATGGACTGTAGCCCGCCAGGCTCCTTTTTCCGTGGGATTCTCCAGGCAAGAGTACTGGAGTGGGTTGCCATGCCCTCCTCCGTGGGATCTTCCCAACCCAGGGATCAAACCCACATCTTTTAAGTCTCTTGCATCGGGGGGTGAGTTCTTTACCACTGATGCCACTGGGAAGCCCCATGTGCATTTATGGAACAGTATTAAATTAAGCACAGTAGTAAAGATCAAATAGAACCTTCTTTTGACCTAGGATCTTTTGGTCTAATGAATATATGCACATAAATATATAAATATCAATGTCAAAGTAATATTACTTGGGAAACCAGATAAATGAATCTATCAGGAAAGCCTCCCCTGAGGAGGTGAAACTGTATCAGAATATTGAAGGACAATTAGAAACAAACTCTATGGCTGATTCATATCAATGTATGACAAAACCCACTGTAAAATAAAAAAAAAAAAAAAACACTTATGAACAACAACAAAAAAAAAGAATATTTGTGACATTTGGGAAACATTTTTTTCAAAATACATAATACTTTTTAAATTCAAATGCAATAGTTATAAAAAATGACCATATATACTAGATCATAAAGTATGTTTCAACATATTTCAAGGATTGACTCATACAGAGAGCACAGTTCTATCAAGCTAGAAATAAATGATCAAAATAGTTAACAATCCACTAGATAGCCATTTAAAAATAATTTCCATACTATTTTATCAATTAAATTTAAAATAGAAGTAAATACTTGAACAAGGTAGACTGCCAACTGTGATCCTAACATGTATCTAGGTATATACACCTAGATGTAAAAACACAGTTTTAGAGACTTTTCTCTGCAAAAATCTAACATATTTCATAAATATATAAGGATAAACAAATGTTTAGCTTCAAAACGGAAATATAGAAAGGTACATTACTAAAAGGTCAGAAATTATTTCACTATACCAAAAAATTTAAATTATAAAACATATATATATGTAAGTATATATGAATGTTCTACAATGCTACAAAATATTTCAAAATTATTTCACAAAGCAATTGCTCAAAAACTGACTACTTATATGTTATTTGAACATACAGAATAACAATAATAATAAAAGCAGCTCATCAGAGAAGTAAGTAGGGAACTTTACAAAAGGGGTGGGAACTCTTTAAAGATTTTTCAGTCTTATATACAGCTCACATTTTCATCCTCTATCCTATATGCTGTCTTAAGCCCAGGAAGAAGGCAAATTAAATAATGCTTAAACAACTAAATGATTATATTGATGTTCCTACCAAGAAATATTCAAAGAAGGACAGCTTCTATTTATGTGCCAATTTATGTGCTGATCCTTTTAAGCATACTTTGTATCGCTCTAAAGCATGAGTGAGAATGAATGCCTACATAAAATTGGGTGTGTGTCCAGGGCTCAGGGGAATACCTCAGGTAATCAACCAAAGTTCACCTCAGATATATTATTAAAACTGCTTTTCATCCATTACCTTTATATCAAATTAATGATATAACTGAATATCTTCTAGGTATTTTATAATCACTAGCTTTTGGTGTATATAACTACACATCCATCTCTCTGAATCTAGGGCAAGACTATAACTCAGAAAGTTGCTATCACTGCTCAGTAAACACAGTCTTCAAATCATCAGTGTTACTAGATGAAAGTGAAAGTCTATCAGTTGTATCCAACTCTTTGTGACCTCATGGACACAAAGTCCATGGAATCCCTGGAATTCTCCAGGCCAGAATACTGGAGTAGGTGGCCTTTCCCTTCTCCAGGAGATCTTCCCAGCCCAGGGATTGAACCCAGGTCTTCCACATTGCAGGCAGATTCTTCACCAGCTGAGCCACCAGGGAAGCCCAAGAATACTGGAATGGGTAGCCTATCCCTTCTCCAGCAGATCTTCCCAACCCAGGAATCGAACTGGGGTCTCCTGCACTGCAGGCAGATTCTTTAGCAACTGAGCGATCAGGGTTACTATAGATGAAGCTATTACTTCTATTTAGAATGAGCATTATTTGGCTGACTTTAAAAAGGAGAAGAAAAAGAGGCTGAGGTTACAGTTTTTCTAGCCCAGCAAGCATTCACTTGGTAACCACTTTAAAGTAAAAAAATTCAAAACAATGCACTTCACCAGATGCTCCTTTAATTTTCCAGGGATTAATTTGAGAGTTAATTACACATTTTAAGTGATTAACAACAACAAAGGAAAAAAGCACTAAGCTCTCTACTGATGCTTTGAATTGCACTATGGACCACTGTTTATTCTCATTTTCAAGAACTAGAATCATTTTGACATACAAAAAAGTCCTGGAATGAATCTCCCTTCTGCTTGGCAACATTTACTTGTTGTAATGAGCAAGTAATTACTTCTATAAATTCTGTAGGAAGCTTTCAATTATTCATGTCTATTAATAAGAAGGGAGACAATAAGAAAAAGGCAACGATGAAATCAGTCATGACTTCATGCCAAAAAATACATATTTCTTAGTAAATCTAAAATCTTTTTCCTAACTATATAGAATTGCGAACAACAAACAGTAGTAAACATTCTCTGTTAAACCACCAAACATCCTAAATTTGCAAGCCACTTAACTTGCTTGAACACCATTTCCTTACCTGAACCATTAAGGGTTTGTGAATGTTTTTGCTTTTTAATATTTCTTTCAAATACAATCTAAAGGTGACAACTCCTTCCTCTGCACCATTCATCTTTGGAGATAGGTGTTAATAGCAATTAAATATGAAATAATAGGAAAAAAATTTTTTAATTACAAAGTAAAAGAAAACAAGAGGCCAGGATAATTCTGATCTGAAAGGAGAGTTGGTTGTAACATGATAGTCCAGTTCAGTTCAGTCGCTTAGTCGTGCCTGACTCTTTGCGACCCCATGAACTACAGCATGCCAGGCCTCCCTGTCCATCACCAACTACCAGAGTCCACCCAAACCCATGTCCATTGAGATGGTGATGCCATCCAACCATCTCATTTTCTGTCATCCCCTTCTCCTGCCCGCAATCTTTCCCAGCATCTGAGCCTTTTCAAATGAGTCAGCTCTTCGCATCAGGTGGCCAAAGTATTGGAGTTTCAGTTTCAACATCAGTCCTTCCAAGGAACACCCAGGACTGATCTCCTTTAGGATGGACAGGTTGTATTTCCTTGCAGTCAAAGGGACTCTCAAGAGTCTTCTCCAACATCACAGTTCAAAAGCATCAATTCTTCAGCACTCAGCTTTCTTCATAGTCCAAATCTCACATCCATACATGACCACTGGAAAAACGACAGCCTTGACTAGATGGACCTTTGTTGACAAAGTAATGTCTCTGCTTTTTAATATGCTGTCTTGGTTGGTCATAACTTTCCTTCCAAGAAGTCTTTTAATTTCATGGCTAACATGATAAAGATGGTGTCAATTTAGGAAGGAATATTAACTGAAGTAATGACAGTTTGAAGAATGATGCATTCATGCCAATAATATGATTCACTTTTTTTTTTTAATTAAGCAAAATACATGTTTCTCCTATGGACTTTTCTCTTGGTACCTTAAAAACACCTTTCCAGAGTCACTCATGAGTCATACTCATCCTTGAATTAAACTAAACACTCAGCACATGTGCAAGAAATGAAATGTTTATTTGGAAAAGTAAAGGAATTTGGATCTCTGCTCACTCACTTGAATCTAACCACCAAAATAAAGATGATATTTCACTCTTTCTAGAACAACAGTTCTCAAACTTGAGCCTGTGTCAGAATCAACTGGTAGGCTTATTAAAACAGAGATGCTGGGGCCCACCCCCAGAGTTTCCAAGTCAGTAGATCTGAAGGAGGACCTGAAAATTTGCATTTTTAACATTTTGCCAGGATAAGCTGGTTGACACTGATGGTATCGGGTCCACAGTTAGGGATTATTGTTTTAGAAGATGAGTAACGGTTGGTAAGTATGAAGTAGAGACTGTCACTTTAGATATACATGTAGGAACTGGGCACAGAGTAGGAAAATATTTCAAAAGAAAAAGGACACCTAAACTGTTAAGGATATACCATGTATCTCTCATAACATCACAGCTCTCATTTTTCTACTTATTTATGATTCCAAATCTGAGCAGTACAAATGTACAAGCTGGAGCTGATTAAACCCAACATCCAATGTTACTTCACTGATGTTTTTTTTTTCTCTTAAAGAAACAAAAAACTTTAACTTCCTTTGCTAGCTATCTTAAATAAAATGCAAAGAAATGTTTATTAACCAAGCAGAGAATGAAGGATATTTTTTCTTTTACTTGTCTGGCTCATTATACTAGCTTGAATCACATTACATATCCTGCTAATAGATGATGCTCAAAAATTTAGCAAACCAAATGCAGCGTTATTATCAACCCTAACTAGAAAATGTGATGTATTAGATTAAATAAAAGGAAAGAAAGAAGCAGTAGTCTCTCAGTGATGGACCTGTTGAAGGACTGTCATTGTTCACAAGCCAAGGATTCTGCCCCTTTTTTCACTAATAAAAAACTCTCACAAATACAATTCAAACATTTCTGAAGGCCTACAGACAGTGGAAATATTCTACTTGTGTATGTTTCATACAAAAATTAAGAAGGAGGATAATTTGGGGCGGACTAATATTTTTCAGGCAGAAATCCATAAATATTTTGTTACAATTGCACAAGGACTTCGTTGAATGGTTCCCCCATCTCCATGTGTAGAGTGAAGCTCAGAAAAATGTTCATTTACGTATTTACTTAATAATCATTCATGGAAAGCATAGGGCCAGGTCTGTGCTTTGGGTAGAAAAAAAATCACTCTCTTCATTAATTTTGACAGCCTGTCAACTATGAACAAAAATACACCTGCTTGAGAGAAAAGTCTCAAGCAAATTTTTTTTAATCAAAGGGAAAATTAGTCAAGCAACTAAATAACTAAATACAACTGTCATGAGTGTAGGACACTACGGTATACATTGACACAAATTTATAAGAGACACTTGCATTTCTTGAGGGGGTATATTAGCCCAAAATTTTACAGAATACAAGCAATCTCAAGGTTAAAAATTAGATTTACTATTAAAATTTTTCAATAACTTGACTTATAAGAATGGAATTTTAAAATAAAAAATGAGCAAAATATTCTATATCATAATACACTGTAGAAATATAACAGGTTGTAAAAATTGTAATGCAGAGGACATGTGGCCAAGATGATGGGGTAGGAAGACGCTGAGCTAACTTCCTCCTACAGACATACCAAAATTACAACTACTTACACAGCAACTATTGATAAGCACAATATGAAGATTAACAGAAAAGATTTCCATAACTAAAAGGTATATGAAGTACCACAATGAGATAGGTAGGAGGGTTGAAGAGGCAGTATGTCAGGATTCATACCCCCTGAGCAGGCAACCCACATACAGGAGAATAATCAAGTTGCAGAGGTTTTCTCCAAAGATTAAGGAATTCAAGCCCCATACTGGGCTCCATAGCCTGGGGGCCTTGCAACAAGAAGACAAGCCCTCAGAATATCCAACTTTGAAAGCCAACAGCCAACTTTGCGGCTTGCATATAGGAGAATGGGAGGGCTGTAGGAAACACAGACTCTGTAAAAGGGTGCAAACAAAAATCACATGTACACTGAGTCCCAACACAGAGGCAGTAAATTAAAAGCAGCCTCACTCAGACACTTAAGAGAGCCTCTTTGAAAGGCAGGAACCAACTGGGAATCCCTCTGAGGATATATTAGATGCTGACGGCAGCCATTTGGGGGAGTTCCTTCAAACATGAGGACACAGGTGCTGGTGCATTAGAATCCTCCCACTAGCCTATTAGTGTCAGGGGGGTTACCCGCCCACCAGCAGGTCAGCACCAGCTTCACGATTCCTCAGGCCATGCAGCCAGCTTCCCCAGGAACCAGCCAACTTCACTAGTAGGCCAGGAACAGACCTGACCCCCAGGCTCTGCATCCAGCTGCCCTGGGATCTGGACCTGCCCACCAGTAGGTCAGCAAGAACCCTGGGCTGCTGCATGCTATAGCCAGCTACCCTAGCACCCAACCTCACCAACCAGCTGGCTGAAAGCCACCACTAAAGACAGGAGCTGATAGCCAACCAGACTGGAGTCAAGCACCACCTACTGGTGTTCACATACTAGTTTGTCTTGGCACAACAGGAGGGCTCAGGGCATACTCACATGCGGGGCACCCCTAGCGCATGCAGCTCTGCTGACCAAAGGATAAAGTGCTGCTGAGCCCTATAGGAGAGTTCCTATGGAAGGCCACTTCCCAAATACAGGAAATGTAACCAACCTACATAATACACAGAAAAAACATGAAAATTAGGCAAAATGAGGAGATGGGGAATATATCACAAATGAGAAAGATAAAACATCAGAAGAAAAACTAAACAAGTGGAGATAAAGCAATTTAGCCAATAAAGAGTTCAAATGATGATCATAAAGATGCTCAACAAACTTGAGGGAAGAATGTATGACAACAGTGAAAAGATTAACTAACGGAAAACATGAAGAAGGAAAAGAGCTGAAAAATACAATGGAAATAAAAAATACGTTATAACGGATCAACATTAAGCTAAGAGATACAGATGAATGAATCAGCAAAATGAAAAACACAGTAGTGCCAACAGCCCAATTTGAAGGGAATAAAAGTAAAAGTAATATTTTAAAATTGGGACAGTTTAAGACGCCTTTGGAACAACATGACATGTTCTATGGTTGCATTATAGGTGTTCCATAAGAAGAAAAAAGAGAGAAAGGGGCAGAGAACTTACTTGAAGAAATAATAACTAAAAATGTCCCTAGCCTGAGAAAGGAAACAGACATTCAGATACCAGAAGCACAGGATCATGAACAATCTTCGCAAAGAGTTCCACTTCGAGACACATTATAAATAAAATGGGGAAAAAAAGGATAAAGAGATAATTTTAAAAGCAGCACAACAAAAGAAAAATTATAATATACTGAATTCAAAAATACATTAAAAGGATCATACATCATGATCAAGTGGATTTACCCTGGGGATTAATGGATGGCTCGATATCCTTAAATCAATCCCTGTGACACATCACATTAAGAAACAGAAGAATAAAACTCATATGATCATCTCAACAGATAAAGAAAAGACTTCTGACAAAATTCAACATTCACTTATTATTAAAAAATGCTATCAACAAAGTGGGTATAGAGGGAACACATCTAAACATAAAAAGATCATATGTGACAAAAATGTAGCTAACATCATACTCAACAGAGAAACTCTGAAAGCACTTTTCTAAGATCAAGAACAGAAAAAGATGCCCATTCTTGACACTTTTACTCAACATGGTACTGGAAGTCCTAGCCACAGCAATCAGACAGAAAATAAATGAAACTGTCACTGCTTACAGATAATATGATATTATATATAAAAATTCCACAAAAAGATTTTTCCATAAAGAAGCCACACACACACACACACACACACACACACACACACTTATTAGAAATGATAATTCAGTAAAGTTACAAGATACAAAACTAATATACAGAAATTTGTGTCTATACACTGAAAGTAAAAAATTGGAAAGAGACATTAAGAAAGCAATTCCATTTACAATTGCAGCAAAAACAAATAATAGGTTAAACTTAATAAAAGATATCAAAGTCCTGTACATGAAAAACTGTAAGACATTTACGAAAGAAACACATGTCACAAAAAAATGGAAAAATATGCCATGCTAACAGATACAAAAATTAATATTGTAAAATGACCATATTTCCCAAGGCAATCTACAGGTTCACTGTAATATCTACCAAAATAGCAATGGCATTTATCATAGGACTAGATAACTAAAGTTATGACCAACTTAGATAGCATAATAAAAGCAGAGACATTACTTTGTCAACAAAGGTCCGTTTAGTCAAGGCTATGGTTTTTCCAGTGGTCATGTATGGATGTGAGAGTTGGACTGTGAAGAAGGATGAGCATCGAAGAATTGATGCTTTTGAACTGTGGAGTTGGAGAAGACTCTTGAGAGTCCCTTGGACTGCAAGGAGATCCAACCAGTCCACCCTAAAGGAGATCAGTCCTGGGTGTTCACTGGAAGGACTGATGCTGAAGCTGAAACTCCAATACTTTGGCCACCTCATGCGAAGAGTTGACTCACTGGAAAAGACCCCCATGCTGAGAGGGATTAGGGGCAGGAGGAGAAGGGGACGACAGAGGATGAGATGGTTGGATGGCATAACCGACTCCACGGACATGAGTTTGAGTAAACTCCAGGAGTTGGTGATGAACAGGGAGACCTGGTGTGCTGCGATTCATGGGGTCGCAAAGAGTCGGACACGACTGAGCGACTGAACTGAACTGAACTGAGAGTAACTAATTCTCAAGTTTGTCTAGAGACAAAGAGGCCAAACACAGCCTAAAGAATCTTGAAGAAAAAAAAAAATGCTTTAAGCATAATTCTGCCTGACTTCAAATTATACTACAAAGCTACAGTAATCAAAACCATACAGTATCACAAAAACCAAAACATAGATCAATGAAAGAGAATAGAAAACCCAGAAATAAACCTATGATTATATGGTCAATTAATCTATGAAAAAGGAGACAATAATATGCAATGGGGGAAAAATAGCCTCTTTAATAATTTGTGCTAGAGAAACTGGATACATTCATGCAAAAGAACCAAACTGAACTACTTTCTCACACCATATCCAAAAGAAAACTCAAAATGTATTGCAGACTTAAATGAAAGACTTAAAGCCATAAAACTTCCAGAGGGAAATGTAGGCATAATAAAACTTCTACAGGAAAACACAGGCAGTATGCTCTTTGGCAACAACCTTGGCAATGCTTTTTTGAGTATGTCTCATACTGGGCTTCCCTGATAGCTCAGTTGGTAAAGAATCTTCCTGCAATGGAGGAGACCCCAGTTCAATTTCTGGGTCAGGAAAATCCACTGGAGGAGAAATAGGCTACCCACTCCAGTATTCTTGGGCTTCCCTTGTGGCTCAGCTGGTAAAGAATCTGCCTGCAATGTGTGAGACCTGGGTTTGATCCCTGGGTTGAGAAGATCCCCTGGAGAAGGGAAAGGCTACTCCCTCCAGTATTCTGGCCTGGAGAATTCCATGGACTGTACTGTCTATGGGGTCGCAAAGAGTCGGACATGACTGAATGACTTTCACTTTCACTTTCCTCAGGCAAAGGCAAGCCAGAGCAAAAACAGACAAATGGATCTGCATAAAATAAAAAGGCTTTTTATAGTAAAGGAAACTATCAACAACAACAAAAAAAATGGTATCCTGCTGAAGAGCTTATTTGCAAATGACATACTCAAAAAGGGGTTAATAATCTAAAATAAACAAAGAACTCATACTATTCAAAATGTTTTTCAAAATATGGTTTGTTAACAAAATAGGCAGAGTGGACCTAAATAGACATTTTTCCAAAGAAGATAGATGGCTAACAGTAACATGAAAAGATACTAAACATCACTAATTATCAGGGAAATGCAAATCAAAACAACCTTGAGATTTTACCTCATACCTGTCAGAACATGTTAATAAAAAGATAACAAACATAAAGTGTTGGCAAGGATGTGGAGAAAAAGAAACACTTGGGCACTTTTGTGACTGTAAGTTGGTGCTGCTACTAAGGAAAACAGTATGGAATTTTCCCAAATATTAAAACTAGAATTACCATATGATCCAGCAATTCCACTTCTGGAATTTTTCAAAGAAAATAAAAATGCTCATTCAAAAAGATACATGCACTCACATGTTCATTGCAGCACTATTTGAAGCAGCCAAAATATGGAAGCAAGTGTCCATCAACAGAAGAATGGATACAGAAGATGTAGTGTATGTGTGTATTTATATATATATATATATACTCAGCCATGAAAAAGAATGCAACCTCGCCTCTGAGACAACATGGGTGGACCTAAGAGGTATTATGATAAGTGAAACAAGTCTGATAAAGAAAGGTAAATACTATATGATTTCACTTATATTGGGAATTCAAAAAATGAACAAATATAACAAAAGGGAAACAGACCTATAAGCACACATGACAAAATGTTTGTTAGAAGGGAGACAAATGATAGGATGAATGAAATGAGTGAGGGAGATTAAGACATTAAGCTTTCAGTTGTAAAATAGGTAAGTCACAGGGATGTAATGTACAGCATATGTAATATAGTCAATAATAATATAATAACTGCATGGTTCCAGATAGTAACTACACTCACCATGGAGATCATTGTGTAATGTATAAAATATCAAATCACTATGTTGTATGCCTGAAACTAATATAATATCATAGGTCAATTATCCTGCAATGAAACAATGGTAATACAAACTTAAATACCATTTTTTTACATTAGTAAAGTGAAGAAATACAGTTATGAAAGTAATTATAAAAAAGAAAAAAATCTTTAATATAAAATTAAATAGAAACAGAAATAAATAAGATTAAGTGTACTTCAAATTG
The DNA here is from genome assembly GCF_963930625.1 of Muntiacus reevesi. NCBI lineage: Eukaryota > Metazoa > Chordata > Mammalia > Artiodactyla > Cervidae > Muntiacus > Muntiacus reevesi. The sequence goes on along the minus strand of NC_089253.1, from coordinate 82,157,050 downwards.
ATAACCACACAGAACAAAATTATTACAAATAACTTTTGAATATAGCTGTCCAGTTTTAGTAATATGTAAGTCTAAGGGGAAAACAGTCTGAAAACTTATCTTAATATTAGTAGGTTTACTGTTTTTAGTAGTATTGGTATTCTACTTTTGAAACTGTTTAGTGCATTTTAGAGTACAATAGAGGAAATAAGTAGATGTTTTGATGACATTAGGAACCATGATGTTTACTTTTAAAAGAAAAGAGATACAAACTTAAAAGTATAAGTAGAATATCTGTTTATGTGTCAATCGGTCACCTTTTCTTCAGGAAGAAGAAAAGAGAATCCAAATAAACAAAACAAGAAATGAAAGAGGAGAAATAACAACTGACACCACAGAAATTTTAAAAAAAAAATTAAGATAATATTATGAACAATTATATGCCAACAAACTCAACAAGTTACAAGAAATGGACAAGTTCCTAGAAAGCCACAGTCTGTCAAAACTGAATCAAGAAACACAGACATATGGCTCAACTGAACAGAACAGAGACCCAAAAATAAGCCCACATACATACATTCAATTAATCTATGACGAAGAAGGCAAGAATATACACGACTTTGGGATGTGGTATTGGGAAAGCTGGACAGCTGCATATAAATCAGTGAAGCTAGAATACCCCCAAACACTATAAACTCAAAATGGGTTAAAGACTTAAATATAAAACGGGATACCACTTTACAAAGAGGACTTCTTCCAAGAAAACTCTTAGAAGAGGACACAGGCAAAACATTCTCTGACATAAATCGTACCAATGTTTTCTTAGACCATTCTCCCAAGCCAAAAGAAACAAAAGCAAAAATAAACAAATGGGACCTAATCAAAGTTAAAAGCTTTGCATGGTGAAGGAAACCATAAACAAAATTAAAAGACAACCTACAGAATGGGAGAAAATATTCGAGAATGATGTACTTAGCAAGGGTTTAATTTCCAAAATACACAATCAGCTCATACAACTCAATAATACAAACAACAAATAATCCAATCAAAATTGAACAGAAGCTCTAAACAGACATTTACCCAAAGAAAACAAAACAAACAGATGGCCAACAGGCACCTGAAAAGATGCTCAACATCAGTAATTATTAGAGAAATGCAAATCAAAACTACAGTGAGGTATCACCTCATGCTGGCCAGCATGGCCATCATCAAAAAGTCTAAAAATAATAAATGTTGAAGCAGGTCTGGAGAAAAGGGAATCCTCCTACACTACTGGTGGGAATATAAATTGCTGGAGGCACCATGGGAAACAGTATATATGTTCCTCAAAAAACTAAAAATTAGAGCTGCCATATGATCCTGCAAGGGCTTCCCAGGTCCCAGGTGACGCAAGTGGTAAACAACCCACCTGCCAATGCAGGAGACATAAGAGACACAGGTTCGATCCCTGGTTTGGGAAGATCCCCTGGGGAAGGGGATGGCAACCCACTCCAGTATTCTTGCCTAGAGAAATTCATAGACAGAGGAGCCTTTCAGTCTACAGTCTACAGTCCATAGGGAAGCAAAGAGTCGGACAGGACTGAAGAGACTTAGCAGGCACATGTGATGCATCAATCCCACTCCTGGGTACATATCAGAGAAAACCATATTCATTGAACTCCAGTATTAATTGTAGCACTATTTATAATAATCAAGAAATGAAATCAATGTCTATATCCATTGTCAGATGAATGGATAAATAATATTTGGTGTATGGAATACTATTCAGTCATAAGAAGAATGAAATAATGCCATGGTAATGCCAAATAATGCAGCAGCACAGATGAATCTAGAGATTATTCTACTAAGTGAAGTACATCACACAAAGACAAATACCATATGGTATCACTTATATGGATTTAAATATAATAAAATGAACTTATTTACAAACAGAAACAAACTCACAGACATAGCAAACAAACTTATGGTTACCAAAGGAGAAAAGGACAAGAAGGGATAAATTAGGAGTTTGGGATTAGCAGATACAAACTACTACATATAAAATACATAAACAGCAAGGTCCTACTGTATAGAACAAGGAACTATATTCAAAATCTTCTACTAGCCTATAACAAAATAATATGGAAAATAATATATATATGTATATATCATGTATAATACACACACATATATATATATATATATATATAACTGAAAATGTATAAGGATGACATGGAGACAAGTCAGGGGCAATGAGGAAATGAGAGAAAGTGGGTTAGGAAGCCTAAAGAGAGGGCAGCATAGGTGTTGTTGGCTAATTCATGTAAATTACCCAAATTTTGGCCACCTGATGTGAAGAGCTGACTCATTTGAAAAGACCCTGATGCTGGGAAAAAAAGCATTCTGATGATGAAAAAAAGACCCTGATGTCAGAGTCGGACACGACTGAGTGACTGAGCTGAACTGAATGTGCATACATATGAAAAGTGAAAGTGTTAGCTGCTCAGTCATGTCCAGCTCTTTGCGTCTTTATGGTCTGTAGCCCACCAGGCTTCTCTGCCCATGGAATTCTCCAGGCAAGAATACTGAAGTGGGTTGCCATTCCCTCTCCAGGGCATCTTCCTGACCCAAGGAGTGAACCCAAGTCCCCTACATTGCAGATGGGTTCTCCCCATCTGAGCCATGAGGGAAGCCCATGTATATGTGTACACATATAAATGAAACTAAATCACTTTGCTGTACACCAAATACTAAGACAACACTGTAAATCACCTATGCTTCAATTACAAAAAAAAAAAGAGTAGAAAAAGTAAATAGCAAACACAAGTTTCCACTGTCTCCACAGGTGGTCATGAGGGAGATTTTCCTTGGAAAGCACGTTATGAAAACTGTCCTAGTGGTTCAGAGGTGAGTGGAGACACCCAAGAGGTGTGCGCCATCCCAGATGGATGTGGCTCAGACAGTCACCACAGGATCTCAGGGATGGGCCAGGAGCTCCAGGCACGAAGGTGCTATAGGCAGCAACTGGGAAAGCTGGGGGGAAGAGGCCACAAAAATACCTGATCACCTGAAAATGATTATACTCTTTATTTTTAAAGAATACCAAGAAATAGCTAAGCTGTTCTACCTTGTTTTCATTTTCAATTGATATGGGGAATGTCCATAGTCCCAGCTCAAGTCTATTTGTAAATTCACCTGTTAAAAAATTATAAAGGGGAGTTATATTATTCTTATTTTGCTTTCACAATGATTTGGCATCTAGACTATTTTCTCATCGCTTGCATAAAAATTGTGTACTTTTCATGTCACAGTTATGAGGGGCCCAAAGAAGCCATGAAGGTGTGCCTTCTGTTAATCTGTTAGTTGCCTGGATCATCTTGATGTCCATTCAAGAAAAAGTAAAATTCTATTATAAACCTCATTATTAAAACAATGTTTATTATGATTAATTGCTGACCAGTAAGCTGAGGAGGCTAGTTTCTCAGGGAGAGATGGTCTCTAGGGGCTCTGCTCAGACATCAATCCTTTAGAATGCTTTTCCTAATTCTAGACCCTCCTCCCTTCATGTCTGGAATAAATGCTCCTTGATGTTTTACCAGCAAAAATTGTATTTTATAGGCATTTCTTTTTACTTTTTTCCATTTTCTACTATAAATTCATCGAGAGGAGTAGTTATGTCTCTTAAGTCTTCACATATCTGGTGTTTAAGTCAGAGAGTGGCACAGAGTCTACATCAAATAAATAATGAAATATATCTGAATTAAAAATACTGAGCCATTTTAATATAGAATGCTATTAGTCTCTTTATTTATTTTTCTTTATTGTTGTCGTAGGGAGTGTGAACATACAAGGGCTTACAAAGGGGTCTTTTATGACTTTGAGCTCCCAAATTTTAACATTCATTATAAGATCCTTAAATTTCAACTGCCAGAACCTCCACTGTGAGTTGATTCAGACTCTCCAAGCCAGCTGCTAGGTATCATTAGTCTCTACACTAGTTGTGGCATGGGTTTGACCTGGCACACACCTGCTTTCAGGAGTCAAAGGCTAAATTTTCAGGAATTGTGTGAGAGGTAATTAAACAATTTGTTGTTTGTTGTTTAGTCACTAAGTCGTATCTGACTCTTTGCAAGTCTGTGGACTATAGACAGCCATGCTCCTCCAACCATAAAATTTTCCAGGCACGCATACTGGAGTGGGTTGCCATTTCCTTCTCCAAGGGATCTTCCCAACCAATGGATCAAACTCAAGTCTACTGTGTCGGCAGGCAGATTCTTTACCTCTGAGTCACCAGGGAAGTCCCCGTTAAAGAATAGCTAGCTTGAAACTGGCCATGGCAGGAGTATTTAAACCATAAAAGTTGACAAATGTTACAAATCAGGGCCTTTTCTTTCTCCCAGAGAGTTGGTTTACCAGTATACCACTATTTCTACTGAATCACAAAGTATGGTTTTATACTACCCAAGAGGAACTTGACTGCTATCATTTGAAATGATTGTATTAATCAACACAAAGCTATTAGAGAATAACAAAATAAAATACAAGTTTAATCAAAAGCTAAAATTTGTAACATCAATAACAAATGCTATGGGCAACCATAAAGGGGTGTGGTAGTGAACGAAAAGCATTAGAGAGGAAGTATGAAGAGAGCGGAAAGAGGAGAGATTTAAGGATACTGAACAGGCTAGGCACTGCTGGCCAACTGAAGCTAAATACCCCACAGGTAACAGGAGGCCAACATGAGGCACAGCACTTCTCTGTGAAGGAAAGCGCCCCCAGGCACACCGAACTTCTACAGAATTTGTTTGCCAAAAATATCACACCTATTGTCTTGATCCAGTGAGAGTCACAGATGCTTAGAATTTGATAATTAATATAATTTCATACCCTGTTTCAGTTTCAGGTCATTCGCTCAGTCATATCTGACTCTTTATGACCCCATAGACTGTACCACGCCAGGCTTCCCAGTCCATCACCAACTCCTGGAGTTTGCTCAAACTCATGTCTATCCAGTTGGTGATGCCATCCAAACATCTCATCCTCTGTTGTCCCCTTCTCCTCCTGCCTTCAATTCCTCCCAGCATCAGGGTCCTTTCTGATGAGTCAGTTCTTCACATCAGGTGGCCGAAGTATTGCAGTTTCAGCTTCAGCATCAGTCCTTTCAATGAATATCCAGGACTGATCTCCTTTAGGACTGACTGGTTGGATCTCCTAGCAGTCCAAGGGACTCTCAAGAGTCTTCTCCAATACCATAGTTCAAAAGCATCAATTCTTCAGCACTCAGTTTTCTTTATGGTCCAACTCTAGCATCCAAACACAACTACTGGAAAAAACATAGCTTTGACTAGATGGACATTTGTCAGCAAAGCAATGTCTCTGCTTTTCATTATGCTGTCTAGTTTGGTCATAGCTTTTCTTTCAAGGAGCAAGTGTTTTTTATTTCATGATTGCAGTCACCATCTGCAGTGATTTTGGAGCCCAAGAAAATAAAGTCCCTCACTGTTTCCATTGTTTCTCCATTTGCCATGAAGTGATGGGACCAGAAAGCATGATCTTCTTTTTTTGAATGTTGAGTATTAAGCCAACTTTTTCACTCTCCTCTTTCACTTTCATCAAGAGGCTCTTCAGTTCTTCTTCGCTTTCTGCCATAAGGGTGGTATCCTCTGAGTATCTGAGGTTATTGATATTTCTCCTGGCAATCTTGATTTCAGTTTTTGCTCCATCCAGCCTAGCATTTCGCATGATAATCAGGGTGACAATACACAGCCTTGACTTATACCTTTCCCAATTTGGAACCAGTCTGTTGTTCCATGTCCAGTTCTAACTGTTGCTTCTTGACCTGCATAGAGATTTCTCAGGAGGCAGGTAAGGTGGTCTGGTATTCCCACCTCTTGAAGAATATTCACATTTTCTTATGATCCACATAGTCAGTTTTAGCACAGTCAATAAAGCAGAAGTAGAGGTTTTTCTGGAATTCTCTTACTTTTTGATGATCCGATGGTTGTTGGCAATTTGATCTCTGGTTCTCCTGTCTTTTCTAAACTCACCTTGAACATCTGGAAGTTCACGGTTCATGTACAGTTGAAGCCTGACTTGGAGAATTTTGAGCATTACTTTACTAGTGTGTAAGATGAGTGCAATTGTGCAGTAGTTTGAGCATTCTTTGGGATTGCCTTTCTTTGGGATTGGAATAAAAACGGACCTTTTCCAGTCCTGTGGCCACTGCCAAGTTTTCCAAATTTGCTGGCATATTGAGTGCAGCACTTTCACAGCATCATCTTTTAGGATTTGAAACAGCTCAACTGGAATTCCATCACCTCCACAGCTTTGTTCATAGTTATGCTTCCTAAGGCCCACTTGACTTCACATTCCAAGAAGTCTGGCTCTAGGTGAGTGATCACACCATCATGATTATCTGGGTTGTGAAGATCTTTTTTGTATAGTTATTCTGTGTATTCATGCCACCTCTTCTTAATATCTTCTGCTTCTGTTAGGTCCATACCATTTCTGTCCTTTATTGTGCCCATCTTTGCAGGAGAATTTTCCTTGGCATCTCTAATTTTCTTGAGGAGATCTCTAGCCTTTCCCATTCTATTGTTTTCCTCTGTTTCTTCGGGGATCACTGGGGAAGGCTTTCTTATCTCTCCTTGCTATTCTTTGGAACCCTGCATTCAGTCCAGTATATCTTTCCTTTTTTCCTTTGCCTTTCACTTCTCTTCTTTTCTCAGCTATTTGTAAGGCCTCCTCAGACAACCATTTTGCCTTTTTGCATTTCTTTTTCTTAGGGATGGTCTTGATCTCTGCCTCCTGTACAATGTCACGAACCTCTGTCCATAGTTCATCAGGCACTCTATCAGATCTTATCCCTGGAATCTATTTGTCACTTCCACTGTATAATTATAAGGGATTTGATTTAGGTCATACCTGAATGGTCGAGTGGTTTTACCTACTTTCCACAATTTAAGTTTGAAATTTGCAATGAGTTCATGATCTGAGCCACAGTCAGCTCCTGGTCTTGTTTTTGCTGACTGTATAGAGCTTCTCCATCTTTGGCTGGAAAAAATATAATCAATCTGACTTCAGTATTGACCATCTGGTGATGTCCATGTGTAGAGTCTTCTGTATCCTCTTTATTTTACTTACTTCACTAACTCCCATTTCTTAAAAAATTATATCTAAAAAAAAAAAGTCATCTAACCTTTCCAGTTACTACTTGAATTTCTCTACATAAATTTTTATTTTACTAATATATATCTTTAAAAGCTTGTAGGGTTATTTCCAATTTTCTTAAACATCTTTGTGGAAGTTCCTCCCATAGTATGCTTTTAAAAATTAAAAGATCTTCATAATTCAGACTAGGGCTAAATGACTGCACCTGTTATGAAGTGAATGAAGTATTAGCTTCAGACGTTTTGTATATTTGATACAAAATCATCAATCAGTAACACTCAGCTCCTAGGAATGAAGAGAAGCAAAATATTATCAAAGATTTAAAGTGCTCCAAAACTCTTTCTCCATAGATTTTCCTTTTCTGCATATTTTATAAAAACAGAATCATAAAATACATGTCTGACTTAATTATTTAGGACAGCTTTTTTTTGGTTCATCTATGTTGTTTCATGTTTTGGTAGATTGTGTTCTTCCTTCCTCCCTTTCCTCCTTCCTTCTTTTCTCCAGATAGCATTCCACTGAGTGGATATTCGTATCTTTTGTTTATCCACTCACCAGTTGTGATGACTGTTTAGGTTTTTTCCACTTTGGGGCTATGATTAATAATGCAGCCACTAACATTAAAGTACTATTCTTCAGATGGAAATATATTTTTCTTTCCTTTGGGTAGGTAACAGATTCTTAAGAGTGGAACTAACCGGTCAGATGATAAGCTTATGCTTAACTTTTTAAGGGAGTGCCAAACTGTTTCCCATAGTAGCTGCACCACTTTACATTCCCACCAACAAGTCTGAAGGCTCCCATTTCTCCACATGGTAGCCAACATATCATTCTCTGTTTATTTGATGGTAGCCACTGTACTGGGTGTGTGGTTGTTATCTCATTGTACTTTTATCCCCTAATGATTATTGATGCTCTGCATCTTCCTGTGTGTTTATGCCATGCTTTCTTACAAAGTGTTCATTTCAAAATATTTTCATTTGACTCTTCTTAACTGGTTTTTTCAGTAGTCATGTATAGATGTGAGAGTTGGACTATAAAGAAGGCTGAGTGCTGAAGAATTGAACTGTGGTGTTGAATAAGACTCTTGAGAGTCCCTTGGACTGCAAGATCAAACCAGTCCAATCCTAAAGAAAATCAGTCCTGAATAATCATTAGAAGGACTGATGCTGAAGCTGAAGCTCCAATCCTTTGACCACCTGATGCAAAGGGCTGACTCATTAGAAAAGACCCTGATGCTAGGAAAGATTGAAGGCAGGAGGAGAAGGGGAGGACAGAGGATGAGATGGCTGGATGGCATTGCTGACTTAATGGATAAGAGTTTGATCAAGCTCCGGGAGATGGTGTTGGACAGGGAACCCTGGCATGCTGCAGTCCATGGGGTCGCAAAGAGTCACACATAGCTGAGTGACTGAACAACACAACAATAAATTCTCAACCAATTCTTTTCTCATCGTTATAATTCCCCAATTTAGTAAAACACTCTCCTAAAAAGCTTTGCCTCAACTAACATTTACAGTCATAATCTTGGTTTCAACCCAAGTAGACTTTTAAGAGACCCTTACCCACCAACCATCCTGTTTCTGAGTGCTGCTCCTTACATGAACTACCCTGCAGAGACAGACCTCACAGCATATTCTCACTGGCTCTCCACATCTGCCCTACTCGTATCTCACCCCTCTCTCTTCCTCCACACTAAGCTCCTTGTGTCTGGCTTATGACTGGAACACAGGCAGGAGGATAGCAGAATTGGAGAACAATTTCCTTCTATCCTTTCCTATTGTAACAGTACTGCCAAGCAGGCCTTTTCTTGTGGCTGGAGGTTCCTGACAGCTCCCACCAAGATCTCCTTCCCCTTGTATTACTAGCCCAGAGGCATGAAGGGCCCCTTGCAGTGACTGGTCCTTTATTTTCCTCCATTCCCTGATGGTTTCCTTAACCTTGCCCACCCTCTGGATAGGGCATCTTTCATTCTCTTCAAATAGCCACTTTCAAATGTCCATCCTCCTTCCTTCTGGCTCACTGACTGACACCAAAAATAAGCAAAACTTATTAATATGCATAAAACAAAAGTATAATATTAACAGTTATCTTGAAGTCAATGATTTAGGAGGCATAGTTGACACAATTTTCCCAATAGCATCCATTCCCCTCTGATTTCACAGCATTTGGGTTTCTTGTGAGAACAGTCACCTCCCTATCTTGCTTTTGCAGTCACTTGCAGTAGAAGACAATCCCACCACCTCCACCCGTCTCAGTATAAAAATAGGAAAGGTATACTTTTTCAGTTTTCCTAAAGTTGCCAGAGCATCTTTCTTCAACCCCAAAAGTGTGCAATGTCTCTAAGAGCCAATGTGCTTTTACAATAGATGTTCTCTACCCAAACTGGAGCTATAGATTGTTGACTATTGAACTTCACTACTGATGGGGAGTGAAGGCAAGCAAAGATCAGGGCCCCAACCAAAGCCCCTTGAAGGGGCAGCCCAGAAGGAGCAGTTACGAGGCCTTATCAAGAGGCTAAGAATCACCAGTTCTTCCAGTGAAGGTCCCTTGGCCTCCCAGATCCACTGGGCTGAACTCTCTGGTGGCAAGACTGGAAATGAGCATTCCTGACAGCCCTCAAGGAGATGGCTATTCCCTCTCGAGGTAAGAACCACTGCTAGATGCAGGCAGCTCTGAATGGAATATTTAAAGCAAGCAAGGGAGGAATATATTTTCCATAAAATTAAACTACTTACTTAGCTGAAATAGTAATGCACAGATTTTACTGATTTTCCAAGTTTGTTTTGACAATATATATAAAACTAAAAGCATTTTTCAGGTGGCCTGCTTCTGGAAGAGAAACGAGAGCACATGCTGGTAAAAGACTCAGCTTCTCATTCAAAGTGCTCTCTGTGTGCTGGTGCGTGTGCTATTTCTTCCACTGGTCTTTAAACCAAATCTTTGTTGTACATGCATCCATCTTATGCACTTGCACACATGTACACACCCTGGAGGTACTATGCACAAGGGCATGTGTGCGCATAGAAATGTATACAGTAGGTATGGCCCAGTAGAGCCCTCTATCAACCTCACAGTGATGTTTGGTGAAAGGCCTTATCAATAAGAACTTCTAGACCCCATTATCATTTACTGAGGCACGGAGGATTATCTGCAGAGGCAGCTCTGTAAACTTTCAAAATATCCCACCTTCCTTGGAAAGCCATAAACGTAATATTTCACTGATGTGCACTGCAGTAGCATATTAACCCACCAGGCAAGTGCTTTCAAAGGGCTGGCCTCCTCAGCAGAAACCTAATCATCTCTGTACTGGGCCTGCCTCAGTAAGTGTTGTTTATCTGGCTGCATTTGCCAGAGAGGAGCAGAGGGATGCTAAACTTGGCATTTGGAGTCTTCCATCTCCCGAGCAGCCACAAGCCTGATGCACAGGGCTGACATCCAGCCAGTCAATCCCAAAGCTGCCGGTGGGGCAGGAAGCCCTTGGACTAGTCAGTATTGCAGGATAGCATGAGGAGCACCATCATCTTTCTCTTCTGCTACCTCTCCTGCCTCTTTTTCTTCCTTGACATCTTACTCTCTCCAAAAAGACAGCTTAGTGAGTCGAGGGGAGCTGGCTCTTTCTCCCTTCCTTCTGCTTCCCCACCTCAGGCTTTGGAATCATTTAAAAAAAAAAAGGTTTCTATGCCTGTCTGCTCCAGGCAGAGTCTGAAGGCACAATCTCACACTAATTGGAGCTCTATAAAAAGCGAGCATTTTGTCCTGAGAGAAACCAACCCTTCCGTCACTGGAAGGACTCAAGCAGGATTTTTGACAAGAACTCTGCACTTTGGGTTCCAAGTTGAATTAGACAGCCCTCAAGGTCCCTCTGCTATGTAAAAATTCTATAATTCCACGTTCTTATCTCCAGTTTACTTCGCAGTTCTAGTGGTGATAATCAGAGTGAAATTTTGCATTTTCTTTGAGGGCTTTCCTGCCTTGCAAATTTCCTGACATTTCTGTTTTGAGGAAGATGTAAGCTATAAGATTTTTTAATCCCTTAAATTGACCTTTGAAGGGCAAAGTCTCAGTTTGGAAAGGGCAAGGTGTTTTTGTCTGTTGGCTGAAGATAAAGAGGTAACCACAGCTCTGCTCTGCTGGGGGTGGGGATGGCAGATAGAGAAGGCTGAGGAAGGGAAGGCAATGTGCTCTTCCAAAAGCTACTGATGTAGCAGCAGAGTCACACAATTGCTCCCTTATCCTTCAACTAAACTGTCAGCACCAGTGGACTCATCTGGAAAGCTTGTCACAATAGCTGAGCTCTGGACATAAATAATTTGGGGACAAGACTCCCAACATAAACTACATATCCAAGCAAGAAAATAAAATATTCTCTTCTTTCTCCCCACAGGGCACTCATTGCATTTCCCAAGGCTTTTTTTTTTTTTTTTTTGCTTTATTGATAGCTAAGTTTTGTGACTTCACTTGCACACTTCTTTCACACCTGAAGCATCCCTTGGGTTGACAATCACCACCTCCATCCAGCATACTACCTGTAACTAATAACACATACACACAAGATTCCATTGTCTAGCAAAGGCAACCTCCAGAAAAAAAATTACTCTCTGGCTAGTCAGAGAAAGGTCCAGAGATTATTATAAGAATGGGGAGACACACTGATTAATGCAAAGAAATTCATGGTCCTGGGTTATTTTCCTTCCCCACTCATTTGGATCCAGTATGATCGTTCCCTATGTACCAAAAAAAAAAAAAAAAGCAAAATCTAAATTATTCTCAATCTGCTGCAAGATCAGACCACCACTATTATTCGTTCTGGTTACCAAATCTTAGGCTTCCCAGGTGACTCAGTGGTAAAGAATCTGCCTGCCAACACAGGGAGATGTGGGTTTGATCCCTGGGTCAGGAAGATCCCCTGGAGAAGGAAATGGCAACTGACTCCAGTATTCTTGCCTGGGAAATCCCGTGGACAGAGAGGAATCTAGCAGGCTCGTAGGGTCGCAAAAGAGTCAGACACAACTAAGCAACTGAACAACAACAAGCAAACCTTAACCAAGAGCCTTAATCTAGAAGTAGGATTCTTTTCTCAGTTTTGGGTGAATTTACTTGCTATATGACCAATTAAGCCACATTACCTGTCTGGGTCTTCTCTGTCTGTAAAATACAATGAATTTTATTTTCTCCATATTTTATGAGTAAGGAAAAACAGAAAAAAAAGATTTGATCATGATAAGCATAAATGATTCACACAACAGGTCTAATACCCTCAGTAAATCACATAGTTTCAACATATAATTTCTATGCAGGGTACCAGTAAAATGCATCTTTAAAGCATTCTGAGCATCAGTCAGTCCACAAAGTCACCATTGTTTTTTCAGCAGATTAAATACTCCATCCAGATTAAGTAGTACCCTGTAAGAAAGCAGCACAATGCCATAAAGGGACTCAAAAAAAAAATGCTGTTTTCTTACCTCTTTACTTTTTCCCATTCATTCCTTTGTTCAACAAATATTCATCAAATGACTACTGCTTTCCAGGAAACATGTTAAGGCTGAGAGGCTGTAACTACATGGATATGCCCAGTGGCAAAACAGCTTTACTGGTACTATGTGGTTGTTTTAAATGTTCTGTTCACTTCATGTCATTTAGCCAGACGGTAATGGATAGGTTCTGCTGGTAATATTGGTCAGTGTAAGTGAGAAACCCTTTTGTTTCTATGTATGTTTTAACTTCTCATGGACTATGTCTCAATACTTTATTCCCAGCACTTAGCCCTGTACAGCTCTAAGGGTCCGTTGAAATGTAAATGATAATCATAATACTAAATGATAACACTCCTTCCACTATGTGTGACCTAAGGCATGTCACTACACCTGATGTTTTCCTCACGCACAAAATAATACAGATAGACAAGGCAGGTAGGGCTTGGCCTGATGTCTATCTGACTGATGCCTGAAAATCTATGAGAGAGATGGTACTGGCTATTAGTTCTAAAGGCGTCCCGAAGAGTAGGTTCTACAATTTGTGACCCCAAAGTGTCAGAGCAAAGAAAGCCTGAGCTCCTTAGACCATGTCCATGAAAGCAGCCTAGGTATTTGTAGAGACTCCAGCAGAAGGAAAGGGAAGAGTTCACTTAGCACATGGTATGCAGAAAGGGATTGTAAATAATGATCAGAGGAGAAACATCCAGTTCCAGTTAGGTCAAGAGGAGTACAGATGGGAGCTATCAAGTGCATACAGGGAATAGTGAACTAGGAATCCTTTTAGGTCTGGATTCCAGGCTGCTAAAACACTTGGGGGTACATCTAATAAGACGACTCCACTTCCACTGTTGTGCTATTATAACAAGAAAATGCACAATTACACATTTGCTAGAAGAACCAGAAAAACATCAAGTAGAATTTCTCTTAAATTAATAGCAAAGAACTTCATCTCAGAGGAAACGATACATTTTTATGTTGATATCTATATGTGATGTGAATGGACACCAATTCTTGATGCCATGGAATTGCCTATAAAAACTTATACTGTACCTTGGGGTGTGAACTGAGCCATCCTTGCAAACTATGTCTATGGTACATTCACTTAATCAACAAAGTTAGTCCAGAAATTCCACTTACTTGCTTCTTATTTCCCTTCATTACCTAATGTGTGCCCCTGTAAATAGCATTCTTATTGATGTTGATGGAAATTTTAATGAGTGACTTAATGGAAAGTGAGGAAGAAAGGTGACTCTAGTTCACTGAGAGTGAAGAAAATGGGATTTTAGGGCAGACCAAAGTCCTAAAGAGAAAGAAAAGTGTATAGCTGGACACCACTGCCATACATGTCTGAGACTTTTCTTGATAATTTAACTCTGGAACAAAATCCTCCCAGTTTCAAAGTATCAACAAAATAATGTCCCAATGTCACACAATGTATATTACTTTAAAAATAGGTCTCAGGTGGTATCTTTTTGCATTGTTACTGAAAAAGTATTATTCACTGAAGATACACCAGTGGTACCCTAGTAATGGCTCTTTTTAAGTTATTTAGAAATACTGAGAACTGTATCTAATAGTAACTGCTTTTTTTTTTTTTTTTTGTCATTGAATGAAACTCTTTTCATTAAGCTTGGTGAATGTTCCACATGCTTTTAGCCACAATACAGTCTGCTTAATTTCTGACTCAGTGCAGCCACATGCTACATATGCTACAATGCTACATGTGCTACAATGCTGACATAGTCCCTAATACCCTTTACCAAGTATTTCTGGCTCCCCATTATCTAGGGAAATGTTACGAGGATGAGAGTTGGAGCCTTGTGTTGAACAGAGATATGTGGCTAGCTCTGGCCACTGTGTGAGTGGAAGAGATGTGCCAAGAATTTTGCACACTTGCTGGTAGGAGATCACTTTCTTCCTCCTATCACAGTAGTCGGCACTGTTTCAGTGGGTGAGGACAAAAGTAAGAAAGAAAACTTTGTTTTAAGCCACTGAGATTTGGAGGTTATTAGTTTCCATACCCTAACTGAGTCTGGCTATAATAAATATATTATTGCATATCTTTATACTGACATTTGCTGATCAGGTCACTTACTAAATATGCCTGGACTGGAAGTCAGTGCAATATTTTTATTTATAAAGGTCTATGAGTTGATTGATTGGAAGTCAGAGGAATTTAGGTAGTACATTCTTCATCTAAGTGTCACTCAGTAAGCATCAACTGGTAATGAATAGCCACTGTGGATCTATAAATAAACACACAGATGGATTATGTTCATTTTGTAAGATAGAAACAAGGTACATATATCAGACTGATAAATGAGGGGTAGCATTGTAAAGAATAGTGTCAGAACTCCTAACAACCACAATGACAGCATAGCAATCCTGCAGCTACCTTGAGACTCAAGCACTGACTTCAAGCTGTTATGTAATTCAGCTCAATCCACTTTAAAAGTAAAAATAATTGCTGGGTATGAGCATGACATTATAATGTGCATAATGAGGTACTGCATGATTTGGTGAAGAAGGGAGTTGTACAAATTACACATATGAGATGAGATCATTTGGGGAAAAAGTGGTTAGATTCATGAAGGTCTTATACATAAAAATGCACTAAGGGAAATATTCTCCACTGTGCCCCTAAGGTAAACTCTGCCCAGCAGAGGAGGGGTCTGGCCCAGGTGAGCTGCCGCCTATGGCCACACAGGTCAGTGTGTCTACTCTGAACGCTCAGCGCTGGGTAGTGTATTTGCCTGCAGATCTAAAGCCCATCTCTCAGTGCAGCCTTCATCAGGAATAATGGTGGTGATGTGGTCTCCTCAGTTTTACTGCTTTGCTTGTGTCTCCACTTGCCCAGAATCTGGGCAGGGAAGCAGGCACTGTTTATTGGGCACCTCAAATATAGCAGCAGAAAGGTCTAATGGAGAAGACCCCAGCCACAGGCTGACGTTGGAAAGAGGGAAGCTAAATGGCTTGGAAGTGAGGAGGATGAGAATATCACAGGAGGCACAGTACTATTACACAAAAGTAAGGACAGTATTCTTATCTGGGTATATTTTAAATTCTCTCAAGTGCTTCTATTTATGATTAAAATGTTTAACTTGATGTAAATCAAAACTACAATGGGGTACCACCTCACACTGGTCAGAATAGCCATCACTGAAAAGTCTAGAAATAGCAAATGCTGGAAAAAGTCTGGAGAAAGGGGAACCCAAATACACTGTTGGTGGGAATGTAGCCACTATGAAAAACATTATGGAGGTTCCTCAAAAATCAGAGTTGCCATATGATCCAACCAGCCCACTCCTGGGTATATACCCAGAGAAAACTGTAATTCAAAGAGATATGCGCACCCCAATGTTCACAGCAATACTGTTTACAAGAGCCAAACAGGAAGCAACCTAAATGTCCATCGACAGAAGAATGGATAAAGAATATGTGGTACATATATAAAATTAAATACTAGTCATAAAAAATAGTGAAATAATGTCACTTGCAGTAACATGGATGGGCCTAGAGATTATCATATTAAGTGAAGTAAGTCAGAAAGAGAAAAACATGATATCACTTAAATATGGAATCTAAAATTGACACAAGTGAACTTATTTACAAAACAGAAAGAGAATCACAGACATAGAAAACAAACTTGTGATTACCAAATGAGTAAGAGATAGGAGAGAGATCATATAGGAGTTTGGGATTATCAGATATAATCTACTATGTATAAAAAGGTAAACAACTAGGTCTTATATATAGTACAAGGAACTATATTCAATATCCTGTAATAAGCATAAGAGGAAAAATATGAAAATATATATATATGTGTATATATATAAATATATCTTAATCACTTTGTTGTACACCAGAAACTAACAAAAGATTGTAAATCAAAGATATATAAATAAATTTTTTAATGTGTAATCTTATCAAAATGTATAATTTCTCTGATAGTCAGTGTAAGAATCTTTGCCTTTGACTTTTGACCTTTGCCAGCCTTAAGGACACAGAATAAACTGTGAAGGGGATAGACAAAATCTTGTTTTGTGGGTGATATTGTAATGGAGGGAGATGGACAAAAAGCAAGTGATAGGTGTATAAAATATTTTTGCATATTAATGAGTACCATGGAGAAAAATAACAAAGAGTAAGAGGATAGAGAAGAATATGTCTGGCTTCTTTGGACAGATGGTTAACTGTGGTCTGTGAAAACAGAATATTAGAGTTCTAGGTGTAGGAAGGGAAAGAGCCTCAAGGAGACATAGGGAGAGCAGACTCTCAAACTGAGGAAGCAGTTCAGAGCTCAAGGGAAAATGAGTGTGTCTTCCTAGGAGGCCAGTGTGGCTCACATTGAAGAGAAGGGGTGAGCCCTGAACATAAAAATAATGGCAGCAGTGATAGGAGGGGAACTTTAAGAAAAGGTCAGTGAGAGCCAGGGCAGCACCCAGAGAAGGGAAAGTTATTAGAAGGCTCTTGAAAATGAACCTGTTGCTGGATATATATGAAACAGGGCAGACGCCATTAAAATATTTCAAGTGCAAGATAAGTAGAACCTAGCCTTAGGCAGTTATTGCAGATGCCAAAATCTGAAAACTTGTACCAAGGTAAAGCTGGCAAAGCCCAGAGACATACTGCATGACAAGGGCAAAGAGGAGAGAGAAATAATAGACAACTTAGGGTCAGCCACCTGATTTCATTGTCAGTGACAGCAGAGATGGGATATGAGGCTATCTAATAAATGATCACTCCAAGGGAAGATATAATCAAAAATGACAGCAACTTGCAAAAAGTTAAAAAAAAGAAAAAAAAAAAAGTCCAAACAGCCATGCTATTATCCAAAAAGAGTGCAGGCCAGATATGAAAAAGAAAATCAATAAAGGGAATAAAAAAGAACTTTATCACAAACTTACTAATCTCAAGATAAACTGCCAAAAGGTAAATTTCATGGTAAATTTGCAAAGAGTCAGACATGACTGAGCTACTGAGAACACACAATGAAAACAAAATAAATACTTTTAACTGGTTGATACTGCAACATAATTAATCTGATTACAGGTCTTCAAAAAATAAAAATGGAGATTTGCAGAGAATAATTTGTGAAAAGAAAAAAAAAAAAAAAACACAAGGCACCTTTTGTATTTCACGGGATCCAATGAGAAGCCAAGAAATTTCAGAACTGTCAGAAAGCCCTGAGAAGCCCAATATCCAAAATTTATGCTCATTGGAAGAAAAACAACACAACTGCCTGTTCTGTTCAGTCAATTAAGAAATAAAACACCTTTCAAAATAAAGTTCTGTAAAATATGTATGTTTAAAGTAAAAGTGTTTATCCAGTCTGCAAATGAGAATTCCAGTCAGCTTCTATTTTAAAAAATAAAAAAACAAACACAAATTTTACAACTGAGCACTGTGTTTCAGGTACAGTGATTTTTCAGATAATATTTAGGCTTTGCTGGTTTTCAGAAAAGGCCAAATGGACCACAGGCTGAAAATAAGAAATCCTTTTGGGTTCTCTCTTCCTTTCTCTAAGCCTCAATTACTTCTTTCTATATGACTAAATAAAATTAAGGTTAATTACCATAGGGATTGTGATGCCTAGTCAGACATTAATTATAGTTAATCTTTTCAGCAAATTATTTCAAGAGCTAGGCACTATGCTAGGAATTCATACTGTTTATCACATTTTGCTGGTTTGAAATCGTAAGGAATATGGTATTTGATGCATTGTGTATTTAGTTAGACACCCAAATAATCTGTAGGAACAACTAAGAAATCTTCATAAAATAAAACACCCTCTTTAAGGAGTTACAAAATATAAACTACATCATTCCCAGGTTGTATCTGCATATGCAAAGGTCTGAAATAACTGAAAGATAATTTCTGATGCAACATGTCATGAGAAGGGACGATAGCTACCAATGGATCAAAAGTAGCAGTCAGAAGGATTCTGAAAGTTCTACCATTGACACAGAGAACTCATTGCACCAAGAAAATCAAGACTTGGTCAGCCCACTGCACTTGATTGGTGTTTTTAAGACATGATTTAAAATGCCATGTACTAATAACTAACATTCAATAATAACTAACCAATTATTCTAATAACTAATAACTAGTATTAGTTATAATAGTAACTAATAACTAGCTAATAGGTAATAACTAACATTCAACTTAATGCTTACTTCAATAAATGTCAGGAAACTTGCTTAACCTTATGTGTATATCATCTCATTTAATCATAACTATTCTTATAGATGCTAAAATTGAGACATAAAGTTGTATGTTTCTTTGTGAAATCTACACAGCCAGTAATTATCAGAGCACTTACTTGAATTAATGCAGTCTGAAACTTTTTACATCATAGTTTCCAGTTCCTTGATAGCTACTGCCTTCATTAAGCCTATTATATGTTTAGAATGGATACCTAGAGTTAGTATATCAGAAATGACAGCATTATGTTCCAAGAACTTGCAAAAGATGAGAATTCAGTTGTCCTGGGGTTTACTTTGAAAATTATTCGATCAGAAGTTATATACAACGTCTCCTTAAAGAAAGACTACCTCCATGGGAAGGAAAGCAGGACCACTTGTGGCTTCATTCAGTCAATGAGATGAAAAGGGCTGAGTCAGAAGAAGGCAGGAAAAGAAGGTACTTAAAGAAAGTAACCGAACTGACTTTCCAACCCTTTCACTGAAAACAAGGTGATTTACCTCAACACGTTCAGTCCCAGGGCTAAATGCAGCTTTGAGGAGATAACTGTATAACACCCATCTTGTCAAAGACGGGAATTCAGCTGTTCTGGGGTTTACTTTGAAACTATATGATTGGAACAGTTATATGCAACATTATATACAACATGGTCACAACTAGCTTTGCATTTTTAATTTATTTTATCTGTAGAAAGCATTTTGGTTGACTAGAGGACATAAGATCTCAGCACTCTTGGCAACTTGTATTTTAAACTAATAAATTCTGCTCTGCTTTTAATGATTTTTTAAATGTTTTTAAAAATAAATTTTAAAAAATTTGACATTCCAGGATTAGTATTACACTTGGTGGCTGCACAGCGCTGGAGTGACATTTCTGCTTTATTGATTATGCCAAAGCCTTCGACTGTGTAGATCACAACAAACTGTGGTAAATTCTTAAACAAATGGAATACCAGGCCATCTGACCTGCCTCTTCAGAAATCTGTATGCAGGTCAAGAAACAACAGTTAGAACTGGACATGGAACAATAAACTGGTTCTAAATTGGGAAAGGAGTATGTCAAGGCTGTATATTGTCACGCTGCTTATTTAACTTATATGAATGCAGAGTACATCATGAGAAATGCTGGGCTGTATGAAGCACAAGCTGGAATCAAGATTGCAGGGAGAAATATCAATAACCTCACATATGCAGTTGACACCAGTTTTATGGCAGAAAGCGAAGAACTAAAGAGCCTCTTGATGAAAGTGAAAGAGGAGAGTGAAAAAGTTGGCTTAAAAGTCAATATTCAGGAAACTAAGATCATGGCATCTGATCCCATCATTTCATGGCAAATAGAAGGGGAAACAGTGGAAACAGTGACAGACTTTATTTTGGGGGACTCCCAAACCACTGCAGATGGTGACTGCAGCCATGAAATTAAAAGACACTTACTCCTTGGAAGAAAAGCTATGACCAACCTAGATGGCATATTAAAAAGCAGAGATGTTACTTTGCCAACAAAGGTCTGTCTAGTCAAAACTATGGTTTTTCCAGTAGCCAGGTATGGATGTGAGAGTTGGACTATAAAGAAAGCTAAGCACCAAAGAATTGATGCTTTTGAACTGTGGTGTTGGAGAAAACTCTTGAGGGTCCCTTGGATTGCAAGGAGATCCAACCAGTCTATCCTAAATGAAATCAGTCCTGAATATTGATTGGAAGGACTGATGCTGAAGCTGAAGTTACAATACTTTGGCCACCTGATAAGAAGAACTGACTCTTTGGAAAAGACCCTGATGCTGGGAAAGATTGAAGGTGGAAGGAAAAGGGGATGACAGAGGATAAGATGGTTGGATGGCATTACCAAGTCAATGGATATGAGTTTGAGTAAACTCCGGGAGTTAGTTATGGACAAGGAGGCTCGGCGTGCTGCAGTCCACGGGGTCATAAAGAGTCGGACACAACTGAGTGACTGAACTAAACTGAGTATTACACTTAGTATCTCACCTTCATTGTAGAGAAAATTCTTTGTTGATAGACCTTACTATATTGTTCAACAGAGAGGGGATATATATATATATATATATATATATATATATATATATACATATATGTGTGTGTGTGTGTGTGTATATATATATATGTATACTTATGGTTGATTTGCATTTTTGTATGGTAGAAACCAACACAACATTGTAAATCAACTACCTCCCAATTAAAAAAAAAAGATAGTCTCATGTACAAAAATCTTTAGACTTTTAGCCTGAGAACCTCTTTTTCTCTAGGTGATCCCAGTGCTTCATTCCTTTTCCACTAGTAATTAAAACAGATGTGCTTAGTCATTTAGTTGTGCTAGACTCTTTGCAATCCCATGGACTGTTACCCACCAAGCTCCTCTGTCCATGGGATTATCTCACCAAGAATCCTGGAATGGGTTGCCATTTCCTCCTCAAGAGGATCTTCCCAACCTAAGGATCAAACCTCTGTCTCCTGCATTGGCAGGTGGGTTCTTTACCACTGAGTCATCTGGGAAGCCCAGTTAACACAGATAAAATGAGGTGCATATTCCTGGAAGGAACAAAAATTCCTTTGGGCAGAGGTCACAAGCAGAAACAAATATGAATGCCAACACAAATTACAGAAGACATTTCTCCAAGTGTTCCTATGCTAAATCCTACATGATATAGTACTTCTGTCATAATTACTCAGGCAATTATCATGTTTCATACATTCAGATTAAAAACAATGATTCTGATGAAAAGTAAAACAAATCATTGATGAAGCTAAAATAAAAACAGTGTCAGCCAAATACAAAACACACTGGTGGTGGTGGTTGGTAGTGCTTTGCTTAATTACTTTTTATTATCATTTGTTTCTGGTGACACTGAAAAATCAGTAATCTGAAATGAAATATTTTATCACGTGCATGATAACATGAAGAAAGCAAAAGACAAAATCAATAACTTTACATTGCTACCTTCAGTGGTAAAGACAACAGGAACACATATCAAATGTTTTCAATAAACAAAATAGTTACCTATAAAAAGGGAAAAAAGGGAAGGACAAGTCCAGTGGAAATCATGCACTTGTCTAAGAATTATTCTGCATTTTTAAAAAATCTTCCCCATATCTGTGGCATTTCATCTCATAAAGAACAAAAAACCTTTGGATACTTTTTCTCTCTTGCTTCTTTGCAATAATTAGTAATAACTCCTCTAACACTTTATGCAAATCTTCATTACGGCACTTTAACCATTATAATTATTTGCTTCAGTGCCTGTCTTTCCCAACAGACTATGTGTGCTTGGAGGCCTAGAGCTGTCTTAATCATCTCTTCACATCACACATGCTTGCTAATGCTTGTTATATAACACAATGACAGGTTGAAAACTCATGAGGCTACAGGAGGGTCAAGGAAGTAACATAAAGGAATGAAAGCCAGGTGTAAGATGACCAGTGGGGGTACTGTTACTCTGAGAAGTCCCTGATCCATCTGAACATGGTAGCTTCTAATTAGACCTGGCAGACTGTTGCTAAGGACATTATCAAGAAGCCAGATATCTAAACATGCATGTGAAGTTTGTCACATTTAAAAAATACTGTGCAAGACAAGACATTATTAACTAGGCAGATTTTGTCCATGGGGCACCAGTTTGCAACCAACCAACAGGACATATGCTAATGTGTACTTGGGATCAATAAACCCCAATATTGAGGAAAGTTTTGTCCTCAGTCTGAATGCAAGTAACTATTCTCAGGGTTGCCAATAAGGTTTTACATAATCTGAATATCACTGAAAAACATTTAACTCAAATGACTATAACCATAACCATAGTACTAAACTATACTATTTACACATACTCAAAGGGGCATCTGGTCCCATCACTTCATGGCAAATAGATGGGGAAAAAATGGAAACGGTAGCAAATTTTATTTTCTTGGGCTCCAAAATCACTGTGGATGGTGACTGCAGCCATGAAATTAAAAGACACTTGCTCCTTGGAAGAAAAGCTATGGCAAACCTAGACAGCATATTAAAAAGCAGAGACTTCACTCTGCTGGCAAAGGTCGACAGAGTCAAAGCTGTGGTTTTTACAGTAGTCATGTACGAATGCGAAAGTTGGACCTGAGAACTGAAGAATTGATGCTTTCAAACTACGGTGCTTCAGAAGACTCTTGAGAGTCCCTTCGACTGCAAGGAGATCAAACTAGTCAATTCTAAATTCCAATATCCCCAGATATGTAGATGATGCCACTCTTATGGCAGAAAGCAAAGACGAACTAAAGAGCCTCTTGACGAAAGTGAAAAAGGAGAGTGAAAAAGTTGGCTTAAAGCTCAGCATACAAAAAAAGAAGATCATGGCATCTGGTCCCATCACTTCATGGCAAAAAGATAGGGAAACAATAGAAACAGTAAAAGACTTTTATTTTTTGGGCTCCCAAATCACAGCAGATGGTGACTGCAGCCATGAAATTAAAAGACGCTTGCTCCTTGGAAGTAAAGCTATGACCAACCTAGACAGCATATTGAAAACCAGAAACATTACTTTGCTGAAAAAGGTCCATATAGTCAAAGTTATGGTTTTTTCAGTAGTCACCTGTGGTTGTGAGAGTTGGACCATAAAGAAAGTTGAGCACCGAAGAATTGATGCTTTTGAACTGTGGTATTCGAGAAGACTTTTGAGAGTCTCTGCAAGGAGAACAAACCAGTCAATCCTAAAGGAAATCAACCATGAATATTCACTGGAAGGACTGATGCTGAAGCTGATGCTCCAATACTTTGGCCACCTGATGTGAAGAGCTGACTCATTAGTAAAGACCCCAATGCTGGGAAAGATTGAAGGCAAGAGAAGAAGGGGACAACAGAGGATGAGACGGTTAGATGGCATCACCAACTCCATGGACATGAGTTTGAGCAAGCTCTGGGAGTTGGTGAAGGATAGTAAAGCCTGGCGTGCTGCAGTCCATGGGGTAGCAAAGAGTCGGACATGACTGAGCAACTGAACTGAACTAAATTGATAAATGCTTAGAAATTTTATCCATGAAACATATAATTTTCCCAATGTTGGATAAATTAAATGTTACCACACTAAATAAAGCAGCACACTACATTTAAACAATTATCAGTGGTTTTCTTTCATTTCTCACCACAATCCCATGAATCAGATATCAGTCCCACTGTGCTTACAATTTAGCTGAGACACAGCCATACAATCTTAGTCAATGACTCAGTTCTTCAGGGCTTTCCAGGTGGCACTAGTGGTAAAGAACCCACCTGTCAACGCAGAAGGCATAAGAAACTTGGGTTTGAACCCTGGGTCAGAAAGATATCCTGGAGGAGGATATGGTAACCCACTCCAGTATTCTTGCCTGGAGAATCCCAGGGACAGAGAAGCCTGGTGGGGTCCATAGGGTCACAAAGAGTTGGACACAACTGAGGTGACTTAGCAAGCATGCAGTTAGTTCTTTTAACTCCTATAAATGTTCTTTCAGAGATCCATTCATTCATTCATTTAACACAAATTTATTGAACATTAATATGACCAACAGTTCCACAAAATAAAATGTCAGAAATCTGAAATATAAGTGTAAATCTACAATTATAGTACGATATGATTCAAAATTCCTCTGAAGCTCAGTTTTATAATAAGTGAGTTCTAGAGGTTTTTAAATCACTTTCTAGTACCTGTCATTGAGTTAAGAATGTGCGAGTATCTTAACATATGTGATATTTTGAAAACCAGACTACTTCTGTACCTAATCCATGAGAGAAATAGGTACAGTAAATAGAAACAATTGCGGTTTTCTCTATGTTTATTAGATAATTAGTTAATTAGAACACTTCTGCAATGTTTTCTTAATCACTCAGTACAGTAGTGCAAAGAAATCAAAGTTAATCCATCCGCCGCAAAGGGATTGACTACAGGTTTCTTTATTCGATGTATTTCTTTTAAAACTGTGTAAATTTAGTGTTTGTGCTACTCTTGAAATATCCCAATTAACAACCCAGAAAGGAAAAAAACTGCATCATCTTCACAATTTGACAAGTGGAAAATTATGTGATAGAAAGGTTAACCTAACTGATTATACTCAGGTGAGCCTTTAGCAAACTAGGATTTCTCTACCAGGACTCATCGCATTTTAGAAACTGCTTTTCCAAGAAACCTATTGTTTATACAGTCACTTCTGTGCTGCTAAGATACTTGGTTTTGTCTTCTGTTTCTGATTTTGCCACATGATTTTTTTTAAAAAGCACAGCTTCTGTAGCAGTCTAGATACTATAATCTTTGCTGTCATCACTAGCTATGCTTTGGGGGGAATTAACACATTGACTTTGATAAGGAAATTGCAAAACATAAAGATAAAATGGTAAAACAAAAATATTTTTATTTGAAATATTATTTCAAATCCAGGATTTGAAATAATTACATTTACTCATAGTAAAGAAAATAAAAAAGAAAAAACAGTATCTCAAAATCCAATACTTAACCAGAAGACTAGGGCAAAGAATAGGATAGATGTGCTGGACTGTACATTATAAACTACTGACTAAAATTAAGGTCCTATCCATAGTGGTGGCTCAGCTGGTAAAGAACTTGCCTGCCATGCAGGAGATGCAAGAGGCACAGGTTTGATCCTTGGGTCAAGAAGATTCCCTGGAAAAGAAAATGGCAAACTACTCCAGTCTTCTTGCCTGGAAAATTCCATGGATAGAGGAGCTGATGGAGTCGCAGAGTCAGACACAACTGAGTATATGCACGCGCACACACACACACACAGAGCATAGCTTAATGCTTTGTGAACAGTAAGTTGGACTCACATTAGAAAGAATTCACCAGACTTTGAACTGACAATCCAAGGACAAAGTAATCTGATTTTGCGTCTAAACTCAGCCTTGATTTTGATGTCAGTTAATTTGCTGATGATTTTGAAAACATTAAATCATTGCCGTCCTCAAACCTGGAGAAATGAGTCATCTGTTTCTGTCAAGTGGAAAAGAACAAAATCAGCAGGAAAGGAAATCTTATTTCTAAAGTTCAGAAAGAATGCAATAAACACTGGAGATTATTTACCAGTAACTGCACTTTTTTTTTTTTTTCAAAAATTCGCAATGCTCCTTTAAAGAGCAAAAAGGCAAGCAACTTGAAGGATACATGACTATCAGGCCTTCTTTCTACCACATTTTTGCAGTAAAAGGGAGCCAAGGAATTTTCCTGGCAAAACTTTTTGGTCCTTGAAAGAGAAGTGCAAATAAGCCAATGCAAATTTTTTTTCCTTAGAGATCATTAGACCATCTTCGTATCTTAAATGTAGCTTCCAACTTATGTTCCCTGTAATAAATCATACATAATGTCAGTTATAATCATTTTTTAGATTCATAAGCTGAGATTCAGAGGTTTTATATCCTTTGGCAGAGTCACCATTTACATGGGGCAGGTTTAGGATTTGAACCACAGCCTCTGAATTCCATACTCAAGCCTCTGTTCTAGTGAGCTTTTTCCAGTGAACTCTGATACTTTGATTGCCTGACTCTTCCTTTCCTTTTCTGTATCAATAAATAAAGATGCCTGATTTACCTTGGTCACAGAGTTGTTATGAATATCAAACATCATAATGTATATCAACATGTTTTAGAAATTTAACAGCCAGAAGTTTTTATTTCAATGCATATAGAAAGTATGGTTGACTTGCCTGAGAGAAAAGTGGTTATGTGGCTCTAAGTTAGCTCTTTCTATGGTAATCTAATAATTACCGATTTTTGCCTCCCAACTACCCATCCACCCAATCACCACTTCTGCTCTCCTACCAGTCAAGCCAGATGATACTTTAGTTTTACAGAAAGAGATGCAGCTTGAGACAGTACTGAGAAACGAGTCCACATTCCCATCCTTCTAGTTTACTCAGAACATACTTATTCAGACTTACCCTGGAGGAAGGACAAGAGAGGAAATACTACTCATGTTTCTGAGTCAGTTTTATCTAACACCACAGTGTACGGAGAGTTTGGCCATTTAAAAATACAAATTTATTTCTAAGTGCACTGACTTTGTATATTCACTTACCACCCACCTTGAGGTCTGCTGAAGGGAAGTAAAGAAAAATAGGAGCTCACAGCCCTCTTTTATCAATCCTGAGGAATTTACCAACAATTTTAGTGATCCTAACAAATTAATAAGACACAACCCAATTTTTAAATAAAATGGTTAACTTTGAGCATTGCTTAAAGTACCACATTGAAAGAACTGAAAATCTATCATGGAAGCATTCCACCACTTATTGTCCACAAAAGCAGTTTCTATGTGTTAAAACCAGAGTCAGAAAGCAAGAGACAATTTTAGAAATGTAAATCTTTACTTCACGCAAAGTACAAATTTGTGAGAGGCTGATTCTTCTGTTCCAATAAGAACTGCATTAGTTCAGATACACAAATTAGAGTGAGCTATTAATGCTAATGAAAACTCAAAGTGTTGCATGGCACACCCAAGGGAAACTTTTATTTTTAATATCTCAATCATCCTTTTCACCAGACACCAGGCTGAGTCCTCTGTATGAAGTATTTTCATTAATCCTTAAAACTCTTTCAGGTGAGACTATTACTAATTCCCATTTTATCAGGAACCAGCTAGTTAGCGTGCATGCATGCATGCTCAGTCACTTCAGTCATGTCCATGGAATTTTCCAGGCAAGAATATTGGGGTGGGTTGCCATTTCCTCCTCTAGGGATCTTCCCGACCCAGGGATTGAACCTGCATCTCCTGTATCAGTAGGAGGATTCTTTAACACTGAGCCACTTGGGAAGTCTAGCATCTTAGTGGTGGACCCAAAGCTAAAACACATAACAATCTTGAGCTATTTTTAAAAATTAAGTGGAAAAGTGCTTATACCAGGGCAACTGCTTTCTTTTCCTCTACACTTGGTGATCAGTAGGAAAAGCACTCTGTCTGCAGCTCTATGAATATTGGAAAACAAATAATGGAGTTCTTTTTTAGAATATTGAAAGGGAAAATATCTCCCATGTGTTTCTAGACTTTAATTCACAGAAAATATCAAAAGAAAGATACCTGAGAAACAGAAGGCATCTTTGCCTCCTGTTACACATTAGCAGCATGTGAGACTCATCACTACTTTCATATGGTACCAGGGGCTGCCCAGGTGGCACAGTGGTAAAGAATCCTCCTGCAAACTCAGGAGAGGCAAGAGACACGGGTTCGATCCCTGGGTCAGGAAAATCCCTGCAGCAGGAAATGGCAACTCACTCCTGTATTCTTGCCTGAAAACTTCCATGGACAGAGGAGCCTGGAGGGCTACAGTCCACGGGGGTCACAAAGAGTCGGACACATCTGAGCGACTGAGCACGCACACAGGAGAGAGCAGAATGGGATGTCACAGCAGCGTGGCTTCAGTCAGTCCCCAGTTTGTGGGGGAACTCATGTAACTCTCTGAGTAACACTTTTTCACTCACTGCTCCATGAATAACCCCCCAGGATGCCACATGTGTGGAAGAGGTCCTCTCAGAGGGAAGACCACGCTTTTGTGCAAGGCTTATGGATCTTCACAGACCTGCAAGACTGTAAAGTGCTTGCAGACTAGGAAAGAAACTGAACATGTGCATCAAAGTCAGAAAGGTAGCCAGAATGTGATAAGTCTAATATCTAGGACAGTAGCTGAGAAATGTGAGATTTAAAAGATAGAAGTGTGTCAGGCTGTGTGGAGGTAGGAATCCATGACAAAGGAGGCAAAAAGGATTAAACTTCAATAAATTTAAACAAGGGAAGATCAGATGTGAAAGGAGGAAGAGCTGAGACAAGGCAGACACACCAGCAACTGGACCCCAGCCTCCCTTTGATATTCTGCCATCCTATGAAGGAAAGACATGGGAGATATGGTAGTGAGGGGGAGTCATGGCTGAAATCAGAAGTCCTTGAGTATTATCCCAAAATAGGATGTGTCAGCAATGGAAAGCTTTGAAAGATTTTATCAGGGTTAGGTTCAGAGCTGAGCTTTGGGAAGACCAAAGCTGCCTGGGACACTGTTTTAAAATATGGGCTATTAGATTGTTCACTTGTTCATACACTCATCTAAAGGACTTAATTTCTGCGTCAGTATCTTCCAAGCATTCATTTTACTCTCTAGAAGAACACTACTTACCTAGAAGTCAGATGAATTTTTCTAATTGGCTAAGAATCCTCAATAACCTCAGATACGCAGATGACACCACTCACAGCAGAAAGCGAAGAACTTTCACTCTTGATGAAAGTGAAATAGGAGAGTGTAAAAGTTGGCTTAAAACTCAACGTTCAGAAAACTAAGATCATGGCATCTGGTTCGATCACTTCATGGCAAATAGATGGGGAAACAACTGAAACAGTGATAGACTTTATTTTTCGGGGCTCCAAAATCACTGCAGATGGTGACTGCAGCCATGAAATTAAAAGACACTTGTACCTTGGAAGAAAAGCTATGACCAACCTAGACAGCATATTAAAAAGCAGAGACATTACTTTTGCCAACAAAGGTCCGTCTGGTTAAGGCTATGGTTTTTCCAGTAGTCATGTATGGATGTGAGAGTTGGACTATAAGGAACGCTGGGCACTGAAGAATTAATGCTTTTGAACTATGGTGTTGGAGAAGGCTCTTGAGAGTACCTTGGACTGCAGGGAGATCCAACCTGTCCATCCTAAAGGAAATCAACCCTGAGTATTCATTGGAAGGACTGATGCTGAAGGTGAAACTCCAATACTTTGGCCACCTGATGCAAAGAACTGACTCATTGGAAAAACCCTGATGTTGGGAAAGACTGAAGGCGGAAGGAGAAGGGGGCAACAGTGGATGAGATGGTTGAATGGCATCACCGATGCAATAGACATGAGTTTGAGTAGGCTCCACTGATGCGATGGACAGGGAAGTCTGGCATGCTGCAATTGGACATGACTGAGCAACTGTACTGAACTGAACTGAAGGACCCTAAACCCAGGAGTAGTAAATGAAGGTCTGAGAATTATACACAACCACTGGGACAGGAAACATGGACCGGGAGCTTATATTTTAGATAAAGGTAAAACGCAGCTGCATTTGGGGTAATTAAAGCTCATAAACTCTCAAGTCTCCCATTAAAGTGTATTGTGAGCTCTAGATTATGACTCACAATAATACTCCGCTTCCCAGGTGGCGCTAGTGGTAAAGAACTCACCTGCAAATCCAAGAGACATAAGAAATGCAGGTTCAATCCCTGGGTTGGGAAGATTCCCCAGAGGAGGGCATGGCAACCCACTCTAGGTTCTTGCTTGGAGAATCCCATGGACAGAGGAGCCTGGTGGGCTACATCCATGGGTTCACAAAGTGTTGGACATGATTGAAGTGATTTGGCACAGCACAGCACGATAATCGCATTATTGTTGGTGAAGGACAAGGAAGCCTGGTGTGCTGCAGAACAGTTCCAGTTCAGTCACTCAGTCGTGTCTGACCCTTTGTGACCCCATGAACCACAGCATGCCAGGCCTACCTGTCCATCACCAACTCCCAGAGTCTACCCAAACCCATGTCCATTGAGTCGGTGATGCCATCCAACCATCTCATCCTCTGTCGCCCCCTTCTCCTCCTGCCCTCAATCTTTTCCAACATCAAGGTCTTTTTCCAGTGAGTCAGCTCTTCACATCAGGTGGCCAAAGTATTGGAGTTTCAGCTTCAGCATGAGTCCTTCCAATGAACACCCAGGACTGATCTCCTTTAGGATGGACTGGTTGGATCTCCTTGCAGTCCAAGGGACTCTCAAGAGTCTTCTCCAACACCACAGTTCAAAAGTATCAACTCTTAAGGGTTGCAAAGAGTCAGACCCATGACAGGGATTGAACAGCAACAAGAATATGAACCTTACAAGGAAAAATAAACCCTACTCTGAAGTCTTTACATCTTGAGGGAAATCCTGGAGAGTGAAGTCACATGGCAGGATCCTCTGGTAGTCTGCTGTGCTGATTCCCTCCTCTGGGAAATACTGGGATTAGGCATGAGAAACCGCCCAGCAATAGGACCCTATGCAACTTGGCCTTTCGAGTTCTAAATACGGCGATGTATCAAGTTGCCACAGTACCACCTCACCAAACTGAACAGGACTTTGAGGCTATGCACAGAGCTGAGGGATTTATGCAAGCAGTATTTCCTGAGGATTTGATGGGTATTCTGACTGACTGGGAGAGAACAAGAAACAATATGGAAAAGCACATGTCTTCAGTGAGCTTACATTCAGGTGTGGGGATAAAGATGCCTGTCACAGTCAGTAACGAGATAATGAAACAAGCTGTGAAAGAAAGAAAATCAGATCACATCACAAAGTGAGTGAAAGGCTACTTCATAGAGCTGGCCAAGGGAGACCTGTCTGAAGAAGCTATGAATGAGCAGAAACCAGAGTGGTAAAAAATCAAGGGCCAGAGGAGGGCATCAAACACAGAGGGAAGTAGCAGATCTAAGGGTCTTCTGACAAGAATGAATACGGCATGTTCAATGAAAACAAAGAATGCTCACGAACCTAAAGCATAAAAATGGATGGGGAGCACACTGGAAAAGGAGGTCAGAGAGGTTCATGCTGGCCAGATCATCTGTGGACATGTTTGTGAATTTGTGTTTTATTGTGAATATAGGAAGCTACTGGAAAAGTTTGAACAAGGGAATGTCCTTTTAGGACAAATAACACTATTCAAATAACTTCATGCACTCTGAATGCTGAGTGCAAAATGGACTGCAGGAAAGCAAATTCTGAGATAAAATAGTTACATGGCTACTGCAGAAATTCAGGTGAAAGTCAATACTAGCTTGGACTGAGGGTGGCAGTGGGGAGGCAGAGAAATGAAGAGAATTAAGACATATTTTGGAGATCAAGCCAGCAGGACTTCTTGGTGAGAATGGGGTAAGAATGAGGAGAAAAAGAAAATAAAGCCAAATCCTAGGTCTTATTCTTAAGTGCCTAAGCAACTACCTAGATGGATGTGGCATTTACTAAGGCTGGGAAAACTGGAGGAAAAGGCAAGGGTAGGAGGAAATCCAGAAGTTCAATTTACTTCAATCAAACCAGTCAATCCTAAAGGAAATCAACCCTGAATACTCACTGGAAGAACTAATGCTGAAGCTGGAAGCTCAAATACTTTGGCCACCTGATGGGAAAAATTAATTCACTGGAAAAGACCCAGATGCTGGGAAAGACTGAAGGCAAAAGGAGAAGAGGGCAGGAGAGGATGAGGTGGTTGGATAGCATCACTGACTCAATGGACATGAACCTGGGCAACCTCTGGGAGATGGTGAGGAACAGGGAGGCCTGGCAATGCTGCAGTCTGTGGAGTTGCAAAGAGTCGGACAAGACTTAGCGAATGAACAAGGGGGAAATCCAGAGATTCAATTTAGTTGCATTACAGTTGAGACATCTACTCGTAACTAGATGGAGATGTGAAAAAGGTAGTTGTATACATAAGTCAAGAGTCTAGGATATCATTGAGAGTAAGAGATACAAATTTGGGAATTATCAGTATTTGGATGGATTTAAAGCTGTGGGACAAGCTGTGATCACTTAGGGAGAGACTAATCATAGAGATATCTGAGGTTATTGATATTACTCCAGGAGTTGGTGATGGACAGGGAGGCCTGGCGTGCTGCAGTTCATAGGGTTGCAAAGAGTCGGACACGACTGAGCGCTGAAATGAACTAAACTGAACTGAATCATAGAGATGAGAAGAGTGCCCAATATCAACACCTGGGAGTTGAGCATTTGGAGGCTGGTAGAAGGTGAATAGCCACCAAGGACCACTGCAATAGGAGGAAAACCAAAGGAATATGACAGAGAGAAGTCAATAGAAAAAGGTATTTCAAGGAGGATGTGGTCAATAGTGTATAATCAGGTTGATATGCTGCATAAGATAAGGCAGTGTCAAACCTCGCGAAATATATTTCTTGTGGATACAGTTTCTAAAGAATGCATCTTAGGTTTTACTGATATGACATGAGAATCCAGGTAAAATTGAATACATTTACTCACACCAGATGTTTGGAATAAAGATAAACTTTTATTCATTATCACTTCCATTTATCTTTCATGCATCAGTTTTAGATCCTACTGTAAGACTGATACATATCAATCTGTACTCTACATACCAAGATATATACCAAACTGTGCTATATATCTTTAGTTCTCACTGTGTAGAATTTTAAAGATGCCCATAACATTGTAGCTCAGCCTAAAGACACGTGCATCACTGAATACATTTCTACTGAACTGTTAGATCTGTAAGGGTGGGAACAAGCCTGATGTGTTCATAGATAAAGTCCTAGAATTTAACAAATGTCAAATACCTTGTAGATTCTCAAAAACTCCAGTTGATAGATAATTTAATCATCAATCACTGAAGTCACTGAGTCACTGAAGCACCAAATTAGAGCAAGTAAAAGATGATTAGCACTCCCATGTGGCATACTGAAATGAGGTAGCCACAACTGAGCAAAGTCCTGTGTAAGCAGGTAAATACCAGTGTAGCTCCAAAGCCTTCCATTATTCATAATATTGGTGCATAATACATCTCCACAAGCACACGATTCACTGCCACACAGGTTCAGATGGACAGCACTGACCTACATTTTCCCCCACAGTAATTATAGAGAGTCTATTGATACACAGTTGACCTAAAAAGAATCTTAGTCCAATTCTCCACCAAATTCCAGAAGAATATAAGATGACAGTATGTGGACACCCAAGAAGAAATACACCAAGAGTTTCTGCTAAAAGGTGTTCGAATAGCACAGTTTGGTTTTGGGGACAGGTTAACTGGAAAATCTATATTAAATCATACTCACATGAAGCACTTTGATAGGCACTATGAGGGATACAAAGGAATATAGAGTACACTCCCAGGCCTTTTGGAATTCTAAAATCTATTTAGGTACATGTCTTTCACTTTATGAAATGTTAAATAAAAATATAACATTGCAATAATAGAAAAATTACAAATGTGAGGTCCTTTATAAATAATAGTCATCCCATTCTTCAGTGTGATTCAAATATAAGGTGGATAAGAATCTTTAGCTGAATGTGGTAAACACAGGAACACAGTAAAGTGTGTGTGTATGTATGTCTTGTTCTCCCCTAAAATAAAAATTATCAGTCCCAGAGCATCATATATAAGAAACACACCTTGACGCATGTTTCTTGTTGCATGGCAACCATGAGGAAATGTAATGCTGAGAAACAGATCTCTAGGACACAGCCTGCAGGTGGGCCTGTGTTTCCAAGCAGAGAATAAGGTTTCCATCCCTACAATTACTCTTGTACTATGTGGTGGTGGTGGTGGTTCAGTTGCTAAGTCGTGTCCTACTCTTTGCAACCCCATAGAGTGTAGCCCGCCAGGCTCCTCTGGCCGTGGGATTTCCCAGGCAATACTAGAGGGGGTTGCCATTTCCTTTTCCAAGGGATCTTCCTGACCCAGGAATTGCAGCTGCATCTCTTGCTCGGCAAGCTGATACTGAGCCGCCCGGGAAGCCCCTTTCTTGTATTATTAGTGCATGTGTATTCAGTCGTTTCATTCATGTTCAGCTCTTTATGATCACATGAACTGTAGCCTGCCAGGCTCCTCTGTCCATGGGATTCTCCAGGCAATAATACTAGAGTGGGCTGCCATGCCTTGCTCCAGGGAATTTCCCCAACCCAGGGATCAAACCTGTGTCTCCTGCATCTCCTGCACTGCAGATTCTTTACCCCAAAGTTAGCGGAGAAGCCCTTCTCTTGTATTATAATAACACCTTATTTGAGAAACAAAATGGCACCTTAGAAAGAGCAATGGATCAAGAGTCAAGGGGCTTGGGGATTCCTGACTTGGCTACCAAAAAAGGTCAGCAGGAGGAAGGCAGTCTGGAGCACTCTCCAGCTCTGAAGTCGGACACGTAGCCACTTCTTCTTTGTGATCCTAGGAAAGTCACACAGCTTTCACTGTTATTTTCTCACCTATAAACTGGGAAGAACAGTACCACTGGAATCTAAAATGCTTGTAACAATATGCCATCAAATTTGGAAAACTCAGCAGTGGCCACAGGACTGGAAAAGGTCAGTTTTCATTCCAATCCCAAAGAAAGGCAATGCTAAAGAATGCTCAAACTACCGCACAATTGTACTCATCTCACACGCTAGCAAAGTAATGCTCAAAATTCTCCAAGCCAGGCTTCAGTAATATGTGAACCGTGAACTTCCAGATATTCAAGCTGGTTTTAGAATAGGCAGAGGAACCAGAGATCAAATTGCCAACATCCGCTGAATCATTGAAAAAGCAAGGGAATTCCAGAAAAACATCTATTTCTGCTTTATTGACTATACCAAAGTCTTTGACTGTGTGGATCAAAATAAACTGTGGAAAATTCTGAAAGACATGGGAATACCAGACCACCTGACCTGCCTCTTGAGAAACCTACATGCAGGTCAGGAAGCAACAGTTAGAACTGGACATGGAACAATAGACTGGTTCCAAATAGGAAAAGGAGTACATCAAGGCTGTATATTGTCACCCTGCTGATTTAACTTATATGCATAGTACATCATGAGAAACGCTGGGCTGGAAGAAGCACAAGCTGGAATCAAGATTGCAGGGAGAAATATCAATAACCTCAGATATGCAGATGACACCACCCTTATGGCAGAAAGTGAAGAGGAACTAAAAAGCCTCTTGATGAAAGTGAAAGAGGAGAGTGAAAAAGTTGGCTTAAAGCTCAACATTCAGAAAACAAAGATCATGGCATCTGGTCCAATCACCTCATGGGAAATAGACGGGGAAACAGTGGAACAGTGTCAGACTTTATTTTTGGGGGCTCCAAAATCACTACAGATGGTGACTGCAGCCATGAAATTAAAAAACATGTACTCCTTGGAAGGAAAGTTATGACCAACCTAGATAGCATATTAAAAAGCAGAGACAATACTTTGCCAACAAAGGTCTGTCCAGTCAAGGCTATGGTTTTTCCAGTGGTCATGTATGGATGTGAGAGTTGGACTGTGAAGAAAGCTGAGCACCAAAGAACTGATGCTTTTGAATTGTGGTGTTGGAGAAGACTCTTGAGAGTCCCTTGGACTGCAAGGAGATCCTACCAGTCCATCCTAAAGGAGATCAGTCCTGGGTGTTCATTGGAAGGACTGATGCTGAAGTTGAAACTCCAATACTTTAGCCACCTCATGTGAAGAGCTGACTCATTGGAAAAGACCCTGATGCTGGGAGGGGTTGGGGACAGGAAGAGAAGGGGATGACAGAGGATGAGATGTCTGGATGGCATCACTGACCCAATAGGCATGAGTTTGGGTAAACTCCGGGAGTTGGTGATGGACAGGGAGGCCTGGCGTGCTGTGATTCATGGGTTGCAAAGAGTCAGACAGGACTGAGGGATTGAGTTGAACTAAAGGAAAGTAACCAATCTGAAAAGGATACATACCATATGATTCCAACTCTATGACAATCTGGAAAAGACAAAACCATGGAAACAGTAAAAGGATCAGTGGTTTTCAGAGGCTAGAGGGTAAGAGGGAAGAATAGGAAGAATATAGAGAATTTTTCAGGCCGTGAAATTATTCTGCATGATGCTATAGTGGTAGATACATGTTATTATACATTTGTCCAAACTCAAATAATATACAATAACAAGAGTGAACTCCAATGTAAACTACAGACTTTGGGTGGTAATACTATGTCAGTGTAGGTTTATCAGCTGTAACAAACGCACCACTCTAGTTATTACTGTTGTTCAGTTGCTCGATCAGACACTTCAGTCGCTCAGTCATATCTGACTCTTTGCGACAACATGGACTGCAACATACCAGGCTTCCCTGTTCTTCATCATCTCCCAGAGCTTGCTGAAACTCATATCCATTGAATCAGTGATGCTATCCAACTATCTCATTCTCTTTCGTCCCCTTCTCCTCCTGCCTTCAATCTTTCCCAGTATCAGGATCTTTTCTAATGAGTCAGTTCTTTGCATCAGGTGACCAAAGTACTGGAGCTTCAGATTCAGCATCAGTCCTTCCAAAGAATGTTTGGAACTGATTTCCTTTAGGATCCACTGGCTGGATCTCCTTGCAGTCCAAGGGACTCTCAA
Organism: Muntiacus reevesi; assembly: GCF_963930625.1. NCBI lineage: Eukaryota > Metazoa > Chordata > Mammalia > Artiodactyla > Cervidae > Muntiacus > Muntiacus reevesi. Next base: position 82,120,158 of record NC_089253.1, on the reverse strand, counting down.
GAGTCCTCGCCAACACCACAGTTCAAAAGCACCAATTCTTTGGTGCTCAGCCTTCTTTATTATCCAATTCTTATATCCATACCTAACTAATGGAAAAAGCATAGCTTTGATTAGACAGTCCTTTGTCAGCAAAGCAATGTCTCTGCTTTGTAATAAGACGTCAATAGCTTTTCTTCCAAGGAGCAAGTGTCTTTTAATTTAATGGCTGCAGTACCATCTGCAGTGATTTTGGAGCCCAAGAAAATAAAGTCTGTCACTGCTTCCATTGTTTCCCCATCTATTTACCATGAAGTGATGGGACCAGATGCCATGATATTTGTTTTTTGAATGTTGAGTTTTAAGTCAACTTTTTCACTCTCCTCTTTCACTTTCATCAAGAGGCTCATTAGTTCTTCACTTTCTGCCATAAGTGGTTGTGTCATCTGCATATCTGAGGTTATTGGTATTTCTCCCAGCAATCTTGATTCCAGCTTGAGCTTCACACAGTCTGGCATTTCGAATGATCTACTCTGCATAAGTAAGCAGGGTGACAAAATATAGCCTTGACATACTCCTTTTCCAATTTGGAACCAGTCTGTTGTTTCATGTCTGGTTCTAACTGTAGCTTCTTGACCTGCATAGACATTTCTCAGGAGGTACGTAAGGTGGTCTGGTATTTTCATTTCTTTAAGAATTTTCCAGTTTGTTGAGATCCACACAAAGACTTTAGCATAGTCAATGAAGCAGAAGTAGCTATTTTAATAGAATTCTCTTGCTTTTTCTAAGATTCAAAGGATGGTGGCAATTAGATCTCTGGTTCCTCTGCCTTTTTTAAATCCAGCTTGAACATCTGGAAGTTCTCAGTTCATGTACTGTTAAAGTCTAGCTTGGAGAATTTTAGAATTACATTGCTAGCATGTGCAATGAGTGCAACTCTGTGGTAGTTTGAACATTCCTTGGCACTATCTTTTGTTGGGACTGGAATGAAAACTGGCCTTTTCCAGTCCTGCGGCCACTGCTGAGTTTTCCATATTTGCTGGCATATTGAGTCAGCACTTTAACAGAATCATCTTTTAGGATTTGAAATAGCTCAGCTGGAACTCAATCAGCTCCACTAGCTTTATTCATAGTGATGCTTCCTAAGGCCCACTTGACCTTGTACTCCAGAATGTCTGGCTCTAGGTAAGTGATTACACCATCGTGGTTATCTGGGTTATGAAGATATGTTTTGTATATTTCTTCTTGCCATCTTCTTGTATTCTTGCCATCTCTTCTTAATATCTTTTGCTTCTGTTAGGTCCATACCATTTCTGTCCTTTACTGTGCCCATCTTTACATGAAACATTTCCTTGGTATTTCTAATTTTCTTGAAGAGATCTCTAGTCTTTCCCATTTTTTTGTGTTCTTCTATTTCTTTGCACTGATCACTTAGGAAGGCTTTCTTATCTCTTCTTGCTATTCTTTGGAACTCTGCATTCGGGTGGGTATATCTATCCTTTTCTCCTTTGTCTTTCACTTCTCTTCTTTTCTCAGCTATTTTTAAGACCTTCTCAGACAATCATTTTGTCTTTTTGCATTTCTTTTTTTGGGGATGATTTTGATTACTGCCTCCTGTACAATGTTATGAGCCTCCTTCCATAGTTCTGCATGCACTCTGTCTGTCAGATCTAATCCCTTGAATCTTTGTCACTTCCACTGTATAACTATAAGGGATCTGATTTAGGTCATACCTGGATGGCCTAGTGGTTTTCCCAACTTTCTTCAATTTAAGTCTGCATTTTGCAATAAGGAGCTCATGATATAAGCCACAGACAGTTCCCGGTCTTATTTTTGCTAACTGTATAAAGCTTCTCCATCTTCGGCTGCAAAGAATATAATCAATCTGATTTTGGTATTGACCATCTGGTGATGTCCATTTCTTGGATGAGAAGTCATCTCTTGCATTGTTGGAAGAGGGTGCTTGCTATGACCAATGCATTCTCTTGGCAAAACTCCATTAGCCTTTGCCCTGCTTCATTTTGTATTCCAAGGCCAAACTTGCCTGTTATTCCAGGTTGTCTCACTATTGACAACCTCTCTAGTGTGGGATGTCAGTAGTAGGGGAGGTTATGTATGTGTAGCATCAGGGAAACCACTGTACCTTCCTCTACATTTGTCTGTGAAATTTACAACTGCCATGTACTCACTAAACCCTGAAGCCCAGATTCAGAACTAAGTCTGAGGGCTGGTCCTTCTCCCTGTTAGAGACCATGCAAATATGACTTGCCTTCCTGCTTAGATAGACAAGCTGACTATGTCTTAGCTCTCAGTCCTTGGACTTCACACATGTCCCTATTACACTACCTTTTCTAGAAATCTCTATTACTAATTATTTCTTTGCAACAATGACTGCAGTGTGATCTGAGTGTGTGTCTATCTTTGGTACTTGATTTCTACTGTCAGCACCTGAAAAAGGTTCAGCTCAGCCACGGTTTGCTCTATTTCACCAGACAGGAGTAGAACCTTTCTCGTCTGGTCTATCCTGTTGCAGATGGCTAAATAGGCCCTCTAGATATTCAAAGCACAATAAATTATTCTTCATTTATCACAACTGTGATGACAACTTGAAAAAAGTTATCTATGTATGTGTGGTAGATAGATGGGTCAGACCAATAATGTCTATCTATAGATGGTACTGAAAATTTTCCTGAGGAAATAATTCACTCTCAGGAAGAAGTCAAGCTGGGTCAAGTGCAAAGATAATTGCAAAGAGGAAGACTAATTTTATGAGTTCAGATTTGTTATCCAGCCCGGTCTTCCCATATATTCCTGTCTGAATTCTAGTAAGAGATTGGGAAAGAGAGGTTATATATAGAAAAACATTTGTGAACCACATGGGAACCATGTGGAAAAAATGGAAGAGTAATGAGAGAGGAGCATTCTCCCTACTTCTGTATGGCCTTGGCACAGAATGACATCAGAGAACCTGACATCCCTTAGGCATCTTCAGACCAAAAAACATCTGTGGCATCACTGTCAGGAAAAAGACACCAGGTAGCTAAAAGAAGTGATCGTTACTTAGTAGAAGCCAGATGGACACAGCAGAAGAGGGTGGGAAATGGAGTGAAATTCACCTCTGTGTATCACAAGTAAGGATGAGGCAACTTTGCATCAATCAACAGACAAAAAGCGCATTATATTATTAATAAAAAAAGTAAAGTCACTTAATAGCTAACATAATCAGCTCTGGTTTGTTAATCAAGAAATACATTGAGTAAAAAAATTAAAAATGTATTGAGTAAAGTATTCTACTAAAGGGTTTTCCAGGTGACTCAGAGGTCAAGAATCTACCTGCCAATGTAGGAGACGCAGGAGACAAGGTTCAATTCCTGGGTGGGAAGACCCCTGGAGAAGGAAATGGCAACTCACTCCAGTATTCTTGCCTGGAGAATTTCATGGATAGAGTAGCCTTAGTGGGCTACAATCAAAGAGTTAGCCATGACTTAGCAACTAAACCACCACCAACCACCACATTCTACTAAGGATCATGAGTCCACAATTACTGTGATGTCAGAAGCCAAGAAAAAAATAAATTACCTAGCTGCTTTGTTGAAGATGACAGAATATTTTCATTTTTATAGCTATTTTTATACCTATTTAATTTAAAAACAACTCCTACTGACCTAAGCACATGTCAGGTTGCTATGAAAAGCAATGGATAAACAGATGGCTAAGTTATTCTTGGAAGGCAGCTATCAGATATAATATATTTTCAAGTGCCATGATATAGACATAATTGAAAAGATGTGTAAGTTCAGATTAATTTACTAAGAAGAAAGTAACTTTTAATTTGAACATTTTCATGTAGAAAAAAGGAAAAAAAATATTGCGGAGGTGCATTTTTACAGGAGATTGGGCTCTGAAGTAAGTACATGAGGAAAAATCAAAGAAAGTTAAATGTATCCTTTTACATTTCTGAAGTTACCCATGAAGTATACACAGATGTGGGTTTACAATCATGTAGGATTTTTAACTTAAAGTCTCAGAACCACCACGTAATCTAAAGAACAGAACAACAACAAAAACTGTGCCTACATGATCTAGGCATGACCATGATTCTCCTTCTCCTTTTAAGTAACTTCTTAAAGAGAAATAAAGAATTCCATTGTTTCCACTTCATAGCAAATAGATGGGGAAACAATAGAAACAGTGAGAGACTTTATTTTCTTGGGTTCCAAAATCACTGAAGATGGTGACTGCAGCCATGAAATTAAGAGACACTTGTTCCTTGCAAGAAAAGCTATGACCAACCTAGACAGCATATTAAAAAGCAGTGACATTACTTTGCCAACAAAGGTCCATATAATCAAAGCTATGTTTTTTCCAGTTGTCATGTATGGATGTAAGAGCTGGACAATAAAAAAAAAAGCTGAGCACCAACGAATTGATGCTTTCAAACTGTGGTGTTGGAGAATACTCTTGAGAGTCTCTTGGACAGCAAGGAGGTCAAACCAGTTAATCCTAAAGGAAATCAACCCTTAACATTCATTGGAAGGACTGATGCTGAAGCTGAAGCTCCAATACTGTGGCCACCTGATGTGAAGAGCTGACTCATTAGAAAAGACCCTGATGGTGGGAAAGAAAGATTGAAGGCAGGAAGAGAAGGGGATAACAGAGGATAAGACGGTAGCATCACTGACTCAATGGACATGAGTTTGGGCAAACTCTGTGAGATGGTGAAGAACAGGGAAGCCTGGCGTGCTGCAGTCCACGGGGATGCAAGGAGTAGCACAGGACTGAGTAATTGAACAACAATAATTGATTCTACTTGTTCATCCTACTTTAATATGAAACCTCCATGATCACATAAAAACAGAGCTTCAAAATTCATGAAGCAAAAACTGATAGAACTGAAAGAAACAAAGTCACAACTATAGTTCAATATTTCAAGACTTTTTGTAATCAACAGAACAGACAGGAAAGGTGAAGAAACAGGAGCCCTCAACCATGGCACCAAATTTACCAATTGATATTTATAGAATATTAAATCCAACAGCAGAATACACACATTCTTTTAAAGTGCATTGGGACATCCACCAAGCTGAACCATAATCTGATCCATGAAACAAAACTTAAGAAATCATAAAAATTAAAATATTGCAAATTCTCTTTATAATAGAATTAAACTAGAACTTAACAACAAAAAGAAACTGGAAAATCCCCAAATGTTTGGAAATTTAAAAACATGCCTCTAAATATCCATGAACCAAAAAAGAAGTCACAATGGAAAACAGAAAGGATTTTTAATTGAATGAAAATGAAAACACAGTATATCAAACATGATGGGATGCATTCAAGACTGCTTAGAGGAAAATTCATAGCATTAAACACTAAAATTTTAAAAGAATAGTTTTCCATCTTAAAAACTGGGGAAATAAGAGTAAACTAAAACCAAAATAAACAGAAGAAAGAAAATGACAGTCACGAAAAGAAACCAGTGGAACTGAAAACAGAAAAACAATAGATAAAATCAAAGGTTCGTTCATGAAAAAAACTAAACTATTGATAAATATTAGCCAGTTTGATAAAGAGTAAAAGAGAGAAGATACAAATCATCAACATGGGGGATACAAAATGCCCATCACTGTAAACCTTAACAAATACTAAAAGGATAATAAACATGTTACAAAGCAGATATTAAGCCATTTCTACCTACCCTTCAAATTTTTATGCTCAACTCAAAAACCTGTTATGAAGTTCATAGAGGATTTATTCATAATTTCAACCCAAATACCTTTAATCTCATGGTTAAATAAACAATAATGCATCCATGAAATAAACTATGACTTGTCAATAAAAATAGAACACTAATACCTGGCAATACCATAGTTGAATTTGAAATGTTAATATTAAGTGTAACAAGCTAGATTCAAAAGACTTCATACAATATTACTATGTATAAAAGGTATAAAATATTCTGGAAGAGACAATGTATAAAAATATTCTGGAAAAGACAAAAATATAGGGACAGAAAACAGATGAAATGTTTGCAGGGATCAGAAAGAATGAACCTTAAAATAATGGAAGAACTTAGACATGTGTGAAGGGGAAGGGATAGAATGACATGGGGTAAAATACTCTTAGAAAAACCACACAAAGAAGGGAGCTCAAGAATCAGAGTTAACAAATAACAGAAGAGGATAACTGGTTAAAATGGAAAGGATCCCATAGAAAGAGAACTCTGAAGAAAAGGTTAAGCATTGCTATTGCCTGTGAAGTTCCAGAATGTTCTTTATCCTATAGTCCATGGTGAGGGGTGAGGACAGTTGTGATGTGCAAAGTCTAAAAATACACAGCACACATCATAAATGTGAAATGGGTACTGTACAGTTTTCTTGGTGAATAAGGGAGACATTCATTAGGCAAAAAAATCAAATCAAGGTAATTCAGCACTCTTTCTTTCTCTCTAAAAAGCTAACAATTGTGGTGTCTGCCAATTTAGAATAGAAATATTTAAAAATGAAAGAATCCAATTTAGGGAGCTCTCTTTAAAAGTTAGTAGATGTATCAACAAAAGAGAAGAGACTATTGTCTTAATTGCCTTTTTGCTTTTTTTTCTTCTTCCCATCTGCTACAAAAAAAAATAGTGAATATATTAAAAGAAATGTTAATGGAGGAAAACTCTGTGGTTTTCATTAATGTTTTAAATTGGCTTTTCACAGAGTAACAATACATAAGCTGTAAAACAGAAAACATATTTAAACAGTATCAATAATAAAATGCTCCACTTGAGGGCTTTTAAATGCCTTATACTAAAAATTCATATTTAAACATCTTGCTCTCGGAAGTGCTGAGCTTCTAATAATATACACATACATATATAGGCATACTGTATGTATATACATATAGGTATACAAAAGTGAAATTAATTAGTAATAGATTGAGCTCATTCTATCTATAGTCTTAAATTCAAGGATCAATAACAGAATCCATAGATAGGCCGCTACATTCATGCTAATCATTATCTTTGAACTTTTTTTGCTAATTCAATAAATAATTAGCTAATGGAGAAAAATGGAAACTCATTATCTTGAATGCTTCCTGATTCTAACTTTGAAGAAACTCCTAAAAAAGGATTATTGTTATTTTTCAGTTGCCAAGTCGTGTCCAACTCTTTTGCGGCCCATGGACTGTAGCCCACCAGGCTCCACTGTCCATGAAATTCTCCAGGTAAGACTATTGGAGTGGGTTGCCATTTCCTTCTCCAGAAGATCTTTCCAACCCAGAGATCAAACCCACATCTCCTGCTTGGCAGGCAAACTGTTCACCACTAAGACACCAGAGAAGCCCCCCAAAAGATTATAAGGTACCAGTAATGATAACAAGAGGTAACGGGTCTTGATAATTCACAGTTTGGGTGAACAGAACTGTGGAGGAAGTTTTCAAGACACTCGACTTTTCTCACAGCTGTGAAGCTCATCACTCAAGCCAAAACTAAGTAGTAATGTCCCTTTTTAGCATTTAAGCCCCACGTCTAATCTATTATCAAATTTAGTTGACTCTCCGTCCTCATTACAACCACCCTGGTCCCATATATCATTATTATGTCAAGAACTAATACAATACCTTTTTAAATAGTCTCCTGTTGCCACTCTTACTGAGTTATAATCCATTTGTCTCATGATGGAAAGAGTGAACTTTGAAAAAATCTAATCAGAGGGTTTCACTCTTCTAAAAACTTCTCATTGGCTTTCGATACTCTGCATAAATTAGAATTTCTTAACTATGATTTACATATCTATGTTTTAGGGAACTCCCACCAATGTGACTAACCTTATTCCTTGTCACCATCTTTTCACCTACCATGCTTACCCCACTGACCTTCAGTTCTTCAAATACACTGAGCTATTTCCTCCTCAGAACACTGGACTACCTACCACTCTGCTTGGAATTCTCTTTTTGCTCACCTACACATTTCAATCTTAAATAAATGTCACCTCTTTGGAGAGGCCATGTGACCATCCAATTTAACAATTCTCTAGTCATATTACATGGTTAAACCTAATTTTTCCCCATAACACTTCATGCTATCTCAAATGACCTCCTTTATTCCTTCATTCATATTCTTTCTTTTTTCCTTCCTTTGTAAACTGAATGCATCTCCCACCCTCAATTTGTGTATTGAAGTTTTAAACCCCAATATGATACTACTTAGAAATAAAACTTTTGAGAAGTAATTAAAGTTACATAATGTCAAAGTAGATGGGGAAAAAAGAGGAAACAGTGACAGATTTTATTTTCTTGGACTCCAAAATCACTGCAGACAGGGACTGCAGACAGGAAATTAAAAGACACTTGCTTCTTGGAAGAAAACCTATGACAAAATTGACAGTATACTAAAAAGCAGAGACATCACTTTGCCAACAAAAGGTCTGTATAGTCAAAGCTATGGTTCTTCCAGTAGTCATGTATAGATGTAAGAGTTGGACCATAAAGAAGGCTGAGCAACAAAAAATTGATGCCTTCAAGCTGTGGTGCTAGAGAAGACTCTTGAGAGTCTCTTGGACAACAAGGAGATCTAACCAATCAATCCTAAAGGAAAGCAACTCAGAATATTCATGGGAAGGACTGATGCTAAAGCTCCAATACTTTGAGCAGCTAATGCAAAGAGCTGCTGCTGCTGCTAAGTCACTTCAGTCGTGTCCAACTCTGTGTGACCCCACAGACAGCAGCCCCCCAGACTCCCCCATCCCTGGGATTCTCCAGGCAAGAGTACTGGAGTGGGTTGCCATTGCCTTCTCCTTGCAAAAAGCTGACTCACTGGAAAAGATCCTGATGCTGGGAAAGATTGAGGGCAGGAGGAGAAGAGGTGAACAAGGATGAGATGGTTGGATGGCATCACCAACTCAATGGACATGAGTTTGAGCAAACTCCAGGAGATAGTGAAGGACAGGAAAGCCTGGGTTGCTGCAGTCCATAGGGTCGCAAAGAGTCAGACAAGACTCAGCAACTGAACAATGACAACAAAAGTCAAAAGGCTGAGGCTCCATTATGAGATTAGTGTACTTATAAGAAAAGGAAGAGTGAGAGAGACAGAGATCTCCACATGCACACTCTAAGGAAGGACCAGGTGAAAACAGAGGGTGAGGCAGCTATTTGCAAACCAGGGAGACAGCTATTTGCAAGACCAGGAAACAAACTGACTGGCATCTTGATCTTGCACACTCCCTAGCCTCCAGAACTGTGATATACGTTCCTTTTTCCCTCCTTCTTTCCTTTTTCTCTTTTTCCTTCCCTCTCCCTCCTTTCTTTCATCCTTTCTTCTCTCATTTCCTTCCTTCCATCTCTTCCTCTCTCCCCCTCTCTGTCTCCTCCTACCTACCTTCCTTCCTTCTCTGCTTTTCTCCTTTAGAAATTAAGAATCACATATGAGACATTTTGCTTACCACTATGCCAGGAATAGAGAAAGTACTTAAAAATGTGTTTACATACTGATATCATAGAGATAGCTATAAATCTGATTGCTCATTCAGTGAATATTTATAAAACAACTACATATTCCAGACACTGAAATATGAGATAGAAAATACCATTGTCTTCATGCAGCCCACACTGAACTGGACAGAGAACAAAGAAGCAAATGAACAAGAAGAAAATTTCAAGCTGCGATACTGCTGGTAATAAAATAAGAGGTACTGGCAAAGAGCTTTACAATGGGCATTTTCAAAAGGGTTCATCAATGAAACTCACCAAAAAATCAAGTGAAGTGTTCAAGTAAAAATGTTTAGTGATTGGCCTCCAACTAATAAAATAATATTAAAAAAAAAAAAAAAAATGTTTTGCAAAATTTTTATATCTCGGTCCCCTAGATCAATTAACAGAAGCAGTTAATTATCCATAAAACTCTACTCAAATGGAAGGTTCACTGAATTGCTGCCACTGGAAAAGGAAATAATGGCTCAGTGCTAAAGATTAAAGAGTAGACTGATTCTTTCTTCTTTACGTATTGTGGGATTTTGAGTAAAAACTCTGATATCATTGCCTTCTGTTTTCTTCTCTAAAATAAAAATAGTAGTAATTCTTAGCATTTGTTTAGGATGCAATTCTTCTCACTTGGCCTTTGCCTCACACTCTACACCTCATGCTCATGTCTGAGTCAATCAGTGATCACTGGAATGGGGCTACTGTGACAGACCAGGAGGCATCTCTGGAACCACACCAGTATTCTCTTTTTGAAGATGGAGGAAAGACAGTGACAATAAGCACCCCAATGAACTGGTCTAATTTCAATCCTTAGCCCTTCCCAGTTAGCCATATTCCCTATGCAATCTCCTTTGCCATGACAAAGAGGAACATTCCAGGTGAATAGGATACCATAGTTTCCCTATTCCAACTATATGTCCCAAGCCAGTGCCACACCAGAACCAGAAACAAAATTCCAAACATGCTCACAATACTACAGAAGCTCTGTGTTCACGCAGTGGTTTTGTTCTTTCCAATGTTCCTAGGTGGTCTAGAAAACAGGGAAGAAACCCTGAGAGATTTGAAAACATAATTAACAGAAAGACATTCAGGTGAAGTAACAGAAGCTTCATGGTTTTAATGGCACTATCAGGCAGTGAAAGAACTTGCCAGAGAGATCACAGCACTGCAGTTGAAAATCTGGGAGCACTCGGGCAGAAGTGGCGCTCCTATGAAGGCAGAGGCCTCTATCATCACCAGCTCTCTGGATGCAGGATCTACTGCACATGGAATAAGGGTGGCATGGTAATAAATTCTGGTCAGCTTTTTGCTGACCACTAGAGACATTGCTCCAGGTTGACACTGCTTTAATCATTAGTTTTCTTTGGAGATAGATGCTCAACGAGCAAAAAGCTGACCAGAAGCTTAGTTCAGATATTTTTTGCTTTGATTGAGCTGTTTGTTTTTTGTGTGCTTGTTGTTTTTTTTATTTACTATTAACATTTTCTCCTAAATTCTGTTTTTGTCATTTTCATTCCATTTTTGCCATTCGCTATATTCCCATTTTGCATAACGTTCATGCTAGTTCCTGGAGTGTGTCATGAAGCCACTAACAAAATCACTCATAGAACACTGTTCTATCAACTCTTCACTTTATTTCCATCTAAAATAATAAACTGCTATTATCTGAATTTTAGGGAGCTAACTATGTGGTTTCTATTTCTCCTAGTCAGCACAACCCTTTTTTGTTGGTAAAATATTTTCCAATATTTTAGCGGCACAGGAAGATTAAGTAACTTGTTCAAAGTGTTAGAACTAGAATTTGAACTCCTATTAATTCATCAGGCTATCCTCTTCTAACTATCCCAACCCCACCATAAAATGAAAGCCAGGCATACTACAGTATCAAGTAGATAATAGTTTCAATATTATCTATTAACAATGCATTTCATTCTTAAAACAGCAACTTCACTGTAAAAGTTTAGAAACCCTTAATGTTCATAAGTAAAGACCCCATTACTCTAGCTCAACAGCAAGAAATGCAAAGCATGGGGACCAAGCCATTTGGAGCAGAGGTAAGTTTCCTCTGTACTCAACAAAAGAAAAAAAAAAAAAAATCACAAAAGACTTTGCAGCCAAGGCTATTCTAGCATATGGTTGGTAGTCATAAAGGTGTGGTTTTTTTTTTAAATAGCATCTGCTATACCAGTTTCGGGGGCTTCCCAGTTGGCACGAGTGATAAAGAATCTGCCTGCCAGTGCAGGAGATGCAAGAGACATGGGCTGGATTGCTGGGTTGGGAAGATCCCCTGGAGAAGGGGCTGGCTACCCACTCCAGTACTCTTACCTGGGAAATCCCATGGACAGAGGAGCCTGGCAGGTTACATTTCCTGGGGTCGCAAAGAGTAGGACACGACTGAGCCACTGACCAAAAACAACACACACACAGTGTACCAGTTTTATTTATACAAAACAACCAAAACAAGCTTCCATAAGTAACTGCACCTAGAGCAGTTTGAACTCCCTAAATGAAAAGTATCTCTGTGTTTCATCAAGTTTTAGTTCACGGAGGTAATGTAGTGGGGTATCATGGTCTCAAAGAAAGAAAACTGGCCCAAGAGTAAAAAGAAATGGTTCTGAATCGTTGTTCTGTCTCATGGCCTCAGTTGCTTAATCTGGAAAACAACTGTTTTTCACAGGATTCTAAGAACCCAATGAATTATGTTAGGTGAAAAACATTCAGTGTACGGTGATAAGTCCATACAAGCAAAAAACCAGTATCACCATAAAACTCCTAGAAGATAAAATAGAAGAAAATCTAGATGACTTTCAGTCTGCAAATAACATTTTTTAGATACAAGACCAAAGGCACAATCCATGAACAAGAAAATGAAAAAGTTAGACTTCATTAAAATTTACTTCTCTGCAAGAAACAGTTCAATTCAGTCGCTCAGTCACATCCGACTCCGCGACCCCATGAACCGCAGCACACCAGGCTTTCCTGTCCATCACCAACTCCCGGAGTCCACCTAAACCCATGTCCATTGAGTCGGTGATGCCATCCAACCATCTCATCCTCTGTCATCCCCTGCTCCTCCTACCCCCAATCTTTCCCAGCATCAGGGTTTTCTTCAAATGAGTCAGCTCTTCGCAGCAGGTGGTCAACGAATTGGAGTTTCAGCTTCAACATCAGTCCTTCAAATGAACACGCAGGACTGATCTCCTTTAGAATGGACTGGTTAGATCTCCTTGAAGTACAAGGGACTCTCAAAGTCTTCTCCAACACCACAGTTCAAAAGCATCTATTCTTCGGCGCTCAGCTTTCTTTATAGTCCAACTCTCACATCCAATGATCTCACAGCCTAAATCATCACTGGAAAAACCATAGCCTTGACTAGACGGACCTTTGTTGACAAAGTAATGTCTCTGCTTTTTAATATGCTGTCTAGGTTGGTCATAACTTTCCTTCCAAGGAGTAAGTCTCTTTTAATTTCATGGCTGCAATCACCATCTGCAGTGATTTTGGAGTCCAGAAAAATAAAGTCAGCCACTGTTTCCCCATCTAAATACCATGAAGTAGTTGGAACAATCGAGTCAAGAGAATTAGAAGACAAGACTGGGAGAAAATATTTTTGGGGAAAAAATCTCATTAAGTATTGTCACCCCAAATATACAAACAACTCTTAAAACTCAACAATAAGAAAACAACTTGACTGTAAAAATGCTCAAAGAGCTGAACAAACACCTCATCAAAGAATATAGGCAAACAGCAAATGAGCATTTTAAAAGATGTTCCATATGTTCCATATGATATGTAACCAGGGAAATAGAAATTAAAACAATGAATTATCACTTGACCCCTTTTAAAATGACCAAAGTTCAGAAAACTGACAACTCCTAATGCTGGTGAGGATGTGGAACAGTAGGGACTCTCACCCATTGTTGGTGAGAATAAAAAATGGTACAGCCATTTTCTAAGACAGTTTGGCAGTTTCTTGCAAAATTAAACATACTCTTATTACACAAGCCAGGCTTCCCAGGTGGCGCTAGTGGTAAAGAATCCTTCTGCCAATGCAGGAGAAGCAGGAAATGCCAGTTCAATCTTTAGGTCGGGAAGACCCCCTGGAGTAGCAAATGACAACCTGCTCCAGTATTCTTGCTAGGAGAATCCCATGGACAGAGGAGGCTGGCTGACTATACTCCTGAGGTTGCAAAGAGTCGGACACAACTGAGCATCTGACTACATTACTACACAAGCTAGCAACTGTACACTTGGGTATTCATACAAAAGAATTTAAAACTACATACACACAAAACCTATACACTAATGTCTACAGCAGCTTTATTCACAACTGTCAAAACTTGGAAGCAACCAAGATGCCCTTCAGTAGGTGAATGGATAAACAAACTGTGGTACATTCAGACAACGGAGTATTATTTAGCACTAAAAAGAAATGAACTATCAAGTCACAAAAAGACCTGCAGGAAATTAAATGCATATTAGTAAGTGGAAAAAGCCAGTCTGAAAAGTTACATACTGTAAGATTCCAACTATATGACCTTTTGGAAAAGGCAAAACTATGAGACAGTAGAAAGATCAGTAGTTGCCAGGGGTTAAGGGGAAGGGAAGGACAAATATGTGAACCATGAATGAGGATTTTCAGGTCAGTGAAACTACTCTATATGATACTGTAATGATGAGTACAAGTCATTTCAAATTTGCTTAATCCCATAAAATATACAACACTAAGGGTGAGCCCTAACTTACACTATGGACTTTGGGTAACAATGATATGTCATTGTAGGCTCAACAATTTGTAACAAATGTAGCACTCTGGTGAGTGATATTGATAAAAAAAAAGGAGGCTATGTGTGTGTGTGGTGAGGTGGGTGAGTGGTATACACACACACACACATATCCTCCATTTTATTTCACTAAAACTGCTCTAAAAAATAAAATCTATTAGAAAGTCAATATCATTACCAGTAATTAAATTAATTCAGTCAATAAAAATTATTATTAACCCTATTGCCATTTCTCTACCATGTCAGATATCAGATTTATACTATGAGGAGGCAGTTTATGGTTTATAAATACTCTAACATCAAAATGTAATACTTGCATATTTGTCTTTTGGGATAATCTGTGTCACTGCTAAGCTTTCATCTTCAAAGTACAGGGAGCAGAGATGGCTTCACAGACATGTAACCTGGGCAGTCACACAAGGCAATATGTTTAGAAGGCCCTGTGCTTCTAAGACATGCTCTGATCTCTCCAACCTGAAATCTAATTTGTATCTGAACAAGGGGCTTTGCATTTTCATTTTGCACTAGACCTCACAAATTACGTAGCCAGTCCTGCCAGTGAGGATACAAGCTGAATCTAAAGGTACCAGGGGTGGGGGAGAAAGAGAAAAAGGTGGGCTTAGAGGAGGAAGTTCCTGTCTGCACAGGGCAGGGCCTCAGTTGTACTGGACTGAAGCACTGAATCAGAACCCTAGGGACCTTGGATATCAGGCAGTCCCACCTTCTCATTTCAGTTGATGACACCAAGGCCTCTAGAATTTTGGTGACTTTTCCAAGGTCCCCAGCGGTACACACTCTGCATTCTGTCTAATGAATGACTTGCCAAGGAACATAAAGAGATGTTTCAGGAACAGTTTTGTGTCCCAGATCATAAATATTGCTTCCAGAATCAACACATCCTTTGACTGCTCCTTGGCCTGAGCCCCATTTATTTGGGAACTCTCTCACATTTCCAAAATCTTCCTGGTATCAGTTACTGAGAAAATGGGCCAAACCTTACATTAATCCAAGTATGGTTTTTTTTTCTTTTCTTTTTTCTATTTACCCTCAATTATTTTCAGCTTCCTGGTGAAATATACCTGAGGATAACCTTCAGCCACATACTGTGGACTCTGCTTTGATGCTGCAGACATGGAAAGCATTTGGAATGCATTATTTATCTATTAAACTGCTCCTGAAGGATGAGGACTTATTGCTAGGTAAAGTCTTGTTTACAAGCATGTCCTTGGGTATCAGACAGTGGGCTTTCATACCAATCACAAATCTCACTTGAAGTGGCAGAGCACTGAAATGTCTCTGCTCTAATTATGACTTTGTGCCCATCACATACAAATCAGAATGAATCCTGAATGCAAATCAAGTTATCTATTTTAGGCTGTCATAACTCATGTGCAACTGGACCATATATGACAGGAGGAATGAAAAAAATAAAACCCGTTTGAATTCTGTATAAAGATTACTGGAAAAACAAACAAACAAAAAGATTAGTCAACACCCACCTGCCTCCTCAGTCACACTCAACATCATTACTGAAGTTTACGGTACTCCTCTTTATAGTAGTCTTCAAGTTGCCAACATAAAGATTAGGACATGAACTCTTACCACAGTTTACCTCGAATATTAGTAATATAAATAAATTACTATAATAAATTAATAATGTTAATATTAAACCACTTATACATAATGTAAGTATAATTCCATTACAGACTTCCCAACTCTTTTGCTAGGGAATTTAAAGTAGTTTAAAGTACTTTAAAGAATTTAAAGTGTTTAAAGTACATAGGGGTGCAAAGAGTTGGACACAGCTAAGTGAGTAAACAGGTATGCAGGCAAAGTACACTTACCCATGTTGTCAGTCAGTCAGTTCAGTTGCTCAGTTGTGTCCAACTTTTGTGACCCCATGGACTGCAGCACACCAACTTCCACGTCCATCACCAACTCCCAGAGCTTGCTCAAGCTCATGTCCATTGAGTCAGTGATGCCATCCGACCATCTCATCCTCTGTCATCCCCTTCTCCTCCTGCCTTCAATCTTTTCCAGCATCAGGGTCTTTTCCAAGGACTCAGTTCTTCATATCAGGTGGCCAAAGTATTGAAACTTCAGCTTCAACATCAGTCCTTCCAATGAATATTCAGGACGGGTTCCTTTAGAATTGACTGGTTGGGTCTCCTTGCAGTCCAAGGGACTCTTAGGAGTCTTCTCCAACACCACAGTTCAAAAGCACCAATTCTTCGGCGCTCAGGTTTCTTAATGGTCCAACTCACATCCATACATGACTACTGGAAAAACTATAACTTTGACTAAACAGACCTTTGTTGGCAAAGTAATGTCTCTGCTTTTTAATATGCTGTCTAGGTTAGTCATAGCTTTTATCCCAAGGAGAAAACCCATGTTAATAACCCCATAAATAACTGTCACTAGTTTAGGTATAAACATTCAGTTGAAAAAAAAAAAAAAAAAACATTCAGTTGACTTCAAATAATTTTAGAACTAAAACATTCATTACATTTATCTACATACTAAAAACGTACTTTGCTTTTTTCCCCTGTATTTCTAAGTTTCCTGAATACTGAATACTTTAGCCTTTCGCCTGACTACTGTTTTACCATATATAGAATTGCAGACGTATCAGCAACAAATTCAGTTGTTATTTATCTGAAAATGTCTTTATTGTGGGCTTCCCAGGTGGCTCAGTGGTAAAGAATCCACCTGCCAATGCAGGATACACAGGTTCAATTTCTGGGTTGGGAAGATTCCCTGGAGAAGGAAATGGCAATCCACTCCAGGATTCTTGCCTGGAGAATCCCATGGACAGAGGGGCCTGGCAGGCTACAGTCCATGGAATCACAGAGCCAGACACAACTTAGTGACTGAGCACACACACACATGCCTTTATTGTGCCTTTATTTTTTTTAAATATGATTTTGTCTAATACAGATTTCTAGATCAACAATTTTTCCCACAATACTTGAAAGATACCATTCCAAAAAAAAAAGAAAGAAAGATACCATTCCATTTTGTCTGGCCTCAACTATCTCCAATGGCATGTGTTTAAAATTTTTTTAATTTTCATCATTTTTATCCAAGATGTAACATTTCTTTTTTTCTCTGGTTGATCTTAAGATTTTCTTTTAATCTCAGGACTTTAGTAGATGCACCTATGTATGGTTTTCTTTACATACACTGGCTAAGATTCTTCGAGATTCTTCTTGTGTGTGTCTGGCAGAAGTTTTATTACAGAAAAAAGAACAGAAAAGGCTTCTGACACAGACATCAGAAGGGGGATGGAGAACACCCCCCTGCTAGTCTTATCAAGGCCTTATATACTTTTACCAGACCCACTCCCACAACATACATCTTAAAGGTCTTACCAGACCCACTCCCACAACATACATCTTAAGATAACAAAATTAGTCAGAAGGTTTTTGTTAGGAAGAAGAAACATGTCCGTGAGCAAGATACACTGTTATTATATAATCAGACCTTAAGAACTTGTTTCAGATATATTCTGTCTGCTTTTGATTACTTCCCAGTGTCTTGAAGGTTTTTAAAATTTTCCCCCAGAGTTTACTATTCTTTTCAAAAATTTTTTAATTATTATTATTTTTTTAATTTTGACTGCCTTTGGGTCATCATTGCAGTGAACAGGCTTCTGCTGCTGCAAAGCACACGCTCTAGAGTGTGCAGGCTCAGTAGCTGCAGCTGGTAAACATCCAATGCCTTTTGTATCTCATATGAGTGAGAAGAATAATGTCTCTAAATACCCAACAGAAAAAAATATACTCCTAGAATTGACATTACTGAAGTATCTCATCTTTCAGCTCATCTATTTGTAAGGGTAGATAACTATGTACATTTCTTCTTTAAAAAGAAGAAAGAAAAAACCATGGACAGTTTAATTCTAAAGATTTAAAACATACCTGGTTTGACTATGACTTTCTATACTTAAACCTTCAAACAGTGTTTATGAAGTCACTCTAAATCCAGTTCAATTTTAGAAAAAATACACACTAACACAGGATCCTATCAATACCAGCCAGATTTGCAGGAAGAAACATGCAGTTTTCTGGAGGAAAGTCCACTCTGCTTAGGAAGTTATGGTGCAGGTATCATTTCTGCATGCCAAGAACGGGCTTTCCTTTCATCAACAGCATAGTTTCCTTTGTGTAAATTCTTCTTTTTTAAGAATGGCTGTGCTGGGTCTCGGTTGCTGCACACGCCTTTCTCTAGTTGCAATGAGCGGGGGCTACTCTGTAGTCGCAGTGCACGAGCTTTTCATTCCGATGGCTTCTATTGTTGTGCAACACCAGCTCTAGGGCACAAGGGCTTCAGTAGTTGTAGCACATGAGCTCAATAGTTGCAGCTTCTGGGCTCTAGAGCAGAGGCTCAGCAGTTGTGGCACAAGCGCCTAGCTGCCCCGCAGCATGTGGGATCCTCCTGGATGAGGGATTAAACTCCTGTCTCCTGCACTGGCAGGCAGACTCTCCACCACTGAGTCAGGGAAACCCTCTTCTGTATTCTTGATCCATGTTTTTGGACACGTCTGCCCCAATCCTTGATCTGGCCACATAACCTGGGTCTGATCAACTGGCTTCCTGATCAATATAATTGATTCAGGAATGAGTCTGTGGCTCAAATATGTTTAAAAAGATACCATCAGGGGAATCTGAACAAAACAGTTGGTAAGGTGAAGCTTTCTTTCACTGATTTAGATGACAGAACATAAACTTGGAATTTGGTAGTGATCATTTGCCATCTGAGAGTCGAGAGAGAGTCGAGCTGAGAATAAAAATCAAAGCTAAGAAATACACAAAAGAGTCCCAACAAATTCATTTAAGCCTGTATCCAGCAACTTTGATAAACAGATCTGAAATTTCCCTTATCTGACCACTTTAATTGCCCTCGAAGACATTTTCAATTAAGCTGGTGTTACAGACTGAATGTTTCTGTCATTCCAAAATTTACGTGTTAAAGCCTTAAACCCCTAGTGCAATTATATTTGGAAATGGTGCCTCCAAAGAAGTAATTAAGGTTAAAGAAGGTAAAAGAAGAGCCATCAGAAAGTTCTTTCTCTTTCTCCTACTCATCCAACCCCATGAGCACCCTGAGGAGAAGCCATGTGAGGTCACAAGGAGAAGGTGGTAGTCTACAAGCCAGGAAGTGAGTCCTCACCAGAAACCAAATCTGCTGGAATCTTGATAATGGACTATTAGCCTTCAGAACTAGTAGATGATGGACTATTAGTCTTCAGAACCGTGAAAAAAATCAATGCATGTTGTTAAAACTACCCAATCTGGGGTATTTTGTCATGGCAGCCTGAGTAGGCTAATACAATTAGAGTCACTTAAAACTGTGAATACTGTTACCATGTAATACGGCAGTAAGGGTTCCATAGGCAGGTTTGTATTACAACCCTATCATGCCAATTTACTCCACTGACAAAACTCCTCTTCAAGAAAAACCATACTGTATTCAGTAAAAGATCCCCATTAAGACTAAAATTCCACTGTGCTAACAAAAACCTTTAAATGTACTTTTTAAAATTTTCATTTTACCTTTCCAAGTAGTTCACTGGCAAAAATCAAGGTTCCAATTAAACTAAAAGGACTTTGCAATCACACAATTGCCACCAATTATTCAGTTAACTATTATGTGTTAAGCCTAGACTAAGTACATTTTTCTCAAACCAGATCCATTTCACATAAGCCACTCAGGATTATCTCCACTTGACACGAGAGGATAATACTGAAAATGGGAATAAAGAATTCTCTACTATAGGATAAGCTTTCAGATGGCATTTAATCAATTTTAAAAGTTCTAAAACTTGAACAAGGCTAACCATGTAACTGGTATATCCCTTTCCAATTTTGAGGCACTGATAAAAAGAAAGATTTTTATAAGAATTAAATAATTGGTGAAAAAAGAAAAAAATTAAAGAATAAGGAAGGAGGGAGGGAGGAAGGAGGAAGAAGGAAAGAAAGGGGAAAGGGGAAAAGGGAGAGAAATTAGTGTGTCTGTGTATGTATGTTTGTGAGTGTGTGTGGCTCCACTATCCATAGGATTCCCCAGGCAAGAATACTGGAGTGGGTTGCCATTTCCTTCTCCAGGGGATCTTCCTGACCCAGGGATTGAACCCCCTGGGGATCTCCCGCATTGCAGGCAGATTCTTTGCCATCTGAGCCACCAGGAAAGTCCAGGTATATATGTGTGTGATTGTGTTACATGTCCTTGAATGACACTCTTCTTCACCCTCAAATTCTGTTAACTGTAATAGGAAAGACACAAATGTGCTTCTTGCAAAAGGGTCTCAAATTCCTTCTTTTACCTACCACTTGTCCAGGTGAGAACTTTTGCTTTATGGCAAATGTAATTTAATAGGTAAAATGGACTCAGTAAGTTTCACCACGAATAGGAAGATTATTTTATGTTATGATCCATAACATACACGTCAAACTAAATCCTCAGTAAACCCTAAAACCACTTCTAATCCCTGGGAAAAACAAGTGCATTTCCCTGACACACTTTTGAGTATAGTTAATCCATGATGCCCACCAGAGAAGATCACCGTCAAGTGGGCCTTAGGAAGCAGCACTACAAAGAAAGCTAGTGGAGGTGATGGAATTCCAGTTGATCTATTTCAAATCTTAAAAGATGATGTTGTGAAAGCTCTGCACTCAATATGTCAGCAAATTTGGAAAACTCAGCAGTGGCCACAGGAGTGGAAAAGGACTGGAAAGGTTTTAATTCCAATCCCAAAGAAAGGCAATGCCAAAGAATGTTCAAAATACCACACAACTGCACTCATGTCACATGCTAGCAAAGTAATGCTCAAAATTCTCCAAGCCTGGCTTCAACAGTACATGAACTGTGAACTTCCAGATGTTCAATCTGGATTTAGAAAAGGCAGAGGAGCCAGACAACAAATTGCCAACATCTGTTGGATCATCGAAAAAGCAAGAGAGTCCCAGAAAAACATCTACTTCTACTTTATTAACTATGCCAAAGCCTTTGACCATGTGGATCACAAAAAACTGTGGAAAATGCTGAAAGAGACGGGAATACCAGACCACCTGACCTGCTTTCTGAGAAATCTGTATGCAGGTCAAGAAGCAACAGTTAGAACTGGACATGGAACAATAAACTGGTTCCAAATCAGGACAGGAGTAGGTCAAGGCTGTATATTGTCACCCTGCTTATTTAACTTATATGCAGGGTACATCATGCAAAATGCCAGGATGGATGAAACACAAGCTGGAATCAAGATTGCTAGGAGAATTATCAATAACCTCAGATACGGAGATGACACCACCCTTAGGGCAGAAAGTGAAGAAGAACTAAAGAGCCTCTTGATGAAAGTGAGAGAGTGAAAAAGTTGGCTTAAAACTCAACATTCAGAAAACAAAGATCATGGCATCCAGACCCATCACTTCATAGCAAAAAGATGTGGAAACAATGGAAACAGTGACAGACTTTATTTTGGGGGGCTCCAAAATCACCACAGATGGTGACTGCAGCCATGAAATTAAAAGACACTTGCTCCTTGGAAGAAAAGCTATGACGAACCTTGACAGCATATTAAAAAGCAGAGACTTCAACTCTGCCGACAAAGGTTCGCCTAGTCAAAGCTATGGTTTTTCCAGTAGTCATGTATCGATGTGAGAGTTAGACTATAAGGAAAGCTGAGTGCCCAAGAATTGATGCATTTGAACTGTGGTGCTGGAGAAGACTCTTGAGAGTCCCGTGGACTGCAAGGAGATCAAACCAGTCCATCCCAAAGGAAATCAGTCTTGAAAACTCATTGGAAGGACTGATGCTGAAGCTGAAACTCCAATACTTTGGCCGCCTGATACAAATAACTGACTCACTGGAAAAGACCCTGATGCTGGGAAAGACTGAAGGCAGGAGGAGAAGGGGACAACAGAGGATGAGATGGCTGGATGGTATCACTGACTCGACGGACATCAGTTTGAGCAAACTCCAGGAGTTGGTGATGGACAGGGAAGCCTGGAGTGCTACAGTCCATGGGGTTGCAAAGAGTCAAACACAGCTGAGTGACTGCACTGACTGACTAACCTGATCTGCAAATAAGAAGTACATTTCTACTTTCAACACTTCTGTCATATACCTTTTCCACCTGATTGCTATTATGGTCTACTTCATTTGGTTATGTTACCTACTTGAAAATGTCTCATATATATATATATATATATCTTATATATATATATATATATATATATATATATATATAAAACTGTACAGTATTTAGTATTTAAATAAATATTCAATTTTGCAATTTTAGATTTTAACCCTGCCAATAAAAGTAATTTTGAGTTCTTAACTCTGGTCACATTCACCTAGAATCTCTTTAAAGATATCATGCCTGAGCCATACTGCAGACAAATTAATTTAAAATGTCTAGAGACAGGGCCAACACAGAATATACTTTAAATTCCACAGGTATTTCTAATGTGTATTCAGGATCAAGAACTTTTGAAAGTAGTCTATTCCTATGAGAAAATTATTTTTCTTCCCTCTCATACTCCCTTTTTTTCCTTTCCTTTTTTTATAGTGGGAGAGGTAGAAAACTCCTCAAATAAGGGAGAGAAGATACTGGGAGACAGACTTCAAATTATATGAGGTGTTATAGTTTTCTGAACCCTACTGGGTTCTTATAAAGATCATTCTAATCTTAGGGCAGGGAGACTCTTCCTGTCACTTCCTGTGGCAGTGTAACTGTTAATATTGTTAATATTGTTGATACTCTACAAGTATATTAAGGATTTAGATTCTAATGAAATAAAAAGAAGAAATGAAGAAAAACTTTAAAAACCGAGGGAGACAAAAATAAGGTTCTCCACTTCAGTTAAAGAAGAAATAAGAACATAACTCTTTATTTGTTGATAAGAGCTAATATTTATTTCTCTGTTTTTTTTAATGTAGATGTGGCTTATACAGCCTGAAAGTGAAATTCACTTAGTCGTGTCCAGCTCTTTGTGACCCCATGGACTATGCAGGCCATGGAATTCTTCAGGCCAGAATACTGGAGTGGGTAGCCTTTCCCTTCTCCAGGGGATCTTCCCAACCCAGGGATTGAACCCAGGTCTCCTGCATTGCAGGTGGATTCTTTACCAGCTGTGCCATCAGGGAAGCCCAAGAATACTGGAGTGGGTAGCCTATCCATTCTCCAGGAATCAAACCAGGGTCTCTTGCATTGCAGATGGATTCTTTACCAACTGAGCTATCAGGGAAGCCCTTATACAGCCTAGATGTTCACCTATTTCTTCTCTTTTGGGCACACACCAAAACCATGTTTTCCAACTTTTCTTGTTCTTGATTGTAGTGATGTGACTGAATTCTAGCCAGTGTAATATGAACAAATGGTTAATGAAAACTTCTCATGCATTACATGGCTGGACCATTGGGTCCCAAGACAGAGGTCAAACAGTATTCTGGATATTTCTGTGAGGATGTTTTAGAAATAAATTCATATTTAGTTCCATCTGAATAAAGCAGATTGCCCTCCATAATGTGGTGGGCTTCACTCAATCAGTTGAAGGTCTGACTAGAACAAAAAGGTGATATTCCCTGAGCAGAGGAGAATTCTGCAGTAGAGGGACTTTGGATTTGCACTACAGCATCAGTTCCTCTCAGGGTCTTCAGCCTACTAGCTGCCCAACCTGCAGATTTTAGACTTGACAACCTTCACTATTGTGTAAGCAAATTCCTTAAAACAAATCCTTTAATAAATAAATATATACATCAATATATATATACATACACACATACATATATATAATATATATATACATACACACACATACATATATATATATATATATATATATATATAGAGAGAGAGAGAGAGAGAGAGAGAGAGAGCGAGTTGCAGTTTAAAGGAGTAAACGGGAATCCACTTGAAGAAGGAACTGGTAACCCAAACTAGTATTCTTGCCTGGAGAAGCCCCATGAACAGAGGAGCTTGGCAGCTACAGTTCATGGGGTTGCAAAGAGTCAGACACAACTGAGTGACTAAGCACAGTGCATAGTTGTATTTATGTATATTATGTATGCAAATACATACATGAATATCTACTATATGTGTGTGTGTATACGTGTGTGTTCATATCCTACTTGTTGGTGTCTCTGGAGAGCCCTGATCAAGACAATAACTTTTTAGGAAGAACTCGAAAGAATTAGACCTGGTGGCTCAGTAGTGAAGAATCAGCCTGCAATGCAGAGATGCATGCGGGAGATGGAAGTTCATTCCCTGGGTCGGGAAGATCCCCTGGAGAAGGAAATGGCAACTCACTCCAGTATTACTGCCTGGAAAATTCAATGGACAGAGAAGCCTGGTGGGCTAGAGTTCATGGGGTCACAAAAGAGTCAGACACAACTTAGAAACTAAACAACAAAAACAATAGAGACAAAAAGGAAGGAGTTCGAATTTGTGCATCAGAAGTCCTCCTGACAACTAGAAACATCCATATTAGACATGGAGTAAATGGGAAGTGGACTTTCACAGTGCTCAACTACTAACGTTTGTGTATTTAATAGGAATAACATGGTAGATGTTTAATTGGATCACATTAAAGCTACATTTTACAGCAATGGCTCTCAAAATTAGCTGTGTATGAAAAACAGCCTTTAAAAATACTGGTGCTTGTTCTTTACTCCCAGAAAGTATAATTTAATTGGTTTCTGAAGTACAGCCTGGGCACTGGAATTTCTAAATGCTCCCCAGGTGGTAAGTTGGAGAACAGCAGGTCCACAAGAGGACAGAGACCAGATTTGAAAAGTAATGTGTAAGAGAAACCAAGAGTCTGTGGGTGAAAATCATAATATAAAAGAACAGCATGATGTGCCTGCCTCACATAAAAGTTCTTGAGCTATATTATTATTGTTATTATTAATAGTAACAAGAAGGTTCTACACATATCTCACAACAAAACTGCTTTGTAAATAGTATGCTTTGCATATTTTAGCTGAGAAAACCAAAGCTCAAACTGAGAAGACTAGGTAAACTACTCAAGAGCTTACAGCCACAGTCAGATAGCCATAGTTTAAACAAGTGGTCTTGCTGATTTCACAGTCTACACTCTGAACTCTAGGCTATGACACCTCCCATCCACCTGAATAAAATGTCCTGATTAAGATAAGCAAGAATCTCACTGTGCAACATACAGTCAGGTATCTGTGTTCTAGCCCCAGCACCTCTGTTTAAAGATGATAGCAAATTTGTGCCCAGAGAGGGGTGATCAGGTTGGAGAGTCTGTAAGAAATTTCCACAAGAGAGAGGTTAAAGTAATATGTAAGAGTTTGACACAAAAAAAGGCAAAATTAACTTGATGAGTGGAGAGAAAAAAATGACTGGAAAAAGAGAACATTGGTAATACCTTCAAATATTGTGAAAGTTGCCATCTAAAAGAGGTTATTATGCTTATCCAAATAAAATAAGCATATTCTGCTTATCTCCAGAAAGTTAAATCAGGATCATAAGTTAGATTTTGCAAGAAAAGGAAGTTGTAGTTGACATAAAGAAGACTTTCCAATAATTAGTGCTGTTCTAAAAATAACAAGCAACATTGCTGGGGGAATTTAATGAGAAAAGACGTTTTGTAAAAAGCATATAAAAAAGTAGGTAATTTTGTTTCTATTATCACATTTGCGAGGTCCCATCCATTGCAATGTTCAAGTAGATACAAAAATTGTTTTTTGGCACTAGAAAGGAATAAGAAGATAGTTAAAGCCAAGTATAATTCTAAGATTCTATCTTTACATATCGTAGGTTTCCAGGAAAAGATGTTTTATGAAATGTCTTGTCCTATAACTAGTGAATAAAATACACACTCTCTATATAGTATATTGATCCCAACATCATTTAGTAGAATATGGTCTTTTTCTTCCCATTACTAAAATTAGCAAAAATTCATGACAATAATATGACAGGTGTTGCTTGATGAAAACTTAATAGGAGGCTAACTGTGAAATGTTCATTATATTTAATATAAAACCACCAAATACATCAGTGGATAAAATATTTCCTGAGAGAAAACAGAGGCCAATGTCTCTCTTTAGCAGCTACCAGGGGCGATCATTCCATTTAGTTTCTTGAATTTGTGCCTTGTCTCATCTTCTCCACAGCAAGAGTTTCTAAACAGGCCCAAACTACAGTTTTGGTTCCCCCACCGTGTATAGCAAAGTGATTGCCACATAGAATGTTTTCAACAAAAGTTTGATTTGGAAATGACCTAGACCAAAAAAAAAAAGTTGTTTGTGATTCTGTACTCAGAGCATAGTGGAGAATTGAGGAAAATGTGTAATTTAGGAAAAGTACATTTTAGACAGGTCCCTATAATTCAGGGAAAACTAAAATTGGGCTTAAATGATCTAATTCATGCAATTTTCCAAAAAAAGACATATGTAGTAAATATACTGGCTTAAGGCATCATACACTTCATTGCTGATACCATAAGAACTTCAATGAATCTTCAAATTCTACACTCAGCTTCCTCCCTTATAAAATGCACTAGTACACTGAAGTCAGGGAGGATTCTTCTCATATTGATTGCTATATCCCAGCACCTGGCACACAGCGTCTGCTCACAAAGACTGGCTAAATGAGTGAATGAGCAGGCTTTGAAAATGAAATGTTTAATGTGCCTTTTAAAGAGATATTACAAGGCCTTTGAGTGACTATGGTATTTCCACCAAGCTTCTCTTTGAGCATATGACTTATTTAGCATCTTAAAGTTCATGTTGACAGAGAGGGTAAAAGTATGAATACTTTCTTGAGCTCAGTTATTTCTGACTTGTGAGGTACAGAAATCAACAGTGATAACAGTCCAGCCTGAGTGAGATATAAACAGGATCTGTATGCCAACTTCCCAATTGCAGTTTCCATGTGAAGTTGCCTTTTTTGCTGCCACTGAGAAGAGTGCCATTTAGTAGTGCTAAGAGTAAGGAGAAATTGATCTATTGGACTAAACATCTGAAACCTCTTCAAGAGTGCTGATATCTGCAACACCACTTGAAACTTGGGCTCAGAGCCAAGAGAAACGTACATCATCAAGAGGGTACTGTTTCACCCACAAGGGCAGTTCAGCGGCTACATCTCATACCAAGAGTGCTGGAGGTGAGAGGACCCCATGTCACTTAAAATTCCCTAACACACATCTATAAAAGAAGATAACTGTATTAGCCAAATAAAGGCACTCTCTGAGAAAAGGAAGGGAGAATGAGAAAATCTATTTTATCCTCTAGGTGAGGAACACAAATAAAATGTTTTATTAAATATTAAATACTCCTACAAAATGTATGAAACAATAAGCTGGCTACCATCATAGTCTGCACGTACCCTTGAAGGAGTTGGAGGAAAGCTAGCATCCTTTTCTGTGGGCACTTGCTCCAGCCATGTTCAAGATAAGGCAAGTCTCAGGGTCTGGTGGGTAAAATGATTAGATGATCTCTCTATCTCAATATGGGACTTCCCAGATGGCTCAGTGGTCAAGAATCAGCCTGCCAATGTAGGAAACGAGGGTTTGATCCCTGGGTCAGGAAGATCCCCTGGAGGAGAAAATGGCAACCTACTCCACTCTTCTTGCCTAGAAAATCCCATGAACAGAGGAACCTGGTGGGCTACAGTCTATAGTGTTGCAAAGAGTCAGACATGACTGAGAATGCACACAAGCATGCATGCTATCTCAGTATACAGGATTGAGGGTATTTCCTATTCTACATTTCTACATACAGTGAAACTTTGCTGAGCACTTATTAATGACCAGGCAGTGGGGAATATAATGAGTAAGATCACCATGAAGCTTATATAAAAGTGAAGGCAAAAAATAATCAACAATATATATTTATTACACAATAATTTTTCAATTACATAACACGTGTGGCAAATGTTATAAAAGAGAAAAATAAGATTAGGAATTGATAAAATTGGGAAAATTGACAGGTTACTTCCAGGTGACATTTCAGCTGAATGCTGAAGGATAAAAAGGAATTGATCAGAGAAAGTCATCATCACCCTTGACAGGAATGTGTGTTAGTCCCTCAGTCGTGCCCGACTCTTTGTGACCCCATGGTCTGCAGCCTGCCAGGCTCCTCTGCCTATGGGATTTTTCAGGCAAGGATAAAGGAGTGATTTGCCATTTCCTTCTCCAGGGGATCTTCCCCAACCAGGCATCGAACTTGGGTCTCCTGCACTGCAGGCAGATTCTTTACCAACCGAGCTACCAGGGAAGCCTGGTAGAAGTGCCCTCTAAGCTAAGTAGAAATGCCCTCAGGGTACCTGGTTAATCAAATCACTGTTGCTTGTTAAAATTCTGTGCATCTTTAATTTGAAAAATGTCTTTTTTCCGACCCTGAAATCTGGCCTTTTGCATAACGAAGCCAAATAAAACTGTTTTGAGCTTTTAATGGCTTCATACCAATTACCTGCTACCTGACCTTACCTTTTCCCTCTATGAGCAATTTTTGCCACTGAGTTTATTTTACCCTCAGATGGATTTACAATTCATTATTTTTCAAAACTCTTTAACAATTTATTCTGCATGAGGTTTTTGCTTTGTCTTGTTTCAGTTTTTAAATTCTGAAGTATCAAAAGTTAAAAAAAAAAAATATGGTACTACAAAATGGGTTTTACTTGCCCAGATGACATCACCAAAAATTGTCACGATCTTTTTAGGTCAAACATTCCAATGTGTAAGAACATGTGTCACTTTCACTTTCCGAAGGCAAGCTGGGATCTGATGCAATAATGACTGTGAACTGACAAGACAAAGCTCAGCTCTGGTGAGGAAGTCTAAGGTTGTTAAAATCCACTTATGTCAGCTGGGGACAAGTTTTCTAAGCTGGGATCTAGAATAGCAAAATAAAGCCCATGCATTGGAATATATCCATGTGCACGCATACACGAGAGAAGAGGTATAGGGCAACATAGGAACTCCTACACCTCAGATAAGAGACTCATAGGGGTGAGAGATACTGCTCAGGTTACTCAGCCAGCAAGTGACAATGGCTGAGGAGGCACTGGAATGTGATGAAATCCACCTGAGGGTAAAATAAACTCAGTGGCAAAAATTGCTCATCGAGGGAAAAGGTAAGGTCAGGTAGCAGGTAATTGGTATGAGGCCTAAAGCTCAAAACAGAGTTTTTATTTGGCTTCATTATGCAAAAGGCCACATTTCAGGGTCGAAAAAAGACATTTTTCAAATTAAAGATGCACAGAATTTTAACAAGCAACAGTGATTTGATTAACGAGGTGCCCTGAGGGCAATTCTATGTAGCTTAGAACTCTTCATTATCATTATTTAGTGTGGTGGCATACTACTTTTCCAAAGATGTTGCCCACCGTATCTCTCAGCCCACATATTCTTCTCCAATGAGACCTTGTCATCTCTCCATTAGGAGGTGACATCTACAGAGAACAAATATCATATATTAATACATATATATGGGATCTAGAAAAATAGTGTTGATGAGCCTACTTCCAGAGAAGAAATGGAGATGCAGATGTAGAGAACGGTCTGGTGGACACAGCAGGGGAAGGAGAGCGTAGGACAAACTGAGAAAGCAGCGCTGACATACACACTATCGTGTAAAACAGATTACTGATGGGAAGCTGCTCCACAACACAGAGAGCTCAGCTCGGAGCTCTGTGACAGCTAGAGGGGTGGGGTGGGGGAGGGGAGGACTGTTCAAGAGGGGAGACATATACACACACACATATATATGCTATGGCTGATCTGTGCTCATGTATAGCCAAGACCACCACAACATTGTAAAACAATTATCCTCCCCCCCAAAAAAAAAGAATGATGTCTAATTTACCTCCCCTTGAATCTGGGCTGCCTTATAACTTGTTAGTAGCCAACAGAATGTGGTAGAAGTGACCCTGAGTGACTTATCAGGCTGGGGCAGGGAGGCCATGGAGCTTCTGCCTGGTTCTCTTGGGACACTTGCTTTGGAGAAGCCATAACCATGGAAGGGTCTGATCACTCCGAGACTGATTGCCACATTAGAAAGGCTGCATGCTGATGCTCCAGACTAGTCCCGAGTGGGCCCAGTCTTCCATCTATTCTGGTCAAGAGGCCAAAAAGAGAATAGAGGAACTGTTTTAGAAGTGATTCCCCCACCCATCTGAGTCCTTCCAGCTGAGTCCCTAGACATCATGGAGCAGGGAGAAAAAAAAAATACCCCACTGTGCCTATCTAAATTCCTGACTCTCAGAAACCATAAGCAAAATGAAATAGTGTAAATATAAATTAGAGCTATCAGGCTTAGCAGGGTTTGTTTGTTATCCAAAAATAAATGATTGGAACAAATGTTTTGCTTTTTGCTTTCCCTATAAGGGTTAGTATGAGCACTGAGCCCATTAAACAGATGAGAAATCTAAGGCACAGCAAGATTAAGTCAACCAGATCATAGAAAAATAAGTAGAATGATAAAATCATAACAATAAAATGATCATCTGACATTCAATTTACGACACTGAGACCAAAAGAAAAATGACTTGGATTAAGATACACAGTTAAAGGCAGATCCAGGAAAGGAATTTAGATTTCTGCTAGCATTCTTTCCAAAATATCAGACCAAGCATTCATGCGTCCTCAATCATTTTTGACTCTTTGTGATCCCATGGGCTGTAACTCGCCAGGTTCCTCTGTCCATGGAATTTTCTAGGCAAGAATACCGGAGTGGATTGTCATATCCACCTCCGGGAGATCTTCCCGACCCAGGGATGGAACCCACATCTTCTGCGTTGGCAGGCAGACTCTCTACCACTGAGCCACCTGGAAAAGTCCCATTAGACCAAGCATGATACAGCTTAAAAAAAAAAAAATCACATGTTTTAGAATCCGATCCAAGTCGATTATATCCTTAAAAATCTTCCTTATGTTTCAGTGTCCCTATATATTGAAAACTGGAAGAATACAGAGAAAGGACAATAGCAGAAAAACCATAGTGATTTTAATGAGATCTGTATTTAATAGAACTGTACTAATATTAATTCTCTGGTTTTGATCATTCCACTAAGACTATATATAAGGTGCAGATATTAAGAGAAGCTGTGAGAGGGGTATACAAGATTTCCATACTATTTTTGCAAAATTTTTTAGGCAAAATCGGACCTAAATAAAATTTGACCTAATTTTTTAAAAAAGGAAAACACTAGTTACTTAGTAAGGTTTTTTCAACACTGTGTTTGGAAAATACAATTCTTGGTGATTCGAAAGTATTCCATTTCCATTTGCTGCACCCATAGCAACTTTCTGATAAAGTCAGAACAGAGGGTCAGCTGACTGGTAGTTCAGGCCTTGTTTCGGAGGCAGAATCCCAATACACTGTAGCTACAGTCAAGCACATTGCAGCCAAAACGTTTCCGAGAAAATTAACTTCAAAACCAGATGATGGGAAACTTTCCACAGCAGTGAAATGTCTGAAACTCTTCTCTGGTCTTTGAGTTCTTGGCAGCCACAAGCTCTGTTCTAGCTGAGAGTCCTCACGCCTGTAGCTTCCACTTCTACTTGCCCTTGTTCAGAGATAAGAAACCCTCTGCCATTAGATGCCATCTGTCTGCGGCCGTGAACTAGCTGAACACTCTCTGAAACTGCCTTCCAGAGAAGTTTATTGAGCCGCTCTAAATATTAATATATGAAAAGACAGAAATGGGGTAGCACCAAAGAAGGTTGAATAAGATATTTAAAGAGCTTTTACAAGTGGTAGAGTGGGCCAATTCCTTTTTCCCTCAAGGAAACATGTATTTTATCAATCTACCAGGGGTCTGGGAACCCTGTCATACCATAAAGGAGAAACTGCGGGATAACTCTGGGGTCAATGATCAGAATCATTTAAAAATAATTTTGCCAACTCCAATCTTCAAATCCTGGGGACATTCATAAAACTTATCTATGAACATAAAGGGGTTTCCCTTGTGACTCAGCTGATAAAGAATCCACCTGCAATACGGGAGACGTGGGTTTGATCCTTGGGCTGGGAAGAACCCCTAGAGAAGGGAAAGGCTACCCACTCCAGTATTCTGGCCTGGAGAATTCCATGAACTACACAGTCCATGGGGTCGCAAAGAGTCAGACACCACTGAGTGACTTTCACTTTCACTTTCATGAACATAAAGATACAAAACGAGCAGAATAGCAATGGGCTTGGCCTCCTATCTCAAAACTGAAAGAACAGACTGTTCCAAAAACATATTGCTGTGGATCTATAACAGAAAACAGGTAACCTCTATAGTTGAGTGTTAAGGGTTGCTGCCTAACATTCAGAATTTTGGCTACAAGATGACCAATCTTCATCAGTTCATAAAACTGATAACCTCCAGCATCCATATTCAAGGTTCTTCTTACTGCACTATATTGTGTCTCTTTAACATCAGACTGCTTTCTACCTGAAGTCCTTGCCTTATCATTGTTGGAAATTCCTATTTGATGTGTGTCAATGTAGTAAGAAAACAACAATTTGGGGCCACACAGACTCATTTTTCTGCAAAGACCTGCTGGATGCCACAGAGCCTTTAACCATGGCCCATCTTTTATTCTCATAGTTCAGTATTCTTAGAGAGCAATAATATTGACCCCAAAGCCTGTACAATGCCTGAGAGCATCTTCTGAATCATTTAAGTATAGGTAACTTATGTTTAATATAGCCAAAAAATAAATAAATAAATAAAGCCATAGGGCTTCCCAGATGGTGTGGTGAAAGAATTAGGAGGCATAAGAGATGGGAATTCAATCCCTGGGTTGAAAAGATCCTCTGGAGGAGAAAATGGCACCCTGATCCAGTATTCTTGCCTGGAAAATTCTATGGCTAGGGAGCCTGATAGGCTACAGACCAAGGGGTCACAAAGAGTTCGACACAACTAGCAACTGATGGCACACAGCACAATCAAGCCATAGGGTCACATATGGCTTCTTTTATTATGATTTCTTGAAAATTCGTTGTCCTTAGGTTTGTACAGAAAGCTGCCAGAATCAAACAAAACTAGAATGCACTGTTCTCCAACCAGACTGGATAAACTAGCTCATTATACAAGTATCATATATCCCTGTTCATTTTCACTTTTTTATATTCAGGGAGAATTTATTTCTCTCCTTTCTTCAATTACTTCACTATTTATGAAGTTAAATCACATCTTATTATTTCCATAAGATGTCAAATAATTTCTCAAAGCCATAGGTCTTGGTCTGTACTACAGTCACTTCATCAGGCTACTTTGTTCTCATCCCCAGCTGTCTCCCAGAGGAAAAGCAAAACAAAATGTGATTCCACCACTGGTGTTCTAGAAAATCACGAAGAGCAAGACACTTGATATCTATTAAGATATTATGCTAATAAAGGAATTTTCATTAGAACTAAAGAGGGAAATATTAATTTTCATCAAATAGCCTGTTATGTTTTACATCCTCAAAAGGGATAAATAAATGGATGCTCTTTTGCTTTATAAAATGCAAAAACACTGGCAGAATCTTCCCTGTCTGGCCTCAAGGGGCATTTATGTCATTCTCCTGTCCAGTCATACATTTATTTTACAAACAAAGTAATAAAATAGAAGTCATTTCAGACCTAGCTTCATCAAAGCCAACTTGAGAAAATTTTCACCTAAGGATAAAGACAAAAGCATAGAAAATTTAAGGAGGAATGACTCCTAGACTGGTCACTGAGGGAAACAGGAGAGGGTACAAAGAACTAACAGAAGTACTAATGCACAAAGGTAAAATTTGAGAAAATGAGGAAATAAGAATGTACTGGGCACTATATGGCTTCCCCAGGTCCACAACTATGCCCCCTCAGCTGAAACACTCACTTTCTCCTTCCTCGAGCAAGCGAGATGCCAGCCCCAGTGCCTGTTTGCAAGCGCAGCTGCCCATCCTCCCCACCTGCAATCACACCTGCCACCACATCAAAACCTGAGCTACTCTTGTCACAGAGGGTGATGTGTCCAGTCCCACCCCTGGCCTCCCCACTCCTCTCCTGGGTCATCTTGATTCCTTATCCTACTGAACTTTCCTTCTCTTACAGAGTCAGTATTACCATGTTCACCTGATCATCCGAATCTGTATTTCTGATGATTAGACATGTCCTAAGCTGCTGCTAATTTCCTGGTGGCTCAGTGGGATAGGATCTGCCTGCCAGTGCAGGAGATCCGAGCTCAATCCCTGGATCAGGAAGATTCTCTGGAAAAGAAAATGGCAATCCACTCCAGTATTCTTGCAGGAGAAACCCACTGACAGAGGAGCCTGGTGGGCTACAATCCATGAGATCGCAGAAGAGCAACTAAAACAACGACAACAATAATAAGCTGCTGCTAATTATAATATAATAGGAATTGCAAATGCTCATATAATACTCTGCCAGAAGCTGTTCTAAACACATTACACACACAAACTCATTTAATCCTCACAACAACTCTATGAACTATGGTCTAATAAAAATGAGTCTCTTATGCTCATTTTATAGATAAGGAAACAGGTGCTTTAGATTACCTCAATTTGGGTCCTTATTATTTTTTCCCTGAACAAGTGCAATAATCTACTCTAAGATGATCTGCTTATAGTCTAATTATCTTCAAATCTACACTCCACTAAATTATCATTGTTCATTAATAGATAAATGTAACCCTGGGCCTCTCCTGATTACAAGTCTTCAGTGTCTCTTTCATACAATATCATCTAAGAGTGCATGCCAAAATCAGCTGGGGGAATGCCTACACCCACTCCACACCTACAGAATCAGGACTACCTTGGGGCAGGAGGCAGGGAGGGAGGGTGCCTGAGCATGTATGTATTAAGAAGTCTTCTCAGAACTTCTGACATGTGTCTCTAATCCAGAACATGTACCACTCTAATTCAGATCACTGTGATAAATTTACAAAGTTTGGCAGCCTTAACCACAAATCAGTTTTAGGACATTTCTATAACCCCTAAAAGACCTGGAAAAGGTCAGTTTTCATTCTAATCCCTAAGAAAGGCAATGCCAAAGAATGCTCAAACTACCGCACAACTGAATTCATCTCACACACTAGCAAAGTAATGCTCAAAATTTTCCAAGCCAGGCTTCAACAGTACGTGAACTGTGAAGTTACAGATGCTCAAGCTGAATTTAGAAAAGGCATAGGAATCAGAGATCAAATTGCCAACATCCGCTGGATCATAGAAAAAGCAAGAGAGTTCCAAAAAAAAACATCTGCTTTATTGACTATGCCAAAGCCTTTAACTATGTGGATCACAACAATCTGTGGAAAATTCTTCAAGAGATGGGAATACCAGACCACCTGAACTGTCTCTTGATAAATCTGTATGCAGTCAAGAAGCAACAGTTAGAACTGGACATGGAACAATAAACTGGTTCCAAATAGGAAAAGGAGTATGTCAAGGCTCTATACTGTCACCCTGCTTATTTAACTTATATGCAAAGTACATAATGCGACATGCCCAGCTGGATGAAGTACAAGTTGGAATCAAGATTGCCGGGAGAATTATCAATAACCTCAATACGGAGATAACACCACCCTTATGGCAGAAAGCGAAGAACTAAAGAGTCTCTTGATGAAAGTGAAAGAGGAGAGTGAAAAAGTTGGCTTAAAACTCAACATTCAGAAAACAAAGATCATGGCATCCGGTCCCATCACTTCATGGCAAATAGATGGGGGAACAATGGAAATAGTGACACACTTTATTTTGGCGGGCTCCAAAAATCACTGCAGGTGGTGACTAAAGCCATGAAATTAAAAGATGCTTGCTCCTTGGAAGAAAAGCTATGACCAACCTAGACAGCATATTATTAAAAAGAAAGACATTACTTTGCCAACAAAGGTCCGCCTAGTCAAAGCTATGGTTTTTCCAGTATTCATGCATGGATGTGTGAGTTGGACTATAAGGAAAGCTGAGCACCCAAGAATTGATGCTTTTGAACTGTGGTGTTGGAGAAAACTCTTGAGAGTCCCTTGGACTGCAAGGATATCCAACCACTCAATCCTAAAGGAAATCATTCCTGAATACTCATTGGAAGGACTGATGCTGAAGCTGAAAACCCATTACTTTGACCACCTTATGAGAAGAACTGACCAACTGGAAAAGACCTTGATGATGGGAAAGATTGAAGGCAAAAAGAGAAGGGGACGACAGAGGATGAGTTGATTTGATGGCATCACTGACTCTATGGACATGAGTTTGAGCAGGCTCTGGGAGTCGGTGATGGAAAGGAAAGCTGACGTGCTGCAGGCCATGGGGTCACAAAGAGTCAGACATGCCTCTTATATGAGGCATGAGCTGAACTGAACTGAAAAGATTTTCTGTTCATGTACAGTGAAGGCTGATTCCAACCTAGCCCCAGGAAACCACTCTCTGCTTTTTTTCTCTATAGAATTCAGTGTACTGCCCATTTCAAATAAATGTAACCTGTTAAGACTGGTTTCTTTGGAGGTTCCTACACGTTATAATCTGTTATAATAATCTGTTATAATCTGTTATAACGTGTAGTTATAATCCTACACATCAGTAGTCTGTTCCTTTTAATGGCTATAAATATGCTACTGTATGCATATACTCATTTTTTAGTCATTCGCCATTTGATGGATATTTGGATTGTGTGCATCTTTGGCTACTATGAATAGTTCTGCTATGAACATGTAGGTACATATTATTGTGTGGACTTGTATTTTCAATTCCCTTAGATAAATAGATAAATATAAAATTGTTGAGCTGTATTATAAGTTCATACTTAACTTTTCAAGAAAATTCCAAACTGTTTTCTAAAGTGGTTGAATTATTTGATATTCCCACCAGTAATGCAAGAGGGTTTCATTTTCTCCACATCCTTACCAACACTGGTAATTGTCTGTAATAGACCTTTTCTACTGGATGGGAAGTGGTACTCCATTGTGGTTTTAATTTGCAATTCCCTAATGACAAAGGATGTTGAGCATCTTTTAAGTGTTTAATGGTTATTAATATATCTTCTTTGATGAAATAGCTACTCAGCTTTTTTCCCATTTTTAAATAAATTATCTTATTACCGAGTTGTAAGATTTTTCTATATATTATACAGCACATATTTTTATCAAATAAATAATTACAAATATTTTCTCTCAGGATAAGGCTTGTCTTTTCAGTTTCTTGATGGTGTCTTTTGCACAACAAAAGGTTTTAATTTTTACAAAATTCAGTTTATTAATTTCTCTTCCACGATTGCACTTTTGGTGTCATGTCTAAGAACTTGTTGACTACCTCATGGTCACACAAACTTTCTACTATGTTTTCTTTTAGAAGTTTTATAATTTTAGTGTTTATATTTAGGTCTATGATATATTTTATGTTGTGTGTATGATAGAAGGTAAGAATCTCAATTCACCACTTTACATGTGGTTATCTAATTGTTCCAGTACTATAAAAAGCTGTTCTTATTCCCTTTTAATCATCTTGACATCTTTGTTGAAAAATTAGTTGACCATAAATATAGGATTTATTTTGGATCTCATAATTCTATTCCACTGATCTATATGTGTATTCTTAAGCCATACCACACTGTTTTATTAATCTAAGATCATAATAAGTTTTTGAGTTGAGCAGTCTACTTTTTTCTTTCAAAATTGCTTTGGATATTCTGAGTCTTTTACATTTCCATATAAATTTTAAAACTAGCTCATCAGTTTCTAGAAAAAACAAAAGCCAGTGGGATTTAGCAAATGTGTTGTATAGATCAACTAGAGAATTACCATCTTGACTATATTGTCTTCTAATCCATGAACATGTATTTCTCTCAATCATGTTTTGTAATTTTCAATGTTCATACCTTGCACTTCTTTTATTACATGTATTTCTAAGTGATTTGAGTTTTTAATGCTATTATAAATGAAACTGTGCTCTTTTTTCATTGTTAAATTGCTTGCTGCCAGTATACATAAATAAAATTAGTTTTGTAGACTATTGTTTTTTATAAAGTAAAATCTTATGACCTTTTTACAGAAGTCATATGATGGTATGAAAAGATTTTCATGACACCATAGCTGCCTGCTAATTAACATCATTTCCTATCACCCACAACTCAAGAGTGTTTGTTTCCCTAGCATTGAACTTTTGGTAGCACCCTGTAATCCTATGATGTTTCTTGCTTAAATTTTAATTTATAGCTCATGTCTAGTTTATACATTCTTATCCTAGAAACCTCTTTTGATTTCTCTCCACCCACCCTACCTTCCACTGTGAAATGCATGTGGACATATACATGCATATACATACACACACACGGAGCTTCTCTTATGTGCTTCCAAAACTCTAAAATTGGAGGTCCATCATTGTTTTTTCTATATTGCAGTTTAACTAAATTCTTACATACACATATTGAGAAACTGAATAACCATGTATAGGAAAATCTGCTAGTTGTTCATCAATATGCACCTTCTCCTTTCAAAGAAATAGAGTCCCTAAGTTTTTAGTAAGCACAACAACAACAACAACAAAAACAAAATAACACTAAAGATTGGATCTCCAAACCTCCCAGCAGTTAGATGTAGCAGCATGAGTATGCTGTGATCAGCGAGCAGGACTTCGTGAGGCAGCTTCCAGAAACCTTCCCTCCAAAACAGCCAGTGTACATGTCTTCCTTCTTTATGCTTTTCTCCTTCTTGCTAGCCAGACTCCGACCTCACCAGCAGATCAGCAGCAGCCATCCTGACCATGTGGTGACCTTGGGAATGGGGCACCACACATAGCAAAGCAACAACAAAAGAGCCTGCATCTCTATATGCAACTCTGGTCACCTGCTTCTGGGCTTTCCATGAGAAAGACATACACTGCTCCCTGACTTAAGCTGTTTTATCTCTGGGTCTCTGTTACCTATTGCCAAACTTAATTCAAACATATGCACCACACTTCACTGCATCCTCAGTAATTGATGTAGCGTTAACACCGTGTAGGTGTTTAACTGATATTTGCTGACTTACTGCAAAGAAATAACAAAAGTAAAAAAAAAAAAAAAAAAAAAAAAAAAAAAACTTCATGGAATATCAACTTCAAGTTTCATGCTATTTCCAGGGTACTAAATTTCTAATATTTTTGGGGTAAAACATGGCCTTCAGAAGGCTCTCAGATTTCTTAAATCTAATTTATTTTAATTTATTTATCATGATACTAATAAGCTCTTTGTTTTTTTGATGTAGCAGGAAAAAGACAAATTTATGCAATTATTCTGGGAATATTCAAGCAGAGTGAAGGCCTGTAATTGAATATAATAATAGATTGTACAAAATCATAGCTGTTAATGACAATAGCATGCAAATCCATTAAACAATCCAATTCCATAGATGAAAAGCTGAAGTTCAGAGAGGTTGCACAATTAATTCCAGGTCACACAAACACTGAAAGGCAGAATTGATGTCAGAACCCAGATTAATCTGGCTTCCAACTTAGTATTCTTTCAATCAGTTAGGGTTCTTTTGGTAAAGAGCAAATTGGCTAACATAAGCAAAATGGGAAATATTTTTTAAATCTGGGTATGTAAAAGATCAAAATTTGGAACAGACAGACACCAGGCAGCTCTATAAAATTTCCATGGCAATATTAGCTCCATGGCTTATGATGATGTGGCCAATGGAATGGATTTATAAGCTTCACCAATACCTACTGCTTGGTTCTTCATTCTGATTGCGGGATTTTTGATTTTGGTTTTGGACCCATTCCTCCCTTCCATTCTTCCCTGCAGACTGAAACCAGCTTCCTAGGATAGCGGCTGAGACTGCCAAGTGTCCATCTTCCCGGTTTCCCTTAACTAGCCATAGGGAAATGAAACACAGGAGGAAGTCTCTTGAAGTGCCCTAGGAAATGTTTGTTTTTTGAGAGAAAGTGTGTGTATGTGACTGTGTGTATGTGTTTTCCAGCTTCCTGACAACCCCTCATATTCTGTTTTTAAATCTTCTGTGTGCCTTTGTGAATATATAACATTCACAGTTTGGGACCATGAGATGATATACATAAGAATGAAAAAAACTCAGCCTTCTGAGAAAGACTGAAGAGAAACAGGGAGTCCGCAATGATGTTTCTGAGCTGATGACTCCTCACTCTACCAAATATTTCCCTCCAGAGCTCTTGTTATATGAGATCATATATTTGTTGCTTAAGCCACTCGTAAGCTGGCTCATCTTCTACTTTCAGTCACAAAGTATTCCAGCTTATATGTCACTCAGGATTTTAAGTATATGGAAAAGGGTCTGATTAGTCAATTCTGGACGTTGTGTCTGCCTCTGAGTGGAAACGAGGCAGTCCAAGGAACTTCCAGATCTATTAACATGAAGCCAAGTACCTTGATTCGCTTCCCACTGAGATGCTGTTGGGAAGAAGAGGAGGAGAAGCAGGCAGAATACCCCAAGGTGACAAATGTCCCTGATACATATATTCTATATCTCTAATGTTTTATTAATAGGAACATAGCTGAATTCCTGATTAGCACAAGGCAAACAGGCTAGCACATGAAGGCACATATTTAAAAACCTAGAAAGGAAGCAGCCATCTGTTTTTTCTTTTCTTTTAATCTGGAAGCTAATACAAAGTGAAATGTATTCAGGATATTATATTATGTAATACACAATTTCACAGCTCAAGGTTTTTATTTTTCCTCAGTGTGTAGAGTTAGTCATGAAGCAAATTTACAGACTTCAAATGACCCACTTAAACCTCCCACAGATGCTAATTTCTCTTGTTAACACCTTGTCATTTGACCCAAAACAAGGACTTCTGCACATCCATCACATAGAGAGAATAGTGCTAATTTACTGATTTCCTGTTTCTAGTTAACACATTGGTTACAGATAAGGAAGACTATCTTATTAAACTGTGCACTTTATCTGCAACTAAGCCACAATCTCAGTCAGATTTGTGCTGAGCTTATTTAGATTTGAGAGAATATGAATAATAGTACTAAGGAAACTCAGGTGAAAGGTCCCAGCATTATTATCATGCCAAAATTACAATAATTAAAAAACCAATATGATTTCGGTCTGAATTTGAAGTTGACATAGGTTAAAAATTGACAATAGTGCTGAGGAGAAAAGCTATAGGAAGAAAATCTTCCATAGACCAATGGCTCAAAATAATTCTAGTATCTAAAAAAAAAAAAAAAAAAAAAAAAAAAAAATCCATCTTATGATTAACATATATAAATTTCAGGGAAAAAAATCTATGCCCTATTAAATGCTACAAAGAATAAATCTTTTCTGTCTTCCAAAAGCCTCTGCTTTACCTATTTTAGTTTATTATGTAGCATTTCCTAAGAGCAAGATAAGGAAAATGTACATCAAGCACTGTTTATGGCCTTTTTAGACAGTTATTTAAGTACTCAGATAAGTGCTGGGTCAAGTCTGATGGTATAGAGGGGAGGAGCTAACATGGCGGAGGAATAGGACGGGGAGACCACTTTCTCCCCCACAAATTCATTGAAAGATCATTTGAACGCTGAGCAAACTCCACAAAACAACTTCTGATCGCTAGCAGAGGACATCAGACACCCAGAAGAGCAGCCCATCGTCTTCGAAGGGAGGTAGGATAAAATATAAAAGATAAAAAGAGAGACAATAGAGTTAGGGACAGAGATCCGTCCTGGGAAGGGAGTCTTAATAAAGTTTCCAAACACCAGGAAACCCTCTCACCAGCGGGTCTGGGGGAAGTTTTCGAATCTCGGAGGGCAACCTAACTGGGAGGAAAAATAAAACCCACAGATTACATGCCTAAAAACAACTCCCAGCAGAAAAGTACCCCAGAAGCCGCATCCGCCACCAGCAAGTGGGGGCGGAAGGGAGAGGAGCGGGCGGTATGGCTTAGGGTAAAGACCGGGGCTGAATGCCCTGAGGGCAATCGGAGGGAGCTAACACTAGATAGCAACTTAAACTGTGGGATAGCAAGAGAGACAGAATTAACCTGGGAAAAGCCCTAAACTTAGGCACTATCTGCCCGTTCCCAGAACAAAGGACTGAGAGAATACCACAGAAGAGCTAGCTGCGGACCGGCCCATCCCCCGCCGGAGGCAGGAGGCAGGGGGAAGGGGAAAGGGGCAAACTCGGCCCCAGAGACGGCACCCCTACCAAACTGCACACAGGCTTCCAGTCTCTAACCAAAGACTTCCTGAGATTCTGGATGGTTGACATCCGCCAGGAGGGTCACAGCCAGAGATCCCCAAAAGAGACGCAAGGCACACCGACAGGCGACAGGCGCAGCCAGAAACTGAGGCCGGGACGAGGAGGGAATAAGGCACACCGCACCCGGGGAGAGTGCGCTCGTCAAGCTCCTGGCTGCCTGGGCTGCTCAGGCCGGGGAAGGATCAAAACCACAGGCCCAAAGGAGTCTGCGTCTTTGTGGACTACCCGAAAACCTGAATCTGAGCAGCTTAGGCCTGGGAAGTGCACGCAACTCAGGGCCCACTCCATGGAAAGCAGCCTGGAGCCTGAGCAGTGTAGATGGGGAAGCACACACACC
This sequence comes from Muntiacus reevesi, assembly GCF_963930625.1. Taxonomy (NCBI): domain Eukaryota; kingdom Metazoa; phylum Chordata; class Mammalia; order Artiodactyla; family Cervidae; genus Muntiacus; species Muntiacus reevesi. The sequence continues at coordinate 82,077,452 of NC_089253.1, read as the reverse complement.
GCCAGCGGGGGCAAACCCAGTGTGGCCGGAACAGTGACAGCTGTCTGCAGTGCCCCTCCCACCCCCCAGCAGGACTGAACAAGAGACTAAACCAGAGACCACCTCCACCCACGTGTGTCAGGGAGGAAATTAGACACTGAAGAGACCTGCAAACAGAAGCCAAATAAACAAAGGGAACCACTTTAGAAGCGACAGGGGCAACAGATTAAAATCTCTGTAGTTAACACTGACTACAGTGGAAGGGGCCTATAGATATTGAGAAGTGTAAGCTGGAACAAGGAGCTATCTGAAACTTCAGTTCAGCTATCTGAACTGAACCCATACTGCCCACAACAGTTCCAGAGAAATTACTAGATATAGTTTTACTATTATTTTTTTTAACTAAAAAAAATTTTTTTCTCTCTTTTTTTTAAAGTCCTCTATTACTCCTTAATTTTCATTTTTATAACACATTATAACCTGGCCAAAGGGGGTAAAAACAAAAGGAGCCTATTTTTAAAGCGAACTTCATATATATTTCTTAAATTTTTTGTGTTTTTGTTTTTTTAATAATATTGTATTTTTAAGAGTCTAACCTCTACTCTAGATTTTTAATCTTTGTTTTTCAGTATTTGATATCAATTTTGAACATTTAAGAATCCAACCTTCAGTACCCATTTTTACTCAGGAGTGTGATTACTGGTTTGATCACTCTCTCCCCCTTTTGACTCTGCTTTTTCTCCCCCAGATCACCTCTATTTCCTCCCTCCCCCTTCTCCTCCCAATCCAATTCTGTGAATCTCTGAGGGTGTCTGGGCTACGGAGAACACTTAGGGAACAGAGACTGCCTAGATCTGTCTCTCTTCTCTTGAATCCCCCTTTTTCTCCTCCTGCTCACCTTTATCTCCTTCCTCCCTCTCTTCTTCTTCATGTAACTCTGTGAACCTCTCTGGGTGTCCCTCACTGTGGAGAATCCTTTCACCATTAACCTAGAAGTTTTATTATCAGTGCTGAATGGATGGAGAAGTCTTGAGGTTACTGGAAGAATAAGATTGAAATCCAGAGGCAAGAGGCTTAAGCCCAAAACCTAGAACACCAGAGAACTCCTAACTACAGGGAACATTAATTAATAAGAGATCATCCAAAAGCCTCCATGCCTACACTGAAACCAACCACCATCCAAGAGCCAATAAGTTCCAGAGCAAGACATATCACGCAAATTCTCCAGCAATGCAGGAACATAGCCCTGAGCGTCAATATACAGGCTGTCCAAAGTCACACCAAACCCACAAACCCATCTCAAAACTCACTACTGGACACTCCATTGCACTCCAGAGAGAAGAAATCCAGCTCCACCCACCAGAACACCAACGCAAGCTTCCCTAACCAGCAAACCTCGACAAGTCAAACGTCTAGCCCCACCCACTGGGAGAAACCTCCACAATAAAAAGGAACCACAGACTACCAGAATACAGAAAGGCCACCCCAAACACAGCAATGTAAATAAGGTGAAAAGGTAGAGAAATACCCAGCAGGTAAAGGAACATGAAAAATGCCCACCAAGCCAAACAAAAGAGGAGGAGATAGGGAATGTACCTGAAAAAGAATTTAGAATAATGATAATAAAAATGATCCAAAATCTTGAAAACAAACTAGAGTTACAGATAAATAGCCTGGAGACAAGGATTGAGAAGATGCAAGAAATGTTTAACAAGGACCTAGAAGAAATAAAAATAGTCAATTAAAAATGAATAATGCAATAAATGTGATCAAAAATACTCTGGAGGGAATCAACAGTAGAATAGCGGAGGCAGAAGATAGGGTAAGTGAGGTAGAAGATAAAATGGTGGAAATAAATGAAGCAAAGAACAAAAAAGAAAAAAGAACTATAAGAAATGAGGACAACCTCAGGGACCTCTGGGACAATGTGAAACGCCCCAACATTCCAATCATAGGAGTCCCAGAAGAAGAAGACAAAAAGAAAGGTCATGAGAAAATACTCAAGGAGATAATAGCTAAAAACTATCCCAAAATTGGGAAGGAAATAGTGACACAAGTTGAAGAAACCCAGAGAGTCCCAAACAGGATAAACCCAAGGTGAAACACCCCAAGACACTTATTAATCAAATTAACAAAGATCAAACACAAAGAACAAATATTAAAAGCAGCAAGGGAGAAACAACAAATAACACACAAGGGGATTCCCGTAAGGATAACAGCTGATCTTTCAATAGAAACTCTTCAGGCCAGAAGGGAATGGCAGGACATACTTAGAATGAAAATGAAAACAAAACAACCCAAAACCTATGGGACACGGTAAAAGCAGTGCTAAGGGGAAGGTTCATAGCAATACAGGATTACCTCAAAAAACAAGAAAAAAGTCAAGTAAATAACCTAACTACACCCAAAGCTACTAGAGAAGGAAGAAATGAAGAAGCACAGGGTCAGTAGAAGGAAAGATATCTTAAAAATGAGGGCAGAAATAAATGCAAAAGAAACAAAAGAGACCATAGCAAAAATCAAGAAAGCTAAAAGCTGGTTTTTTGAAAAGGTAAACAAAATTGACAAACCGTTAGCCAGACTCATCAAGAAACAAAGGGAGAAGAACCAAATCAACAAAATTAGAAATGAAAATGGAGAGATCACAACAGACAACACTGAAATACAAAGGATCATAAGAGACTACTACCAGCAGCTATATGCCAATAAAATGAACAACTTGGAAGAAATGGAGAAATTCTTATAAAAGTATAACTTTCCAAAACTGAACCAGGAAGAAACAGAAGATCTTAACAGACCCACCACAAGCACGGAAATCAAAACTCTAATCAGAAATCTTCAAGCAAACAAAGGCCCAGGACCAGTTGGCTTCACAGCTAAATTCTACCAAAAATCAAGGGAAGAGGTAACACCCGTCTTACTCAAACTCTTCCAGAAAATTGCAGAAGAAGGCAAACTTCCAAACTCATTCTATGAGGCCACCATCACCCTAATACCAAAACCAAAGATGCCACAAAAAAAGAAAACTACAGGCCAATATCACTGATGAACATAGATGCAAAAATCCATTAACAAAATTCTGGCAAACAGAATCCAACAACATATGAAAAAGATCATACATCATGACTAAGAGGGCTTTATCCCAGGGATGCAAGGATTCTTTAATATCCAAAAATCAATCAATGTAATACACCACATTACCAAATTGAAAGATAAAAACCATATGATTGTCTCAATAGATGCAGAAAAAGCCTTTGACAAAATTCAACATCCATTTATGATAAAAACTCTCCAGAAAGCAGGAATAGAAGGAACATACCTCAACATAATAAAAGCTATATATGACAAACCCACAGCAAACATTATCCTCAATGGTAGAAAATTGAAAGCATTTCCCTTAAAGTCAGGAACAAGACAAGGGTGCCCACTCTCACCACTATGATTCAACATAGTATTGGAAGTGTTGGCCAAGCAATCAGAGCAGAAAAAGAAATAAAAGGAATCCAGATAGTAAAAGAAGAAATGAAACTCTCACTGTTTGCAGACAACATGATCCTCTACATAGAAAACCCTAAAGACTCTACCAGAAAATTACTAGAGCTAATCAATGAATACAGTAATGTTGCAGGATATAAAATTAACACACAGAAATCCCTTGCATTCCTATACACTAACAATGAGAAAACAGAAAGAGAAATTAAGCAAACAATACCATTCACCATTGCAACAAAAAGAATAAAATACTTAGGAGTATATCTACCTAAAGAAATGAAAGACCTATATATAGAAAACTACAAAACACTGATGAAAGAAGTCAAAGAGGACACAAATAGATGGAGAAATATACCGTGTTCACGGATTGGAAGAATCAATAGTTTAGTGGAAACGACTAAACTACCCAAAGCAATCTATAGATCCAATGCAATCCCTATCAAGCTACCAACAGTATTTTTCACAGAACTAGAACAAATAATTTCATAATTTGTATGGAAATACAAAAAACCTCGAATAGCCAAAGTAATCTTGAGAAAGAAGAATGGAACTGGAGGAATCAACCTGCCTGACTTCAGACTCTACTACAAAGCCACAGTCATCAAGACAGTATGGTACTGGCACAAAGACAGAAATAGAGATCAATGGAACAAAATAGAAAACCCAAAGATAAATCCACATGGACAACTTATCTTCGACAAAGGAGGCAAGGATATACAATGGAAAAAAGACAACCTCTTTAACAAGTGGTGCTGGGAAAACTGGTCAACCACTTGTAAAAGAATGAAACTAGAACACTTTCTAACACCATACACTAAAATAAACTCAAAATGGATTAAAGATCTAAATGTAAGACCAGAAACTATAAAACTCCTAGAGGAGAACATAGGCAAAACATTCTCTGACATAAATCACAGCAGGATCCCCTATGACCCACCTCCCAGAATATTGGAAATAAAAGCAAAAATAAACAAATGGGACCTAATTAAACTTAAAAGCTTTTGCACAGCAAAGGAAACTATAAGCAAGGTGAAAAGACAGCCCTCAGATTGGGAGAAAATAATAGCAAACAAAGCAACAGGCAAAGGATTAATCTCAAAAATATACAAGCAACTCCCGAAGCTCAACTCCAGAAAAATAAATGACCCAATCAAAAAATGGGCCAAAGATCTAAACAGACATTTCTCCAAAGAAGACATACAGATGGCTAACAAATACATGAATAGATGCTCAACATCACTCATTATCAGAGAAATGCAAATTAAAACCACAATGAGGTACCACTACATGCCAGTCAGGATGGCTGCTATCCAAAAGTCTACAAGCAATAAATGCTGGAGAGGGTGTGGAGAAAAGGGAACCCTCTTACACTGCTGGTGGAAATACAAACTAGTACAGCTGCTATGGAGAACATTGTGGAGATTCCTTAAAAAACTGGAAATAGAACTGCTATATGACCCAGCAATCCCACTTCTAGGCATACACACCTAGGAAACCAGATCTGAAAGAGACATGTGCACCCCAATGTTCATCAAAGCACTGTTTATAATAGCCAAGACATGGAAGCAACCTAGATGCCCATCAGCAGACGAATGGATAAGGAAGCTGTGGTACATATACACAATGGAATATTACTCTGCCATTAAAAAGAATTCATTTGAATCAGTTCTAATGAGATGGATGAAACTGGAGCCCATTATACAGAGTGAAGTAAGTCAGAAAGATAAAGACCAATACAGTATACTAACACATATTTATGGAATTTTAAAAGATGGTAATGATAACCCTATATGCAAGACAGAAAAAGAGACACAGATGTACAGAACAGACTTTTGGACTCTGTGGGAGAAGGCGAGGGTGGGATGTTCTGAGAGAACAGCATTGAAACAAGTATACTATCAAGGGTGAAACAGATCACCAGCCCAGGTTGGAGGCATGAGACAAGTGCTCAGGGCTGGTGCACTGGGAAGACCCAGAGGGATGGGACGGGGAGGGAGGCTGGAGGGGGAATCAGGATGGGGAACAAATGTAAATCCATGGCTGATTCATGTCAATGTATGGCAAAAACCACTACAATATTGTAAAGTAATTAGCCTCCAACTAATAAAAATAAATGAAAAAAAAATCTGATCGTATAAACCAGAAAGGAAAGGAAAAAGTGGGAAAATGGTAAGCAATAACCCAACTATGGGGGCTTCCCAGTGGTAAAGAATCCGCCTGCTAAGACAGGAGATACGGGGTTTGATCCTTGGGTCAGGAAGATCCTCTGGAAGCGTAAACGGCAACCCACTCCAGTGTTCTTGCCTGGAAAATCCTGTGGACTGAGGATCCTGGCAGGCTACAATCCACAGGGTTGCAAAGAGTCAGACATGACTGAGCATGAGCACTCACAATCCAACTATAAGTACAACAAAATTGAGTATGACAGCAGAGATTTTTTTGCCATATTCCTAAAATATTCAAGAATTAGCATTACTAACAAACAAACCAATCAAGAAATGGGCAGAAGATCTAAACAAACATTTCTCCAAAGAAGTCATATAAATCGTCAACAAGCACTTGAAAAGATGCTCAATATCACTAATTAGCAGGGAAATTCAAATCAAAGGACTTCCCTGGTGGGTCAGACAGCAAAGCATCTGCCTGTAGTGTGGGAGACCCAGGTTCAATCTCTGGGTTGGAAACATCCCCTGGAGAAAGAAATGGCAACCCACTCCAGTACTCTTCCCTGAAAATTCCATGGATGGAGGAGCCTGGTAGGCTACTTACAGTCCTTGGGGTCGCAAGGAGTCAGACACGACTGAGCAACTTCACTTTCACGTTCACTTTCAAATCAAAACCACAGTGAGGTATTACATTACATCAATCAAAACGGCCATCATCAAAAAGTCTACAAACATTAAATGTGGGAGAGAGTGAAGAGAAAAAGGACCCCCACACACACCACTGGGGGGAATTTGAACTGGTACAGTCACTATGGAAAGCAGAATGGAGGTTCCCTAAAAAAAACTAAAAACAGACTTACCACATGATCCAGTATCCCACTCCTTGGCATAAATCCAGAAAAGAAAAAAATCTAATTTGAAAAGATATATGCACCCCAATATTCACTACAGCACTATTTACATTAGCCAAGACTTGCAAAAAACTTAAATACTCAACAATATAAGAAATGGATAAAGACAATGTGGTACCTATACACCAATACTACCCAGCTATAAAAGAATAAAACAAAGCCATGGATGGACCGAGAGATTTTCATACTAAGTTAAGTATGTCAGATAGAGAAAGATATATCATATGATATTACTTAGATATGGAATATTAAAAATTTATACAAATGAACTTATTTGAAGACAGAAAAAGACTCACAGACACAGAAAACAAACTTAGGGTTACCAAAGAAGAAAAGGGAGAGAGATAAATTAGGAGTTTGGGATTAAAATATATACAGTACTATGTATAAGACAAATAACCAACAAGGACCTTCTACATAGCACAAGGAACTATACTCAATATCTTGCAATAACCTATAAAGGAAAAGAATCTTTAAAAGAATATATATATAATATAAAATCTGAAGCACTCTGCTATTTACCTGAAACTAACACAGCACTGTAAATCAAGTGAAAAGTGAAAGTTGCTCAGTTGTGTCCGACTCTTTGTGACCCCATGGACTAACCCGACAGCCTCCACTGTTTATGGGATTCTCCAGGCCAGAATACTGAGCCATTTCCTTCTCCAGGGGATCTTCCCAACCCTTATCATACCCAGGTTCCCCACATTGCAGACACATTCTTTACCATCTGAGCCACCAGGGAAGCCCAAAATTGCCAAGCAAATAAGATTAATAATAATAATAATAGATTTATAAAAGGAAATAGCTGATTAGATGGTAGATTTTAATTCAACCATATTAATAATCAGATTAAATGTAAGCCACACTAATTCAAAGATAGACTGTTAGTTTTAGATTAGACAAAAAGCAAGACCCAACTACATACTGCCTACTAAGAATACCACTTTAAATATAAAGGCATAAATAGATTAAAAGTAAAAGAAGAAAAAAAGATATTCCATTCAGACACAACTCAAAAGAAAACTGAAAAATCTTTATTAATATTAAACTAGATGTCAGACAAGAACTATCATTCACTAGTACTACTCACTAGAGAGGCTTATTACAGAATGAAAAGGGATTCAAATTTCCAAGAAGACAAAAACATTAATGATTTTAAGCCTATAATTTCAACAACTTAGAGCTAGTGGAAAAATTTCTAGAAAAGCACATCTTACCAAAATTAAGCACAAGAAGAAACAGAAATATTCAAAGAACTTTGTATCCATTTTCAAAATTGAATTGATAATTAAAAAATTTTTAACAGGACTTCCCAGATGGTACAGTGGAAAACAATCTGCCTGCCAATGCAGAGGACACGGGTTTGATCTCTGGCCTGGGAATATCTCACATGCCATACAGCAACTAAGTTCATATGCCACAACTGCTGAGCCTTGTGCTCTAAAGCCCCTGCGAGCTACAATACATCTAGAGTCCTTGCTCTGCAACAAGAAAAGCCACCACAATTTGAAGCCCATGCACTGCAACAAAGAGTACTCCCTGCTAGCTGCAAGTAGAGAAAGCTTGCACGCAGCAATGAGGATGTAGAACAACTAAAAATACATATATTTTTTTAAAAAAAAAATTTTTAAACTTTTTAACAAAGAAAATCCCAAATCAGATGGCTTTATTTACAAATTCTATCAAAGGTTTAAGGTCAAAACTAATATGGCTGCTACACAAACTCTTAGAGAAAAAGAAGGAAACACTTTTCAAGTAGTTTAATGAGGCTGGCATAACCCTGTTATGATAACTTCACAAAAAATTATAAGAAAAGAAAATTATAGACCAATCAGTTCAGTTCAGTTGCTCAGTCGTGTCTGACTATCTGCGACCACATGGACGGCAGCACACCAGCCCTCCCTGTCCATCACCAACTCCCAGAGTTTATCTAAACTCATGTCCACTGAGTTGGGGATGCCATTCAACCATCTCATCCTCTGCCATCCCCTTCTCCTACTGCCTTCAATCATTCCCAGCATCAGGGTCTTTTCCAACGAGTCAGCTCTTTTCATCAAGTGGCCAAAGTTCTGGAGTTTCAGGTTCAACATCAGTCCTTCCAATGAACATTCAGGACTGATCTCCTTTAGGATGGACTGGTTGGATCTCTTTGCAGTCCACGAGACTCTCAAAAGTCTTCTCCAAAGCCACAGTTCAAAGCATCAATTCTTTGGCATTCAGCTTTCTTTATAGTGCAACTCTCACATCCATACATGACTACTGGAAAAACCATAGTCTTAACTAGACGGACCTTTGTTGACAAAGTAACGTCTCTGATTTTTAATATGCTATCTAGGTTGGTCATAACTTTCCTTCCAAAGAGTACGCATCATTTAATTTCAAGACTGCAGTCACCATCGGCAAAGATTTTGGAGTCCAAAAAAATAAACAGCCACTGTTTCCACTGTTTCCGCATCTATTTGCCATGAAGTGATAGGACCGGATGCCATGATCTTAGTTTTCTGAATGTTGAGCTTTAAGCCAACTTTTTCACTCTCCTCTTTCACTTTCATCACGAGGCTCTTTAGTTGTTCTTCACTTTCTGCCATAAGGATGGTATCATCTGCATATCTGAGGTTATTGATATTTCACCCGGCAATCTTGATTCCAGCTTGTGCTTCATCCAGCTGAGCATTTCTCATGATGTACTCTGCATAGAAGTTAAACAAGCATGGTGACAATATACAGCCTTGACATACTCCTTTTCCTATTTGGAACCAGTTTGTTGTCCCATGTCCAATTCTAACTGTTGCCTCCTGACCTGCATACACATTTCTCAAGAGATAGGTCAGGTCAGGTGGTCTGGTATTTCCATCTCTTTCAGAATTTTCCACAGATTGCTGTGATCCACACACTCAAAGGCTTTGGCATAGTCAATAAAACAGAAACAGATGTTTTTCTGGAACTCTCTTGCTTTTTTGATGATCCAGTAGATGTCAGCTATTTGATCTCTGATTCCTCTGCCTTTCCTAAAACCAGTTTGAACATCTGGAAGTTCACAGTTCACATGTTGATGAAGCCTGGCTTGGAGAATTTTGAGCATTACTTTACTAACACATGAGATGAGTACAATTATGCAGTAGTTTGAGCATTCTTTGGCACTGCATTTCATTGGGATTGGAATGAAAATTGACCTTTTCCAGTCCTGTGGCCACTGCTGAGTTCTCCAATTTTCTGGCATATTGAGTGCAGCACTTTCACAGCATATACCGTACATGAATAAATATAAGAAGTCCTCAGTAAAATATCAACAAATCAAATTCATCAATATATTAAAAGGATAAATGTTATTAATATGTGGAGCCTATGACAGGATTAAAGTTGGTTTTACATTATGAAAACAATGGCTATAATTCATCCCATTAAAAATGTCAAAGAAAAAAAATTTCAACTGATGTAAGAACATTTTTGACAAAATGTCATACCCATTCATGAAAGAAAAACTTTTAAAACACTAGGAAGAGAAAGGAATTCCATCAACCTGATAATGGGCATATATGAAGAGACAACAGTAAATGTCATACTTAATGGTGAAATACTAACTGCTTCTTAGTTCAAGAACAAGATATCCACTGTCTCCACAGCTATTCAATAATATATTGGAAGCTCTTTCTAGTACAATAATGTAAGAAAAAAATAAAAGGATAAAAATTAAAAAGAAAAAACAAACCAGTCTTTTTTGCAGTTGACACCCCTCAATCTTTCCCAGCATCAGGGTTTTTCCAAATGAGTCAGCTCTTACCATACAAATGGAAATTAAAAGAAAGCTGGAATAGCAATACTCATATCAGACAATACAGACTTTAAATACTATCGTTAACAAAGAAGGACTTTACATTAAGATGAAGGGATCTATCCAATAAAAAGATATACCATTATAAATATATATGCACCCAAAAAACTACTGGTTTTTCCAGTAGTCATGTACAGATGTGAGAGTTGGACCATAGACAGGATGAGTGCTGAAGAATTGATGCTTTTGAACTGTGGTGTTAGAGAAGACTCTTGAGAGTCCCTTGGAATGCAAAGATCAAACCAGTCAATCCTAAAGGAAATCAACCTTGAATATTCATTAGAAGAACTGATGCTGAAGCTGAAATTCCAATACTTGAGCTTCCTGATGTGAAGAGTTGACTTATTAGAAAAGACCCTGATGCTGGGAAAGACTGAAGACAAGAGGAGAAGGGGATGACAGAAGACGAGATGGTTGGATGGCATAACCAACTCAATGGACATGAGTTTGAGCAAGCTCTGGGAGATCATGAAGGACAGGGAAGCCTGGCATGCTGCAGTCCATGTGGTCGCAAAGAGTTGGACACAACTGAGCGACTGAACAACAGTGTGAGTGAAAGTCACTCAGTCGTGTCCAACTCTTTGCGACCCTATTGACTATACAGTCCATGAAATTCTCCGGGCCAGAATACCAGAGTGGGTAGTCCTTCCCTTGTCCAACAATAAATACACCCAAAATAAGAGTTCCTGAATATAGGAAGCAAATGATTTCTTTCACTAAAGAAATCAAAGAGTTAATCAAACAATATTTTTTAAAAAATTAAAATGTTTAAAAAAAGCAATCCAAAGCCTTTAAAGGACACAGCAAAGGAAGTTCTAAAAGGGAAGTTTATAGCAATACAATCTTACCTCAAGAAACATGAAATACCTCACATAAACAACCTAACCTTACACCTTAAACAAACTAGAGAAAGAAGAACAAACAAAACACAAAGTTAGTAGAAGGAAAGAGTCATAAAGATCAGAGCAGAAATAAACAGCACAGAGAATAAGAAAACAATAGAAAAGATCAATGAAAGTAAAAACTGGACCTTTGAAGAGATAAACAAAATTGGTTAACCTTTAGGAAGACTCATGGAGAACAAAAGGGAGAGGGCTCAAATCAATAAAATTAGAAATGAAAAAGAAAAAATTACAGTTGACACCACATAAATACAAAGGATCATAAGAGACTACTACAAGGACCTAAGTGGCAATAAAGTGGACAACCTAGAAGAAAAGGAAAAATTTGTGGACAGGTATAATCTCCCAAAACAGAAGCAGGAAGAAATAAAAATATGAACAAATCAGTGACAAATACAGAAACTGAAAGTGTGATTTAAAAACTCCAAAAAAGGAAAAGTTCAGGACCAGATGATTCAGAGGCAAATTCTATAAACGATGTACAGATTTAACACCTATTCTTTTTCAGCTCAGTTCAGTCCCTCAGTCATGTCCGACTCTTTGCAACCCCATGGAATGTAGCACGCCAGACTTCCCTGTCTATTATCAGCTCCCAGAGCTTACTCAAACTCCTGTGCATCGAGTCAGTGATGCCATCCAACCATCTCATCTCTCAGCCCCTTATCCTCCTGCCTTCAATCTTTCCCAGCATGAGGTCTTTTCCAAAGAGTCAGTTCTTTGCATCAAGTGGCCAAACTATTGCAGTTTCAGCTTCAGCATCAGTCCTTCCAATGAATATTCAGGACTGATTTCCTTTAGGATGGACTGGTTGGATCTCCTTGCAGTCCAAAGGACTCTCAAGAGTCTTCTCCAACACCACAGTTCAAAAGCATCAATTCTTCTGTGCTCAACTTTCTTTATAGTCCAACTCTCACATCCATATATGACTACTGGAAAAACCATAGCTTTGACTAGAGTGATATTTGTTGGCAAAGTCAAGTCTCTGGTTTTTAACATGCTGTTAGGTTGGTCATAGATTTTCTTCCAAGGAGCAAGTGTCTTTTAATTTCATGGCTGCAGTCACCATCTGCAATGATTTTGGAGCCTAAAAAAATAAAGTCTCTCACTGTTTCCATTGTTTCCCCATCTATTTGCCATGAAATTATGGGACTGGATGCCATGATCTTATAGTTTTCTGAATGTTGAGTTTTAATGAGAGTTTTTCACTCTCTTTCACTTTCATCAAGAGGTTCTTAGTTCTTCTCTGCTTTCTGCCATAAGGGTGGTGTCATCCCCATTTCTGAGGTTATTGATATTTCTCCTGGCAATCTTGATTCCAGCTTGTGCTTCATCTAGCCCGGCATTTCTCATGATGTACTCTGCACAGAAATTAAATAAGCAGGGTAACAATATACAGCCTTGACATAATCCTTTCCCAATCTGGAACCAGTCTGTTGTTCCATGCCCAGTTCTAACTCTCGCTTCTTGACCTGCATACATATTTCTCAAGAGGCAAGTCATTTGGTCTGGTATTCCCATCTCTTGAAGAATTTTCTATAGTTTGTTGTGATTCACACAGTTAAAGGCTTTGGTGTAGTCAATAAAACAGAAGTAGCTGTTTTTCCGGAACTCTATTGCTTTTTTGATGATCCAGTGGATGTTGGCAATTTGATCTCTGGTTCCTCTGCCTTTCCTAAATCCAGCTTGAACATCTGAAAGTTCATGGTTCACATTCTGTTCAAGTTTGGTTTGGAGAATTTAGAGCATTACTTTGCTAAGTGTGTGAGATGAGTGCAACTCATCCTTTTCAAACTATTCCAGAAAACTATAGAGGAAGGAACACTCCCAAGCTCATTCCATGAGGCCATCATCACCCAGATACCATAACTAGAGAACATACCACTAAAAAAAAAATAAAACACAAAGTCCAATATCACTGAAGAACATAGGCATAAAAATACGAGCAAAACAAATCCAACAAAGCATTAAAAGGATCATATACTATGATCCAGTGGGATTTATTCCAGGGATGCAAGGATTTTTCAATATTTGCAAATTAGTCAGTGATACACTGAATTAACAAACTAAAGAGCAAAAACTATATGATCATCTCAATAGATGCAGAAAAAGATCTTGACAAAATTCACCACTCATTTATGATTAAAAACTGTCCAGAAAGTAGATATAGAAGAAAAATACCACAACATACTAAAAATCAGATGTGACAAAGACAAGAATTTCTACTCTTGCCACTTTTATTCAACATAGTTTTTAAAGTCCTAACTATGGCAATCAGTGAAGACAAAAAAAAAGAGTTCAAATTGGAAAAATAAAACTCATTATTTACAGATGACATGATACTACACATAGAAAATCCTAAATATGCTACCAGAAAACTATTAGAGTTCATCAATGAATTCAATGAAGTTGCAGAATACAAACTCAATACACAGAAATCTGCTGCATTTCTATACACTAACAACAAAAGATCTAAAAGAGAAATTAAGGAAACAATCTCATCACATCAAAGAAAATAAAATTCCAGGAATATACTCACCTAAGGAGGCAAAAGACCTGTGTTCTGAAAATTCTCAGACACTGATAAAAGAAACCGAAGATATAGAAAAGATGTAAAGATATACCATGTTCTTGGATTGGCAGAAACAATATTGTCAGAACGATTACACTACCCAAGGCATCTACAAATTCAATACAACCTCAGTCAAATTACCAATGCATTTTTTCAGAGAAAGAGAACAAAAAAATTTTCAGTTTGTATGAAAACACTGAAGACCCTGAATAACCAAAGGAACCTTCAGAAAGAATAATGGAGCTGGTGGCATCAGGTTTCCCAACTTCAGAATATATTAGAAAGCAACAGTAATCAGAACAGCATGGTATGGGCACAAAGACAGAAATATGGATCAATGAAACAAGATATATAGCCAGATATAAATCAATGCATCTATGGCCAATTAACCTATGAAAAACAAAGCAAGAATATACAAGGAGAAAACACAGTCTCTTCAATAAATAGGACTGCGAAAACTGGACAGCTACATGTAAATGAATGTAATTAGCACATTCCTTAACACCATGCACAGATAAAAACCTAAATGTAAGACCAGATACTACAAAACTCTTAGAGAAGACTGCTGTATTCTCTATGTATGTCAGAATAGTGCTGACATAAATCACAGAAAACATCTTTTCAGATCCACCTCAAAGAGCAATGAAAATAAAAACAAAAATTAATAAATGGAACATAATTAAACCTAAAAGCCTTTGTACAGCAAAGAGACTATAAACAAAATGAAAGAACAATTGACAAAATGTGTTTGTAAATAATGTGACTGACCTGAGACTACCTCCAAAATATACAAACATCACATGCAGCTCAATATAAAAAAAATTTTTAATGGGCAGAAGACTGAAATAGACATTTCTAGAAAGAAAACATACACTTAGCCAAAAATCACATGAAAAAGATGCTCAACCTCACTAATTGACGTTGTTGTTGTTCAGTCCCCCAGTCATGTCCAACACTTTGTGACCCCATGGACTACAGCATGCCAGGCCTCTCTGTCCCTCACCATCTCCCAAAGTTTGCCCAAGTTCATGTCCATTGCATCAGTGATGTCATCCAGCCATTTCATGCTCTGTTGCCCCCTTCTCCTTCTACGCTCAATCTTTCCCAGCATCAGGGACATTCCAATGAGTCAGTTCTTTGCATCAGATGACCAAAATACTGGAGCTTCAACTTCAGCATCAGTCCTTCCAATGAGTATTCAGGGTTGATTTCCCTTAAGATTGACTGGTTTGATCTTGCTCTTCAAGGGGCCCTCAGGAGTCTTCTCCAGCACCACAGTTCGAAGGCATCAATTTTTTGGTGCTCCGACTTCTTTATGGTCCAGCTCTCAGAACCATACATGACCACAGCAAAGACCATAGCCTTGACTACATGGACTTTTGTCGGCAGAGTAATGTCTTTGCTTTTTAATACACTATCTAGGTTTGTCATAGCTTTCCTGCCAAGAAGCAAATATCTTTTGATTTCATGGCTGTGGTCACCACGTGCAATGATTTTAAAGCCCAAGAAGAGGAACTCTGTCACTACTTTCACTGTTTCCCCCTCTATTTGCCATGAAGTAATGGGGCTGGATGCCATGATCTTACTTTTTTAATATTTAGTTTTAAGCCTGCTCTTTCACTTTCCTTCTTCACCCTCATCAAGAGGATTTTTAGTTCCTCTTTGCTTTTTGCCATTAGAGTGCTATCATTAGCATATCTGAGGTTGCTGCTGTTTCCCCCACCTATCTTGATTCCAACTTGTAACTCAACCAGCCTGGCATTTCTCATGATGTGCTCAGTGTATAGATTAAACAAACATAGTGACATCAGTCAGCCTTGTCGAACTCCTTTCTCAATCTTGAAACAATCAGTTGTTCCATACAGGGTTCTAACTGTTGCTTCTTGACCAGCATACAGGTTTCTCATGAGACAGGTAAGATGGTCTGGTACTCCCACCTCTTTAAGAGCTTTCCACAGTTTATTATGATCTACATGGCCAAAGGCTTTGGCATAATTGATGAAACAGAGGTAGATGTTTTTCTGGAATTTCCTAGCTTCCTCTATGATCCAGCAAATGTTGGCAATTTGATCTCTGGTTCCTCTTCCTTTTCTAAATCCAGCTTGGACATATGGAAGTTCTTGGTTCATATAATGCTGAAGCCTAGCATGTAAGATTTTAAACATGACCTTACTAGCATGGGAGATGAGTGCATTAATTATTAAAGAAATGCAAATCAAAACTATAATGAGGTATCACTTCACACTGGTCAGAGTGCCCATCATCACAGTCTACAAACAATAAATGCTGGGGACAGTGGGGAGAAAAGGGAACCCTCCTACACTGTTGGTGGGAATCTAAATTGGTACAGCCACTGAGAAGAAGAGCTTTGATGTTTCTTAAAAAAATTAAAAATAGCACTACCTTTTAATCCACCAATCCCACTTCTAGGCATACATTTGAAGAAAAATATAATTTGAAAAGATATGTGCACCTCAATGTTTACTTCAGCACTATCCACAATAACCAAGACATGCAATCAAAATAAATGTCCACTAATAGCAGGATGGATAAAGAAGATCTGGTACATACATACAATGGATTATAACTTAGCCATAAAAAAGAATGAAATAATACTATTTTCAACATGATAGACCTGGAAACTATCATATTAAGTGAAATAAGTCATACACAGAAAGACAAATATCATATGATATTATTTATATGTGGAATCTAAAAACATGATACAAATGAACTTAATTACAAAAGAGAAACAGACTTACAGACTTAGAAAATAAACTTATGATTACCAAGGGGAACGTGGAGGGGAGTGATAAAGAGGAGTTTGGGATTAATATATAACACACTATTATCATAAAACAGATAATCAACAAGGACCTACTGTACAGTATGGACTCCTCAATATACTATAATAACTTAAATGGGAAAAGAAACTACAAAAGAATAGAAATATGTATACATATAACTGGACACCTAAAAGCAACACAACATTGTAAGTCAATTTTAAATGTATTGCTATATCCTGTATTGCTTTTTCCAGTTTTGTTAAGATAATATTAACTAATCCTATTGTGACAATCATTTTCAATTATATATGTATCAAATCACCAGGCTGTATTCCATAAATTTACAAATGATACTCTTGAAGAAAGACAAATACCAGATGGCCCTACATGTCTCCTGAGAAACCTGTTTGCAGGTCAAGAAGCAGCAGTTAGAATCAAACATGGAACAATGGACTGGTTCGAAATTGGGAAAGGAGTAAGTCAAGGCCATATATTGTGACCCTTGATTCCAGCTTGTGCTTTATCCAGCCCTGCATTTCTCAGGATGTACTCTGCATATAAGTTAAATAAGCAGGGTGACAATATATGACCTTGATGTACTCCTTTTCCTATTTGGAACCAGTCTACTGTTCCATATACAGTTCTAACTGTTGCTTCCTGACCTGCATACAGATTTCTCAAGAGGCAGGTCAGGTGGTCTGGTATTCCCATCTCTTGAAGAATTTTCCACATTTTATTGTGATCCACATAGTCAAAGGCTTTGGCATAGTCAATAATGCAGAAATAGAAGTTTTTCTGGAACTCTCTTGCTTTTTTGATGATCCAGGAGATGTCAGCTATTTGATCTCTGGTTCCTCTGCCTTTTCTAAAACCAGCTTGAACATCTGGAAGTTCACAGTTCATGTATTTTTGAAGCCTGGCTGGAGAATTTTGAGCATTACTTTACTAGCGTGTGAGATGAGTGCAATTGTGCAGTAGTTTGAGCATTCTTTGGCATTGCCTTTCTTTGGGATTGGAATGAAAACTGATCTTTTCCAGTCCTGTGGCCACTGCTGAGTTTTCCAAATTTGCTGGTATATTGAGTGCAGCACTTTTACAGCATCATCTTTTAGGATTTGAAACAGCTCAACTGGAATTCCATCACCTCCACTAGCTTTGTTCGTACTGATGCTTCCAAGGCCCACTTGACTTCACATTCCAGGATGTCTGGCTCTAGGTGAGTGATCACACCATCGTGATGATCTGGGTTATGAAGATCTTTTTTGTACAGTTCTTCTGTGAATTCTTGCTACCTCTTAATATCTTCTGCTTCTGTTAGGTTCATACCATTTCTGTCCTTTATTGAGCCCATCTTATATGAAATGTTCCCTTGGTATCTCTAATTTTCTTGAAGAGATCTTCTGTCTTTCCCATTCTGTTGTTTTCCTCTATTTCTTTGCACTGATCAGTGAGGATGGCTTTCTTATCTCTCCTTGCTGTTCTTTGGAACTCTGCATTTAAATGGGTATATCTTTCCTTTTCTCCTTTGCTTTTGGCTTCTCTTCTTTTCACAGCTATTTGTAAGGCGTCCTCAGACAGCCATTTTGCTTTTTTGCATTTCTTTTTCTTGGGGATGGTCTTGATCCCTGTTTCCTGTACAAAGTCATGAACCTCCATCCACAGTTCTCAGGCACTCTGTCTATCAGATCTAGTCCCCTAAATCTTTCTCACTTCCACTGTATAGTCATAAGGGATTTAATTTAGGTCATATCTGAATGGTCAAGCAGTTTTCCCTACTTTCTTCAATTTAAGTCTGAATTTGGCAATAAGTCTACTTAAGCCATGAAAAATAGTCTATCATGATTTAAAACCACCATCTCGTTATTTTTACTTGTCCATATGTGTTTCCTCAGCTTTTCCTAGACCCATCCCTCTCTCCTAAACCCCCTACCACCTCAAGCAGTGGAAGCACTTTTCTCTCCAACTGGAAAACTCAATTGTGCCTTAGAACATGTAGCATTTTGTGCCTTGGAACATGAAACATTTAATAAAGGAGTCACTTCCCCTAGTTACACAAATATGAATACACACACACATAAATGTGTGGGAAGATAATTGGATGACTGGAAATAGGAGAAACTGGTCAATCAATACTTTTGATAGTTACATATCACACTATGTATGTATTATAACTTATTTAATATGACTGAGAGACTAAACTGAACTGACTCCTCTGTTAAGAAGCATTTAAGTTGTTTCTAAAATTTTACTAATATAAATAGTGCTACAATAAATATATATTTGAAGATAAACAATTATTTTCTTAGTGTGAGATTGCCCAGTCCAAAAGAATGAAATTGGGATACTCACATTTAGCCAACTATCCTCCACAAAAGCTCTAGGAATGTACACTATCAGAAGTACTTGAGATGGCCTGTTTTGCTTTATACCTGATTTGCTTAGATTTTTTTAAAATTTCTGAAATCATCACAAATTAAAAATATTGAGTTCACTTTATTTGTACTGTTGTTGTTCAGTCACTAAGTCATGTCTGACACTCTGCAAACCCATGAACTGCAGCACACCAGGCTTCCCTGTCCTTTACTATCTCCCTGAGTTTGCTCACTCATGTCCATTGAGTCAATGATGCCATCCACCCATCTCATCCTCTGTCGCCACCTTCTCTTGTCCCCAGTCTCTCCCAGCATCAGGGTCTTTTCCAATGAGCCAGCTCTTCATATCAGGTAACCAAAGTATTGGAGCTTCAGCTTCAGCATCAGTCCTCCCAACAAATATTCAGAGTTGATTTCCTTTAGGATTAACTGGTTTGATCTCCTTGCTGTCCAAGGGACTCTCAAGAATCTTCTCTAGCACCACAGTTTGAAAGCATCAATTCTTTCACGCTCAGCCTTCTTTATAGTCCAACTCTCACATGCATACATCACTACTGGAGAAACCACAGCTTTGACTACATGAACCTTTGTCGGCAAAGTGATTTCCCTGCTTTTTAATATACTGTCTAGGTTTGTTGTCTAGATTATTTTTCCCATATAACTGTCCTAGCATCTTTATCAAAACTCATTGACCATATGTGTATGGTCTATTTCTAGACTACGATTCTGTTTTGTTGATTGAATAAGTCCTTAAGTCAGTAATGTAAAATTTTCAACTTTGACCTCCTTTTCCCAATTGTTTTGGAAATTCTAGGTTTTTCGCATTTCCATATAAATTTGGAATCAACGTGTCAGTTTCTACCTAAAAAGTTTGCTGTTGTCTTGATTGATACTGCACTGAATCTATAAATCTTTTGAAGGAAAACTTACACATACCTTGTGACTCAGCAATCTCTTTCTAGGTATACATCTTAGAGACTCTGACAATTCACAAGGAGACATATGCAAGGATGCCTCAAGTGCCACTGTTTGTAACAGAGAGATACCAAGAGTTTCCTTCATCAGTTGAAAGAATAAATGGTATTTATACGTAAGTAAATTAAGAGATATTATATGGCAGTTAACAATGAATTGATTCATAATGGTTAAATTTTAAAGGATATACATAATATGATTCTATTATTCTTTAATATTATATTAGAATATTATATTATATTCTTAATATTTTTAAGAATATATATATTCTTAATATTATATTAAGAATATGAAAAGCCAAAGATGCTATTTTACAATGCAAATATACATGGGAAAACTGTAAAGAAGCCGTGAAAGTGAAGTCACTCAGTCATGTCCGACTCTGCAATGCTAAGGACTGTAGCCCACCAGGCTCCCCCCTCCACGGGATTCTCCAGGCAAGAATACTGGAGTGGGTTGCCATTTCCTTCTCCAGGGGATCTTCCCAACCCAGGGATCGAACCCAGGTCTCCCGCAATGCAGGAAGATGCTTTAACCTCTGAGCCACCAGGGAAGCCCTTAGATAAAGTTAAATAGAAGAATCAAAATATGGGTAATTTTCTAGGGAAAGGAAAATGATGAGTACATAACATTTAAGTGTTATTCTCTATGGCATACATTACATTTTACACTGTCTTTTTATATTTCATATTTAATAAAAATTCATTTTTAAAAATAAAGAGCAAATAATTTTGTTGGAGGAGGATATAAGAGTAAATTAAATCTCACATTAGCGAAACAGGTCAAAAGCACCATCTTAGTTTGTGCAGGTCGCTATAACAGACTACCATATACTAGGAGATTTATAAACAATGGAAATTTACTTCTCATAGTTCTGGAGGTTGGGAGTCCAAGATCAAGGCACTGGGATATTGATATGAACCCATTTCCCAGTACACTGATGTCACAGGCATTCTCACATGGCAAAAGTGGGGAGGGAGCTCTCTTGGGTCTCTTTTATAGGGGTACTAACACCATGAGAGCTCCACCTTTATGACCTAATCACCTCCTGGTTTCAGGCCCCAATACTCTCACTTTAGGGAGTTAGGATTTTAAGATATAAATGTGGGGGTGTACAAAAACATTTAGTCCATGACAAGCATTTATGATTCTTTTACTTTTAAAAATGTGTAATTGCATATTCATACCTTTCTATGTTTAACCTATGAATAACAAAATGATGCTCTAAATAATATCTGGAGTCACCAATGTGAACATTTTAACACTGTGGTTTTTGACATTCACTGCCTCCAGAGTAACAAATGCACTTTAAACTGTGAGAATTAATCTTTGGATAAAAACACCATGTAAGATAAAGCAGGCAGTGCCTTTCTCTTCTGCCTCTCCATTTTCTTTCAGGTCTCTCTAGTGCACAAACCTTCTGTAGTTAGGGGTAAGCACTGTGTCTTTAAAACACTAGTCATTTTGATAAATGGATGTTCCATGAGTGTTTGGACATGTGTCAGATGATGCCTGTCATTTGTCAAGTAGCAAATATAAAACTCTATAACTCAAGAGGAAATAACAACTCTTTCAAACCAAGAACTATTGGTAGCATCAGGAAGTTCAACAAACAAGAAGGCTGAGCCCCGTGGATTTCTGAAACCTTTTGAATAATAAGCTATTCTGCTGTATTTGTTATTTTTAGGTCTGCCTCCTCTGCTCACCTCAAGGGCAGGGTTAAGCCTTGCTCATTTTTGAGTCCTTTATACTTAGGACTGGTTTTCAATAAGTGTCCTTGATTGATACTCTGACATTTAGTTTTTGATGACTCTTTATAATAATAACAACGTGTTTTTTTCGCTGTATATTTTCAAATCCTGTATTTTTTCACCAGATACTGAATGCTTTGAAAATTTCAACACACTTTCACAACATTTTGGAGACATTAATCAAGTAATTATTTGATACTGAGAAGGTACTACCAGTGGTACACATTAAAAATTAATCCCTGTCTGCTTTTAATTAAATTTTGTGTTTGGTGCTAACAAAAAAGTACTCGAAGTCTTCAACAACCACCCTGGGCTTCAAATACATTAATTATTACTCAGATATCTTACCTTTATCATTGCAGCTCAGCAAGAAAAGAACCTCTCCTGGAATGTTTCCCTATTATGCTCTTACTACAGAGAGTACATGACTGTGAGGAACAAAGCCTAGAAAGGAAATAGTCAAAGGAATAAAGCATGTGAAGTCTGACTGCAGTGAAGGTCCTTCCAGTCAAAGGGCTCTCCAGTTCACAGGAGGCTCAGAATTTTTCAAGAACGTATGCTCAAGTCCCAAACATGAAGCCACACATTTAAGTCATAAGAAGCCAATCCTTCAGCCACCAGAAGCAGCAAGTTATTTGGGAGCTCTGCTAAGAGCAAAAGAACCCTCACCAGCCATACCCAGATTTACAGAGTGAGGCAGAAGAGAATGGCACAGCAGGCATGACATGGTCCTCCATAACCATAAGTCAAGAAAAGGCTAACTTTTATGCCTCTTTCTTGATGATTCTAAAAGCAAATGGAACTGAAAAGTTAGCTTATCACCAGGAGGTGAAGAACAAGTTCTCTTCATCTCCCTGACACGCCCCGTGAACAACGCATTGGGATTTTCTTTCTTTGGGAAACATCACAAAGTCAAGTCTCAGTACTTTGGAAACATGTTACACTCAGCTCAGTGTTTTCTCAGTTCATTTAGTAGCTCTTTCCAAAAGATCTGGGGATTCCCTCATAGCTCAGGTGGTAAAGAATCTGCCTGCAATGCAGGAGACCCCAATTCAATTCTTGGGTCAGGAAGATCTGCTGGAGAAGGGATAGGCTACCCACTCCAGTATTCTTGGGCTTCCCTTATGGCTCAGCTGGTAAAGAATCCACCTGCAATGTGGGACACCTGGGTTCGATCCCTGGGTTGGGAAGATCCCCTGGAGAAGAGAAAGGCTACCCACTCCAGTATTTGGGCCTGGAGAATTCCACGAACTGTATAGTCCATGGGAAGGCAAAGAGACGGACATGACTGAGCAACTTTCACTTTTCACTTTCCAAAAAATCTTGGATGACCCTTTTCCATGAGGACCATAGAATTTAGAGGGACAGGAGGTCTTGAGATCACACTTGGATGTCTCTCACCTGAGTTTTCCTAAGCCTCACAACTCCCCCCACCCAGACATATCCAATTTAGCTAGTTCTACAAATAAATCTTAAATCCTTCAAGGGTAGATGTTATGGCATTTTCACCTTCTCTATGCAGATGTTTGACATGGTGTGTTTTCTTAGCAGCTTAGAACAACATACATTTATTACTTCATAGCTTCCACAGGTCATAAATCTTGGCACAACTTACATCAGTTCTCTTCTCAGGATTTAACAAGGCTGCAATAAAGGCGTTGGCTAATCTGTACTCCTGTCTGAGGTCTTCTTCCAACCTCACCATTTTTTGAGAAGATTTACTTCTTGAGGTTGTAATAGTAAGGCTCTCAGCTCCTGGAGTCTGCCTATCACTTGCTGTCACATAGCCATCTTCACAACACAGTCTTTGGCTTCTTAAGACTAACAAGAGACCCTTTGTTGCTACTTCTTTGCTCTTACCTCTTGATGAACATGGTATATTCTTAAGGAATTATTCTGCATGGGCCTTGAGACAGAAGATGAAGTCCACTAAGCCTCCAGGCGTACTACTCTTTTGTCTTGGGATTTATTGTCTTTGTGAGAAATAAGTAGTATTCATTCTCTGAAATTCTAGAGTTTACAGAAACTTGAGGAAAGCCTATATCGTGTAGTGATAAATAAATAAACCTTGAGACAGAATTCTATAATGATTACCTATTTTCTTCCTAATCTGAGTTGGTTTCCGACCTAGTCTCATCTTTATGTTAATTCAGCTTAACTCCCAAATTTATAAAGACAAACAATATTGTTAATAAAATCTCTGAATGAGAACTGTTATCATTTGCTAAGTCTATCTACATGTAACACTATTAGTAAGAAATAAACAGTAGATTCTCATATTATTCTCTCTAAATTTCTTCTCACTAGAATACAGGTTAAAAAATGCAAACCACAGCAGTTAGGAGAGTGGTTTTGGTCTGGCTTGGAGCTCCATGTTGTGGGGTCTTGTTTGGTACAGTTTAATGTAACATGTTCACTTCTTCATTCTTGAGGGCTTCCTGGTGGCTGTTGATTTCTACAATGTGAATATCCTTTTGGCCATTTGGATAATAGGAAGGAGGCTTTAAACCCCTTTCAACAAGAAGAATCACTCTCTGCTCGGAGAGGAAATGAACGTGGATCCTAATTGTGGAAGAAGCAAAAATGAAGTGCCACTCCCTGCAATGCTCCAGCAATAGAATCACCACTTAATTCCCTATGCCAACTCTTGTCTTGGCTGTACAAAATGGCTAAAGTACACTTCTCTCTCCCTCCACAATTCTGTCACAAAGACACATGAGGTTAAGAACAATATGGCAGGTATGGATGTTGAAAAACTCTCCAGGGTCTCTGATTCTGTGGTCCTCCTTTTTGAGTAAAAATTTTCAGAAACTAATGAATTTTTAGGCTAGAGATAGAGACAGAAATGAAGCAACCAGAGATAGACTTAAGAATTACAATTTCAGGATCAAGGATGACAACTTACCATGTGGTAAGAGATTAAGAAGCAAACTAAGCAGAGACTATGAATGGTTGGTGGATACTGTTAACAAGTGAATACTAAAGCGGTGTTGTAAAAGAATAAGGAGGACACAGGAGTAGTTTAAAGGGGTAATAAAATCACTTTTGTAGGAAATGAAAGCCAAAGAGATGGAGTTTTCTTTTTTTTTTTTTTTTTTTGAAATGTGTTTTGTTCTGTTCAAGCTGCTATTAACAAAATTCCATAGATTGGGTAGTTTAAACTACAAAAATTTATTTCTCCCAGTTCTGAAGACTGGGAAGGCTGAGATCAGGGTGCCAGCATGATTGGGCTCTGGTTTGTCTCAGTCAAGTCGGACTCTTTTGAACCCCACGGACTGTAACCTGCCAGGCTCATCTGTCCATGAGATTCTCCAGGCAAGAATACTGGAGTGGGTTGCCATTTCTCACTCCAGGGGATCTTCCTGACCCAAGGATTGAACCTGCATCTCCTATGTCTCCTGCACTGGCAGGCAGGTTCTTTACCACTAGCGCCACCTGGGAAGCCTGGTGAAGCCCTTCTTTTTCCTGGTTTACATATAGCCTTTTTACTGTGCCCTCACATGGCAGAGAGAGAAAACTCTGGCCTGTTCATCCTCCCATAAAGGCACCAGTTTCTCCATGAAGCCTCCACTGTCATAACCTCATCCAAGCCCAATTATTTCCCCAAATCTTCAGCTCCAGATACCATCCCACTAGGAATGAAGTACTTCAACATAAGAACCTGGGGGAATACAAACACTGAGTCCATAGCATGCTGGGCTTTGAGATTTTAGCTGTCTGTTTATAAATTAGTTATAAGATGCTGACTATTCTCAGAATAATATTGTCTAATCTCAGAATATTCTCAGAAAAATAACTGAATAAATTGCAAAGCAAAAATTATGTACTAAGAATTATATTGCCTGGTATTTTACCACCAGGAAAATGCTAGAAACCAACATCTCTAACATTCTCCCCTGAAATATTCAATTTATTCTTGCAACTGATCCTAGAATTCACCAACTCAAGTGCTGAAACACCCACAACACAAAATTTCAAAGAATCTCAGAGCCGGTAGATCATCTTATCCAATTATTCGGCCTTCTTTCCTTTTGAATATGAAGAAACTGGGACACAAAGAGGGCTGAGGATGACTGTTGAGATCTTTTCTAACCCTGAGGATATATAATCTTAGGAACTAGTTTGCTAAAGTTCTCACAATTCTTCTAAATAAGTGAACAATATCTCACACTGACCCTATTTATATAATTATTAGTTAGCAACTACTGATTTCAACTTATTTAGATGATAAACATGAAACAGAGCAAGAAGAGATGACTGGTTCTGAATCATTCATGTCCACCAAAGGCATTTTAAGCTTCTCCTGGGAATGAGAAATAACTCTTATTTCACTTTTGAAGCCAAGTTTTATAGAGAGACTGGCATTAATCATCACCTAAAAACCTTCTTTCCACCATGTCATCGACAGATGCAGTTAGTAATGCCCATAACTTAAACACAGTGTCATTCAAACTGTATCAAACAAATTCCAGGAATCCACTGTCTATGACAGGAAACACCAACCAAAAAGCACTCTAAGGACAGACAGAAAAATGAAGAGACACTGAATTTGAGGGAACAGCAAAAACAAAACTATTCCCTGTTTTTTTTTAAACTGAATGAGGGAAGTGAAGATTAACTGTCAACACCCAAATTCTCACTGTTTGTCCACAGCATTCTCCTCATTTTCTTTCTCCCCACCTCTCATTCTCTCACTCACCTTGCAGGCACACACAAAGGAAAGAAAACAAAGGAAAAACTACGTACCTTGCCTCACAGATAAGGAACCAGAGGTGCAGAGAATTGAAATGGAATGCCAAATTTCATGCAAAAAGTGTTTGCTAGAATTAGAATTAGCTTGTAGTCTATTAGACCAATCATTAAATAAGCAGAAAGAACCCAATTCCTTTACATCATTGAAAATTAGCAACTACAAACAAAGCCAGTGGTGGAGATGGAATTTCAAATTCTGAAGGATGATACTATGAAAGTGCTGCACTCATATGCCAGCAAATTTGGAAAACTCAGCAGTGGCCACAGAACTAGAAAAGGTCAGTTTTCATTCCAATCCCAAAGAAAGGTAGTGCCAAAGAATGTTCAAACTACAGCACAATTGCATTTCACATGCTAGCAAAGTAATGCTCAAAATCCTTCAAGCTAGGCTTCAGGAGTATGTGAACCAAGAACTTACAGATATATAAGCTAGGTTTAGAACAGGCAGAGGAACCAGAGATCAAATTTCCAACATCCATTGGATCATAGAAAAAGCAAGAGAATTCCAGAAAAACATCTGCTTCTGCTTCATTGACTACGCCCAAGCCTCTAACTGTGTGGATCACAACAAACTGGAAAATTCTTAAACATATTGGAATATCAGACCACCACCTGCGAAACCTGTATGCAGGTCAAGAAACAACAATTAGAACTAGACCTGGAACAAGAGGCTGGTTCAAAATTGGGAAAGGAGTACGTCAAGGCTGGATATTGTCACCCTGCTTATTTAACTTATATACATAGTACATCATGTGAAATGCTGGGCTGGATGAAGCATAAGCTGGAATCAAGATTACCGGAAGAAACACCAATAACCTCATATATGGAGATAACACCACCCTTATGGCAGAAAGCAAAGAGGTGATGAATGTGAAAGAGGAGAGTGCAAAAGCTGACTTAAAACTCAACATTCAAAAAATTAAGATCATGGTGTCCAATCCCATCACTTCATGGTAAATAGATGGGGAAACAATAAAAACCGTGAGAGGCTTTATTTTCGGGGGCTCCAAAATCACTGCAGATGGTGATTAGAGCCATGAAATTAAAAGATGCTCCTTGGAAGAAAAGCAAACCTAGACAGCATATTAAAAAGCAGAGACATAACTTTGCCTACAAAGGTCCGTATAGTCATAGCTATGGTTTTTCTAGTAGTCATGTACGGATATGAGAGGGGAAATAAAAAAAGGCTGAGGGCCAAAGAACTGATGCTTTCAAACTGTGGTGCTGGAGAAGACTCTTGAGGGTCCCTTGGATGGCAAGGATATCAAACCAGTCAATCCTAAAGGAAATCAACCCTGAATATTCATTGGAAGGACTGATGCTGAAGCTGAAGCTCCAATACTTTGGCCACCTGATGTGAAAAAAGACGAGACCCTGATGCTGGGAAAAACTGAGGGCAGGAAGTGAAAGGGACAGAAGATGAGATGGCTGGATGGCATCAGTCATTCAATGGACATGAGCGTAAGCAAACTCCAGGAGATGGTGAAGGACAGGGAAGCCTGGAATGCTGTAGTCCATGGGGTCACAAAGAGTTGAACAGGATTGAGCAACTGAACAACAACAACACCATGCACGTAGGAGGACTTAAACAGTACATTAAAGATATAGATCACAGCCTTATAAAAATTAAGATCTCCTGCAGAGATCGGATACAATTAAAAAACTGTCTAGTGACTATCTAATGAGATCTGATATACCCGGTTGGTAAGAGGTTTAATCCTTTTTTTGTTTCTTCATTTCATCCTATTAATTTTGAT
The DNA here is from genome assembly GCF_963930625.1 of Muntiacus reevesi. Taxonomy (NCBI): domain Eukaryota; kingdom Metazoa; phylum Chordata; class Mammalia; order Artiodactyla; family Cervidae; genus Muntiacus; species Muntiacus reevesi. The sequence goes on along the minus strand of NC_089253.1, from coordinate 82,049,206 downwards.
TTATGGAAGGTGGAAAGACTTCCCCTTTCTTCCAGAAATGGAATTAATTGCAGCACTTTAATAATCTTAGTGAACCCCATATCCCTTGTGAAAATGAGAGAAGAGCCCAAGATTCTAAGTAGATAAAACAAATTAACAGGGAATGTGGGTGGGAAAGAAATGAAAAAACTATTCCAGACTAAAAGTCTTATATGTTTCAGACATAAGAAGTAATAGAATTTGAGAGGCAGAATTCAGTTTTATTGAATCACACAATTTATAATATCTAAAGATTTTGATTACCTTCTCTAAGGGAATTTACTTAAATATTTAGTGAGAACCACAGCAGCCTTTCAGTACTCATACATGCATGTCATGACTTTTAAAGAACATACTACTGCTGCTGCTAAGTCACTTCAGTCATGTCTGACTCTGCACGACCCCATCTCTGGGATTCTCCAGGCAAGAACACTGGAGTGGGTTGCCATTTTCTTCTCCAAAGCATAAAAGTGAAAAGTGAAAGTGAAGTCGCTCAGTCACGTCTGACTCTTCGCGACCCCATGGACTGCAGCCTACCAGGCTCCTCCATCCATGGGATTTTCTAGGCAAAAGTATTGGAGTGGGTGCCATTGCCTTCTCCGATTAAAGAACATAATTAAGTAGAAAAAATTAGGAAGTCATAAAATACAATTTTTCCCCCAAGCAACAACAGCTTCTTTTCAATCTATGCTTACACTAGGAAAGGCCAAGGTCACGCAAGCCAAACAACTTACAAGCCCAATAAGGAACAGACAAGTGTAGGTAGTTTTTAATAGAACTGATTTGGGCTAGAAATTCTGTGAACATCACTAAAACCTGAATTTTAACAAGCTGAACTGCAAGGGGGAAGTAGGGAGAGGAGTACTCAAATGATCCACGAAAAGAAAGTTACAAGAAAAAATTTCTACATGAATTGACTTTGCCCAGAAACATGGGAATTCACATTCCCATACTACCACCCTACAGTCCCTCAAAGAAAACAATGAGTCTAAATCTACACCATCTTTTTTTATTTCTACATCTAAATAGAAATGATGATTCTCCAATACTACAGGAAATGTCAATTGCATCAGTGAACCATGCTACACAGTAGGAAATTACAGACAGATACAGATATGAGCCCCAATTCCATTTTCTTGGCCCACATAACCAAGACCACTTTCCCTTCTTTTCCCACTCTCTCTCGTCTCAGTTTCCAGCACCAACTCTAATGACCAAAGCAATATCTCTCATAAAAAGTCAAGAAGCATTTTAAATGTTCTATTTAATTCTATCTGGCAAATATTTAGCAGCAACTGTGTAACACACATTGTACAAGGCAAGTATTAATTAGGCATCTCCCTGTTTTCAAGGAGTTCATCACTTAATGTACTCACTGGGATGACATATAAAGATATGGTAAGTATAAAGACTAAAAAGGAAGAACAAAGAAAAAAAGAACAAAGTCAGGGTCAGGTTATATACCACTAAAATACTAACCTAATAGCAAAAACAACTGTTTCTGAGGCCCTAGAGTGAAAGGGTCTAGGACACAGTAGCGCACATGTGCCATCCAGTCATCTGCATCATTGGGTCTCATGAGACAGTATTCAACTGATACTCATTTGTACTGATACCCCCGATACCCACTTAGTTGGCACCATTTAAAATTATAAAATGTGAGCACTAGAAGGGGCCTTAGAGATCAGGTAGTCTTATTCCCTCATTTTAAAACTCAGAGTAGAGATTAAAATATTGGTTTCTAATTCCATAATCAACTTGTTGAATGGTGAAGATCAGAATGAATGCAAAGTTCCCTGTGTTTGTTTAGCTACACCGCATTGTCTCCTATTCATATGACATTTGCCCTGTATATATCCAAATTCTCACTGCTTGTCCACTGAAGGCTTTACCTTCACCTTGGAGCTCCTCTAACCACCGCGGCTCTACTGGCCTCAGTCTTCTTTGAGTTCCTACAACACTTGTAGGCTAAGCCACACAGGTGTCCTAATAACATTCTATTGTTTCTCGTAGGAAAGGCTCACAAACACACTGTAGCTGACTGGAGGGCAGGGACTGATTACTGCTCTTCTGTTCCTGGTTTCTACTTGGCATAGACAACGTGGCTCTAAGTACCTGTTCAGTGGTTGAATCATCATTAAATGTAACTTAATTGCTTCTGTCCAGCTATGTTGAATATATCAATTAACTTCACTGCCTGAAAAAGCCAGACTTCTCTTCAAAGTAACATCTGCTTTCTCACGGGGTAGCTAATCCAAGCATTCATGTTTCAAAACTCAAAAGACATTCAACTTGGGTTCACATAAGGCAAAAGATTAAAGTGTTCTATTGTTTAGTTTAGGAACATTTGATTTTGTTCTATAGGTAGACCTTGGATAAGTCACTTAACCTCTCTGAATCATGGGCTCCACATCTCTAATATGGGGATAGCAGTATCTACTTTATATGTAGATAATATTGTCATGAAAGTCAGTAACAAAGCATTGGAATGCCCTTTTCCTCTATATCCCACTGTTCCCTGTGACCTAAATCCAGATACTGTGTCTCGTTCTGCTAATTCCTTGTACAGTTCCAGCAAATATCCAGAAAGTTGGTTAAAACGGGCTTCCCTGGTGGTCCAGTGGTTAAGAATCGGCCTTGCGATACAGGGGACATGGGTTCGATCCCTAATCAGGGAACTAAAATCTCACATGCCATGGAGTAACTAAGCATGCACACCACAACCGCTGAGCCCTCGAGCCTCAGCTGAATCCATGTGCCGCAACAACATATCCTGCGTGACACAACAGAGATCCCATGTGACGCAGCTAAGACCTGACACAGCCGAATACATAAATTAAAATGTTAAATAAATAAATAAAATAAAATGGGCTTCAGATGGGACTCCTCCATAAGACATCTGTGTTTCAACAGAATACTTCTAATGTAAAACTTGCTCAAGCCCCAAAGGCTCCGATGTCCTCTCGGATGACAGACAGTGGTGCGGACATTCAGCAAGGGAGCCCTGCCGGCACTCCTCAAGCCATGTCACGCAAACAGAAGCCTCAAATTGTCTGGCTCCTCATATATATTCCAGTCTCAGCTCTGCCTGGGTTTCAAGTTACTTCTTTCGAAAATAAGGGCAACAATTCAAATGGTCACAAAAATCCTTTCCAGCTCTCGAATTCTATGCCACCCTTTCTACCCAGAAGACAGCTGCTAAACAAGGACCAGTAGTCATGATGTTAAGTGTAACCAAGTAGACAAAAATAACCATTTAGTAATACTAGACCTATAGAAAATTATGATGGTTAGGAAAGCCAGAAGTAAAAAATGCTCTTTTCCCTGATTTTTAGTGTGTTTGTACATTTAAAAAAATAAAAATAAAGGCACTTTTCAGATTGAAATGAAAATAATATATATTGCATATATACTCTGTGGATGGGCATGGGAAAATAAGTTATTTTCAAAGAACAGGTGGAAAAAATGATTTTTCAAGTGAAATAAAATTATTTAGCAACATTACAACACATTTATATATCTTCAGGGGCTTCTCAGGTGGCACAATGGTAAAGAATTCATTTGCAATGTAGGAGATGAGGGTTAGATCCCTGGGTCAGGAAGATCCCCTGGAGGAGGAAATGGCAACCCACTCCAGTATTCTTGCCTGGAAAATCACGTGGACAGAGGAGCCTGGAGGGCTACAGTCCACTGGGTTGCAAAAGAAGTGGACATGAGTTAGCCACTAAATAACAACAATATATCCTCAAAGTCTGAATTTTAGCCCTTCATCTACAGGGTTAGAGCCCACTGCCCTACTCCATTCATCATCCCCAACCCCCCCTCCCCCCTTGCAATGCCTTGGTCATTTACAGTGTGCTAGGGAGAAGAAGAAGAGAAGAAGAAGAACGGGCCTCTCTGGATGGATCCCAAGGACTGCAGATGACACAGGAGAGATATATGTATCTGTGGCTAATGACCCCTTGTTCTAATTCTTAAAATATTTAAGGTCCCTTTTCAGCTGGTGAGGATCCAAGCCTTCTATGGCTCCTGAATGGAAACTCGAAAGTATCTCACTGTCAATCAAATAAATGAATATTTTATCTTAATAACATGATGCCCAGCAGCAATACTAACTATGGGATTATGATCAAGTCATGCCACAGCTTTCATTCCCTGAGTTATGAAACGAAGTTATCAAGGGAGTCAATCTTGAGGTTTCCATCAAGCTATATTTTATCTCATAATACTGAGTATATCAAAGCAATGACTGTGGATTGATTTTTCCCATGATGTCACAAGAGATGGAAAGGTAAATGCAGTGATTAGTGCAAGAAAGGATTAAGTAAACAACACATACATAGAGCAAGAGATAAAAGAAAGACCCTGAGGTATCAAGGCACAATATTATATGTGTCTTAACAATCTGCAGCAAACTAGGAGGGGTCCAGAATGGCCCAACTGCAAGTTCCCTTCCCCACTGTGCTCCCTAGGTAAGGTGCTAGGGAGGTACCTTGGTACCTTGCTTCTAGGATCCCAGGTTCATCTCCCATAGCTTCTCCCCTTTTTCAGTATCTTCCCCAAAAAAGGATGCATAAAATGTAGATTTGGGGCCTCTTGCTTATCTGAAAATGCCTCTTCCTTGCTCACTTTTCACAGAGGGTCTGACTGGGTTTAGAATTCTAGTTTGATGACTGTGACCAGGTCACACCATTCGTTCTTCATGACCCTTGAAGGGATTGTTCCATTAATTTCTAGAGGATCAGGTTGCTGCTAAGAAGCCTGATCCAATTTTTATTCCCAATCCTTTCTTTGGACCTATTAATTCTCTTAGTGTTCCAAAAATTCACAACAATTTGACCTGATTTTTCTCTTCCAAGTTTTGGTGCTGGCTGCTTGGCAGTTCTTCCCCTCTTGAGACTCAAATTCCTTGGTTTGGGGAAATAATCTCACATTACTGTTTTCATTCATTTCTTCACCTATATCTTCTCTATTCTCTCTCTACGTAACTGTCAGTAGACACGGAAAACTGCAGTTTTTCTCTCCAATTGTCAGTTTCTTTGCTTCCTGGCAAAGTTCAACTTTCATTGAAGGCTCCCATTTTATTTAGCACCACACATTTCTATGCTCTTTCCTTCTCTCTGATTTCTCTTTTTAGTATAGGATACACTGAAACTTCTAACATCTCTCTGAGGATATTATGAGATTTTTTTGAAGTGTTCTCTTTTCTACACTTTTTTTTAGTGTTCTCTGTTTATACTTTGTACAATTTGAATATCAGTGTAAGTACGTGTGTGCTTTCTTTCAGTGAGGTTCTAAAATAACAACCTGAGTCTGAAGTATTTCTAATATTAATTCCTGTCATTCATATTTAAAGTGAAAATGGTAACAAGCTGACTGACCTCTGTGTGTATTGGTGGTTTTGCCAGTTGCTGGTTGGACACTGTCCCGTGACCTTTTCTCTCTGTTGCAGAAGAGACACCTCTGAGCGACTGCCTGCCATTTGGTATTCCAAGAGCAGAGAAGGGAAAGGAGCTGGGGTTCCCAATGTTCGATGTGCAGACTCTGGTTTCATTCCCTTCATCCAGCCCTGAGCCTCTGCCCACCCCAGAGCAGGGTTTCTCAGACTCAGCACTACTGGCATCTGGGGCTAAACAATCCTTTGCTATGGGAGGCCATCCTGGACACTGCTGGCTCTTTAGCCTCTCTAACCACTAGACACCAGAAGTTTCCCAAGTTCTGACAATTAAAAAGGTCTCTAGATATTGGCAAGCTTCCCCCAGATGGTGGGGAGCAAAACAGTCCCTGCTTGAGAACCCAGGCTGGCCAAGTGCCTGGGCTCCTTGAGGTAGCGGTTTCTGCAGGCTGTTTTCCCAGCTGTAGATGTCTAGGCTCCTACAGAAGCAAGGGTAGGGGGGCTGCCTGGCACTGTGGGGTATGGGAGGGAAAGTGCAGGTTTAAATGTCATACAAAGATTGATTTTCCTATACTTTATCCTTGCTATCTGTGGTACCTGGGGATACCATGATCGGTACCTCCAACCATGCTGCCTTTCTGAGAATCATGTGAGTGTTGTTTGATAACATCTACAAGCACAAATTACAGCTTTATCTCATTGCTGTATCAGTCTCCACCCCTACAACATCTTTACCTATTCCAGAAATGTTTGGGTACTTCCAGCCCACTCCTGACTTCTCTCCTTCCTCTTGACTATTGAACTGAAACTTCTATGTCTTGCACCAGCATTTAAGCGGACTTTTAGAAGGACGCGGAGGTGAACCACGTGTTCAAAGCTCCATGCTCAACTAGAAATTTGTACTATTATTTTACAACTTCAATTCTTTGTTTAGATAAATATAGGAGAAATTTCTCCAGCAGTTATCCTGAAAATTTTATGGACTAATTATATAGCATGATACTGATCATCCTTGTCATTTTTTTTCCTAACTCAAGTCAATTACCTCATATTTCCAGGAGATTAGCTTTTATAGTTTAAGGAAAATGGAGGAGCTGACAGAATCCAGGGCCTCTTTTTAAGAAAACTCTTTTTGTAACTCTTCTGTAACTTTTTAAAACTTAGAACTCTCAAAAGCCTCAGGTGAACAGGTAGGAGGATTAAGGAGATGACACTCTTGTCCAATGATGCTTTTTTGGAAAAATGAGGGGACACCTCCCAGACCTCCCAGTGGACAACTACAACATCTGGGGGTGCCAGCAAGTAAAAATAAATGTGAAAGAAGACTGGATTGTACCACACATCTCATTCCCAGGGTTCCTCAAGCAAGGACTCTTGCCAAGTCATGTATTTTTAGCTTGATAGATTTTACTAGGTGGGAATGGTAATACAACTGTCATACAATTTTCCAAAGTTTTTTCCAAGAACAACTGACAAAAACATGCATTCCGCTTGGACTTCCTAGGTGACACATAAGTAAAGAATCCACCTGCCAATGCACGAGACATAAGAGATGTGAGTTCAATCTCTTGGCCAGGAAGACCTCCTGGAGTAGGAAATAGCAACCCACTTAAGTATTCTTGCCTGGAAAATTCCATGGATGGAGGAGTCTGGAGGACTACAGTCCATGGGGTTGCAAAGAGCTGGACATGACTGAGCACGTACCCACATATGCATGCTTTCAGCTTGTCTATTCATATGCCTCTGGTCAGATTTAGAAAGCAAGGAAAAGCAAAAGGAAAAGACTGAGTCAGAAGAACTGAAAAAGAAAGAGAAAAATGGACACAGTTAGAAACTTAAAAATAAAGGAAAGTCATTCTGATGACAAAGGGGCGATCTGGTATTCTTTGAACCATAAATACATTTCCTCTATCTAAAAGCATCATCAGTATCCCAAATTAGACGTGCCAGGTTTTCGAAACTTAACCTATGAATTTTCCAATAGAATTTTATATTAGTGCCTGCACAATACAAGAACAAATCCATCATTGTAAATCATCCTAGCCATTTAGAGCCATGGACTTAAAAGTAGTTGGCAAACTTGGGGTGTTATAAAGCTTAATTAAAAACAGCTCATTTTTTTCTGAACATCATTACTTTTGGCAGCACATTTATCAGCAAGCCTGAAATGAATTGGATAGCACAGAGGAACAGATATAAGCTTTTTAAAAATAAACTCAGAGACCCTGAGTATTACAAAATCTCAGTTAATTCACCTCACTAATTTCAGAACTGATATAAGCCTCATCCACTCTGGGAGACCTACTGTGTCAGCCTTGCCTGATTTCCACTGTCTCCACTGATGGATGCTTGCTTCTGCCTCCTTGATTGCTCTCAAGGATCCAGGTTTTAAAATGGCAGTCCCTCTCCCACAGGGTCAATTCCCAAATTAACCAAAACTTGAATTCTCAAATTCAAAATTCTCCACCTCAATAGGCAGAGTAGAATAAGGCTAAAAGCATTCTATGGCACAAACATGTCTGTGCCCTTGGCCTAACTAGAAGCATGTTTAAAATTGGACACATGGGAACAGCAGACATATATTCCTTCCATCAATCTCAAGGGGCAGAAATATTCCTCTTTAAATGATTCTGGGGTCATTTGGTTTTCGAATTATGAATCTTACAAGGATAAAACTTCATTCCAAACCTACTTAAACTTATTTTTTAACAGACAAAATTCAAGCCATATTTCCATGGCTTACATGAAAATTCAAGCAGTTTTTTCCAACCTGGCCTTGGAAAGCATACTGATGGCTCAAAGGTCAAGCATCTATCTTAGTAAAGAAACTTTCAAGTTTTAACTTAGTTTAAAGAACTCTTAGTTTAAAGAAAATTCCACCAATTGAAGTTCTAGTGAATTTGCTTTTTATTCTTCAGGTAGGTTATTGTCCTAGGTCATGAGAAGTACAAAAGACCTGACATTCAGAATGACTATGAAGCAACATTCATAGAACTAAAACTCCCCATTCAGATATTTAACATCCCTTTTTACTTCTGCATGATATTTTAAATATCATGACAATGGCTGAAACATTCATCATCTCACTTCTGATCTATGTGGAAAACTCACCTATTTTCTGGTGGTGGAAACTAACCTGGCTAAAATGTTTCTTTTAAAATGTGAATTTAAAACTCCAAAATTGTAAATATATTTTATAACCTTTAAAATTATTATGGGGTCTTCCTGGTGGCACAGTGGATAAGTGGGTTGGCACACCTGCCAATGCAGGGGACACAGGTTCGATCCCTTGTCCAGAAAAATTCCATATACTGTGGAGCAGATAAGCCCACATGCCACAGCTACTGAGCCCTGCTCTAGACCCCAGGTGTTCCAACTGCTGAAGCTCCCGTGCCAAGCACCCATGCTCCACACAAGAGAAGTCACTGCAATGAGAAGCCTTTGAACCACAATGAAGAACTGCCCTCACTCACCACAACCAGAGAAAGCCTATGCAAAGCAACAAAGACCCAGTGCAGTCAAAAATATACATATACATATATATATATATATATATATATATATATATATATATATATATATATATACATTTTAAGACATCAAACTATTATGACCCTAGAGATTTCAAGATGGTGGAGGAGTAGGAGGACGTAGAGTTTATCTCTCTTTGCAAATGCATCAAGAATACATCTACAGAAGGAACAACTCTCACAATGCAGTGGCTGAACACTAGTAGAAGGCCCTGGACACTGGAAAGGATAGGAAAGATCCCCTCATAGCCAGGTATGATGAGAAGAAGAATAAGAGCAAAAGAAGAGGACAGGATAGATGGAACCTGTAGGGGAACTGAGGAAGAGGAGAGGTTCCCACATCCAGGAAGGCCCTCACCAACAGGGAGATCAGTTGGAACAGAGGAGGAGCATCTGAGGCTGTTGGAAGAAGGGTGAAACAAGCAGTCTGTGGCAGACTGGACAGAGTGAGACCTACACAGAGGGTCCATGCCACAGCATGGTTCTTTGAGAGGATAAACAAATTGATAAAACTTCAGTGAGATTCATCAAGAAAAAAAGAGAGAGGACACAAATCAATAAAATTAGAAATGAAAAAGAAGTTACAAGTGACACTACAAAAAAACAGAGGCTCATAAGAGACTACTATAAAGAATATATGCAAAAAAAAAAATGGACAATCTGGAAGAAATGGACAAAAAGTACAGTCCTGCAAGACTAACTCAGGAAGAAATAGAAAATGTGAACACACCCATCAAAGTAGTGAAATTGAAACTGAGATTAAAAATCTTCCAACAAACAAAAGTCCAGGACCAGACGGCATCACAGAAAAATTCTATCAACATTTAGAGAAGAGTTAACATCTATCCTTCTCAAACTCTTCCAAAAAAATTGCAGAGGGAGGAACACTTCCAAACTTACTCTACAAGACCACCATCACCCTGATATCAGAACCAGAAAGAGATATCACAAAAAAGAAAAATACAGACCAATGTCACTGATGGACATAGACACAAAAATCCTTAACAAAATACTACCAAGCCAAATCCAACAACACATTAGAAGGATCATACACCATGATCAAGTGGGGTTTATCCCAAAAAAGAAGAGATTCTTCAATGTATGCAAATCAATCAATGTGATATACCATATTAATAAACTGAAGAATAAAAACCACATGATCATCTCAGTAGATGCAGAAAAACTTTCAACAAAATTCAACAGTCATTTATAATAAAAACTCTCCAGAGCAACTTCCCTAGTGGTTCAATATCTAAGATTCTGCATTCCCAGCGCAGAAAGCCCTGATTCAACCCCTGGTCATGGCACAAGATCCCACATTCTTGCAACTAAAGATCCCACATGCTACAACTAAGACCTGGTGCAGCCAAATAAACAAATAAAACCCTCCAGAAAGTGGACATAGAGGGAAGATATCTCTATGAAATAGAGGCAAACTATCTCAACATAATAAAGGCCATATATGACAAACCCACAACAAATATTATTCTCAGTGGTGAAAAACTGAAAGCATTTCCTCTGAGATCATGAATGAGACAACAATTTTCATTCTCACCACCATTATTCAAAATAGTCTTGGAAGTCCTAGACATAGTAATCAGAGAAGAAAGAAATAAAGGGAATTCAAATTGGAAAAGAAGTAAAGTAAAACTGTCACTGTTTGCAGACGTAATGATACTATACATAGAAAATCCTAAAGATGCCACCAGGAAATCACTAGAAATAATCATGAATTTAGTAAAGTCACAAGGTACAAAAATAATACACAGAAAGCTCTTGTATTCTCGTACACTAACAATGAACATCATACAGAGAAATAAAGGAAACAATACCATTTACCATTACCAGAAAACAAATAAAATACCTAGGAATTAACCTACCTAAGGAGGCAAAAGACCTGTACTCAGAAAACTATAAGATCCAGATGAAAGAAATCAAAGATGACACACACAGATGGACTGACAGACCATGTTCTTGAACTGGAAGAATCAAGATTGTGAAAATGACTATATTATTGAAAGCAATCTACAGATTCAATGCAATCACTATCAAATTACAATGGTGTTTTTTACAGAACTAAAACAGAAAATTTTACAATCTGTATGAAAACACAAAAGACACTAAATAGCCAAAGCAATCTTGAGAAAAAAAAAATGGAACTTGAGGAATCAGGTTTCCTGACTTCAGAGTATACAACAAAGCTACAGTAATCAAGACAGCGTGTACTAGCCCAAAAACAGAAATATAGACCAATGGAACATGTCAGAAAGTACAGAGATCAACCCATGCACATATAGTCACCTATTCTAAGACAAAGGAAGCAAGAATATGAATATGCAATGGAGAAAAGTCAGCCTCTTCAATAACTGGTGAAACTACATGCAAAAGAATAAAATCAGAACACTCCTTAACACCATACACAAAAATAAACTCAAAATGAATTGAAGTCCTTAATAGAAAGCCAGACACTATAAAACTCTTAGAAGAAAGCATAGCAGAATACTCCTTGACATAAATCACAGCAGGATCTTTTCTGACCCACCTCCTAGAGTAATGAAAATAAAAATAAATAAACGGGACCTAATTAAACTGAAAAGCTTATGCACAGTATAGGAAATAACAAACAAGACAAAAAGATAACCCTCAGAATGGGAGAAAATATTTGCAACAAAGCAATTGCCAAAGAAATAATCTCCAAAATATACAAACAGCTCATGCAGATTAATATCAAAAAAATAAAACAAACACCCCAATCAAAACATGGGTGGAAGACCTAAATAAATACTTCTTTAAAGATGACATACAGATGGCCAAGAGGTAAAGATGTAAAGATGCTCAACATCAGTAATCATTGAGTGAGTGAGTGAGTGAAGTCACTCAGTCGTGTCTGACTCTTTGCAACCCCATGGATTGTAGCCTACCAGGCTCCTCCCTCCATGGGATTCTCCAGACAAGAATACTGGAGTGGGTTGCCATTTCCTTCTCCTCAGTAATCATTAGAGCAATACAAGTCAGAACTATGATTAAAAATCAACTCACACAGGTCAGAATAGCCATTATTAAAAAAAGTACAAACAGTAAATACTTGAGAGGGTTCAGAGAAAAGGGAATACTCATGCACTGTTAATGGAAATGTAAATTGGTACAGCCACTATGGAGCTTTCATAAAAAACTAAAAATAGAACTATCATACGGCCCAGAAATCTCACTAGTAGGCCATACCCAAAGAAAATCATAATTCCAAAAGACACACGTACCCCAATGTTCATTGCATCACTATCCACAATAGCCAGGATATGGAAGCAATCTAAATATCTATCGACACAAGAAAGGATAAAGAAGATGTGGTACATATATATGATGGAATATTATTCAGTCATAGAGTGAATTTGCGTCATTTGTAGAGACATGGATGAACCCAGAGATTGTCATACAGAGTAAAGTAAGTCAGAAAGAGAAAAATATTATATATTAATGCTTATATGTGTAATCTGGAAAAATGGTATAGATGATCTTATTTGCAAAGCAGAAAGAGAGACACATACATTGAGAAAAAACATATGGACACAAAGGGGGTAAGCATGGATAAGATGAATTGGGAGAATGGATTGACATATATACACTATTGATACTATGTATAAAATAGATAACTAATGAGAACCTACTGTATAGCTCAGGGACCTCTATGCAATGCTCTGCAGTGACCTAAATGGGAAGGAAATCCAAAACAGGGGATATATATCCATAGCAGATTCACTTTGCTATACAGCAGAAACTAATAAAACATTGAAAAGCAACTATACTCTAATAAAGATTAATAAAGTAAGTGAATAAGTAAAAAAATTTTTTAATAATAAATAAATAGTAAACTAAGACAAACAAATTCTCTAACTTTATCTGGAGACACTGTGACATAATTCAGTGCTAACAAATATCAACATTAAGAAATAAAAAATAATAAAGTTATTATGATCCTTACCCAAGGATGATGTCAGAGCTTCCTGATGAGCTTGACTAGAGAGACCAGTAAAGAACCTTTCCTGAATTAAAAAGTCTATATCTCAAAAGGATTAAAAAGGAAATCAGATCTCAAAATTTATCTGGGTATTTCCATAGTCCAAACTAGTCCAGTTAAATACAAAAAGACTTGCCAATATCTTCCCTTAGCAGAATTTGCCCATCACATCTTTCTATGGCATATTCAAGGTCATCTAATTTCATTCTGTTGATCTCTACACATCATTTCCACGGCTTCTCCTTCACTGCCTTTCTGCTGCCCTCAAACATGCAAGGATTACTATTAATATTAATTTAGGGCTTTGTTTGGTTTTTTCTTGCCCTAAAATTCTCTCAACTATATTTTACAATGGCTAATGATTTCTGTTCAAATTATGCTAATCTCATATAAGCATTCCTTGAAAATCCAATCTGAAAAGTTCTTGACCCCATCTATATATCCAGTCTTTCTCTAGATTTTCTGTCAAGTTTGAGATTGTCAATCAACTTTGAAAAATTCTCCAGTCTCCCATCAAATATTTCTTTTCTCTCTGCTACTTTTCTCTTTTTCCATAGGTTCTAATTTCTTATGATTAGACCATTTGAAATTTTGCCCAGGTTTCAAGGAGCTTGTTTCATACTTTTCTCTTTTTTTCTCTTTATTTTACAGTTTGGATCATTTATTCACTTTTCATTTGTTCAAGTGTACTGATCCTTTCCTCCATTTGCTATTAAGTTCATCAAGTAATTTTTTTTATTTCATAGTTTTTATTTATAATATAGTTTTTGGCTTTTTTAAATAGCTTGTATCTCTGCTGAAATTGCCTATATGTTTACATATTATGCCCACTTTTCCACTGATCCTGGGCTTTTGAAGTCTATCTGATAATTCCATCATCTAGTCCATCCCTTAGTCCACATTTATTGACTATTTCCTCTCTTTACTTCAAATCATATTCCTTATGACTCTGCACACGTCATAAACTTTTACTGTGGTTCAGACATTGTAGGTAAAATAATATTAGAGACTAAAGAAAATAATTGTAATTCCCAAGAAAGAATACATTCTTTCTTCTGTCAGGGAAGAGTTCAAATAATCTGTAGTTGAGATGCATCTGGCCTGAAATTTAGCTTTAGTCACATTTACTTCTGCACTGGCTTCAAAAGTTTAAAGACATGATTAGGACTTCCCTTCAGCAAGACTGGCCCATTGCCAAGTCTACAAGTTACTAAAGCTCTCCTTTAGCACTCAGCCACCCAATTTTCAAGCTCTGAAAAATCTCTACTTACTTTTCAGTCTATCTTCCAGTTTTTTTGTTTGTTTGTTTGTTTGTTTGTTTGGTCTCTAGGGAGTTACCTTTTTTATTCCAGTCCCACTAATAGCTCTGTGCACCTCAAGATATCTCTCTTAGCACTATTACCTGACTCCTAGTCTTCGGAAAGCTTTTCCAGTACATTCTGTGAAGTCCCTAATTACTCTAGAGAGATGATCTCAGCTTTCTTGCCTCACTTGCAGCCTTCTGTTGTTGTCCAGTTGCTCAGTCATGTCCAATTCTCAGACAGTGATCCCATGGACTGCAGCATGCCAGGCATCCCTGTCCTTCACTATCTCCCAAAGTTTGCTCAAACTCCTGTCCACTGAGTCAGCAATGCCATCCATATCTCATCCTCTGTCATCTCCTTCTCCTGCCTTCAATCTTTCCCAGCATCAGAGTCTTTTCTAATGCGTCAGCTCTTCGCATCAGATGGTCAAAGTATTGGAGCTTCAGCATCAGTGCTTCCAATGAAGGTGGCTACTACAGTGTACTTGACAAAGGTCTAAAACCGCTGAGAGAGATTTGTCTTATCCCTTGTGCCCTACCTCTAGCTCTCAGTAGTCATCTGACTTGTATTTCAGGAAGGCCTCTCATATCTCAGAGATAAGTGAGTTCAGCAAACTTGTTCTGATGCCATTATTTGGCACTGTACCTCTGTACATTTGGTGAAGGGCCCTAGAAAAGAGTTGGCAAATGGGTGCAGATATTCTGTATCTGGAGCTCCTTGGAATTCTAATCTTTCATGCCAACTCACATGCAACTGTCAAAAGTTAAGCTGGTTTCTCTTTATCCTTTTGCTTATGGTAGATTTTTCCTCTCCTGATAATTAACCAAGAATTAAAGCAACTATGAGTCTCTCCTCTCATAAAAACAGCTTTTGGCTATCTGGCATTTAGTTAATTTGGCTTTCTTTTCATACTCAGTTCTAATAGATTTGAAAGATTATAATACTTTAGAGTATGTGGCTTGATGTCAAAGTTAGTGTGGGAGTGATATTCCCTTGCAACTTCTTACATCCAACCAGAAATTTCCTTCATCTTTATATTTTCAGCATCTGGACTGGTGCAGATACTTGGTAGCCACTCAAACTTTAATTGAATGTGCAAAAAGAGGAACGTAGTATTAGACACCACTTTCTAATGTGTAAATGTGCAAACTTTTACTGAATGTGTAAAAGGAGGAAAGTGGTATTAGACATAATTAGACACCAAATCGCTTGTGTAACCCAGACACCTAGCTGGACAAAGATTAATTAAACTTCCCCTAAACTTTTTGAAGAAGTAAAGACAACACAAATAACAGAACTATTTAAATAACTTTTAGTAATAATGCCATTCCAAGGCAATTTCTACCTGGAATTAATATTATTTATTGTGATTTTATACCATGGATATCTGCTGCAATTTTACAGATGAAGAAATATTCACTTAATCTATGAGATATGATTATGATATTAACTGAGAAGGCTAAACTCTAATGTATTTAGGTGGAAAATACAGAAATTAAGTTAGAAAAATTTTAATGGATGGTTTGAATTGGCTTATTACTCATGACTTTCCCAGGTTTAAAATGAATAAAATTATATTACTAGTAAAACCTAATTACTGCCCATGGAAATGCCCTGTGGTTACATTTGGTATTTCCTCCCAATCTCATGACTGACAATGGAAAACTGCAATCCTAAATTTCTCCTGGTTTATATTAAACTGAGAATTTGTATTAAATTATCTGTATCATTCACCTTCCAAACACGTTCTTTCACAACATACCACAACCAGAGCACTAAGACCTTTCCTTATACAAGATGGATTGATTATTCAAGTTAACTTTGGCAAAGTGGATGCACTCCTGTATTATCTGAATAGCCACTTGGATTTATTGACAGAAGTGAAAGTTAACAGGCAAAACAGTGTAGTATAACTGTACTCATGGCCCCCAGTACAGAGGAAAGTTAGGGGTGGCTCAGCATAACAGATTTTCACCATGAAGTCTGAGTATAGTGACACTTCAGAAGCGACCACAGTCATACATTAAAGCCACAGTCCAGCAATAACGTTTTGATGCAGGACAGACAAGACATTGCTCAGTACCTACTAATTCCTATGATGAGTGAAAGAAGCTGTCTATCTTTTCTGAAAAAAGGTGATATTTAGTAGGAAGAGTCTGTGCGATCAGTTGTTTGATTCCTTAAAACACACACGGTATAACACACCCTTAACAGGATACTAGTTTATACATTCTTAGACTTGGTCACCTCAGGAGTGTGTGAACTTCCTATTTGCATCTTATTTTTCTGAGGATGTTTTTTAAAATTTTACTTTATATTGGAGTACAGTTGACTGACAATGTTGTGTGAGTCTCAGGTGTAGAGCAAAGTGATTCAGTTATACATATACAAGCATCCATTCCTTTTCAAATTCTCTTCCTATTAACATAATTACAGAATGTTGAGCAGAGTTCCCTGTACTATACACAGTAGCTCTTTGTTGGTTATCTATTTTAAATATAGCAATGTGTACATGTCAATCCCAAAGTCCCAATTCTATCCCTCCTTGTAACCAGAACTTTGTTGTTTTTGTTTTGTAAATAAGTTTATTTCTATCATTTTTTTAGATTCCACATATAAGCAATATCATATAATATTTGTCTTTCTCTGCCTGATTTACTTCACTTAGGATGATAATCTCCAGGTCCATCCATGTTGCTGCAAATAGCATTAGTTCATTCCTTTAATGGCTGAGTAACAGTCCATTGTATCAATATAGTTGCTGTACCACATTATATTCCCACCGACAGTGTAGGAGAGTCCCCTTTTCTACACACCCTCTCCAGCATTTATTGTTTATAGTTTTTTTTATGATGGCCATTTGGCCTGGTGTGAGGTGCTATATATATCATTGTAGTTTTAATTTTCATTTCTCTAATAACTAGTGCTGTTGAACATCTTTTCATGTGCTTCTTGGCATATCAAGGTTTATGAGCTGTTCACAAATTTTGGAGACTAACTGTCAGTTGTGTAATTGAAAATATTTTCTCTCATTCTGTGGGTTGTCTTCTCTCTCTCTCTCTCTTTTTTTTTTTTTGGTTTCCTTTACTGTGCAAAAAAACTTTTGAGTTTGATTAGGTCCCATTCGTTTACTTTTGTTTTAACTTTCATTACTGTGAAAGATTGAGAGATAAATCCAAAAAGATATTGCTATGAATTATGTCAAACAGTGTCCTGCTTATGTTTTCCTTTAAGAGTTTGAGAGTATCCAATCTTACATATAGGTCTTTAATCCATTTTGAGTTTATTTTTATGTGTGGTATTAAAGCATGTTCTAACTTCATTTTTTGACATATAGCTGTCCAGTTATCCCAGAACCATATATTAAAAAGATTATCTTTCATCAATTGCATAACCTTCTCTCCCTTTTTGTAGACTAATTGATCATAGGTGCATGGGTTCATTTCTGAGCTTTCTAATGTATTATATTGATCTATGTTTCTGTTGTTTTTTCCTGCCAGTACAAGACTGTTTTGACTGTTGTAACTTTGTAGTATAGTCTGAAGTCAGGGAGCCTTTTCCTCCAGCTGTTTTTCATCTCTCAAGATTGCTTTGACTATTAGGGATCTTCTGTGTCTTCATACAGATTCTAAGATTTTTTTGTTATAGTTCTATGAAAAATGCCATTGGTAATTTGTTAAGAATTGTACTGAAGCTGTAGATTGCCTTGGGTACTATAGTTATTCTAACAATATTGATTCTGCCAATCCAAGAATGTGGTATATTTCCACCTCTTTGTGTTGTCCATGATTTCTTTCATCAGCATCCTACAGGTTTCAGAGTACAGTTCTTTTGTCTCCTTAAGAAGCTTTATTTATAGGTATTTTATTCTTTCTGATGTGATGGTAAGTGGAATTGTTTCCTTAATTTCTCTTTCTGATCTTCCATTGTTAGTGTATGGAAATACAACAGATTTCTGTATATTAATTTTGCTTCCCATCACTTTATTGAATTCACTGATGAGCTCTAGGAGCTCTAGTAATTTTCTGGTAGCATCTTAAGAATTTTCTATGTAGCATCATGTCATCTACAAACAGTGATAGTTTTACTTTGTTTCCAATCTGGATACTTTTATTTCTCTTTCTTCTATGACTGCTATAGCTAGGGCTTCCAAAACTATGCTGAACAAAAGTGGTAACAGTGGACATCCTTGCCTTGTTCCTGATCTTAAAGGAAATGCTTTCTACTTTTCAGTGTTGAGTATGATGTTAGCTATAGGTTTATCATATATGGCCTTTATTATGATAAAGTATTTTCCTTCTATGCCCACTTTCTGGAGAGTCTTTATCATAAGTGGGCGCTGAATCTCATCAAAAACTTTTTCTGGATCTATTGAGATGATCATATGGTTTTGATTCTTCAACTTCTTGATGTGGTGAATCACACTGATTGATTTGCAGATATTGAAAAACCTGTGCATCCCTGTAAGAAATCCCACTTGATCACTGTGTATGATTCTTTTACTGTATTGTTGAATTCAGTTTGCTAGTATTTTGTTGAGGACTTTTGCAACTATCTTCATCAGTGACATTGGCCTGTAATTTTCTATGGTATCTTTGCTTTTGGTATCAAGGTGATGGCAGCCTCATAGAATGAGTTTGGGAGAATTCTTTCCTCTGCAATTTTTTGGAATAGTTTCAGAAGATAGGTGTTAACTCTTCTCTAAATGCTGTATAAAATTCACCTGTGAGTCCACTTGGTCCTGGACTTTTGTTTGTTGGAAGACTTTTAATCACAGTTTCAATGCTTATGATTAGCCTGTTCATATTTTCCATTTATTCACAGTTCAGTCTTATGGGATTGCACATTTGTAAGAATTTGTCTGTTTTTTCTGTTTCCATTTTTTGGATACAGTTACCTGTAGTAGTCTTTTATGATTTTTTGTATTTCTGTGGTATCCACTGTAACTTCTTTTTCATTTCTAATTTTATTGAGTTGAACCCTCTCCCTATTTTTCTTGACGAGTCTGGTTAAAGTTTTCTCAATTTTGTTTATCGCTTCAAAGAACCAACTTTCAGTTTCCTTGATCTTTTCTATTGCTTTCTTCCTATTTCATTTATTTCTGCTCTGATCTTCATTATCCCTTTCCTTCTGCTAATTTTAGGCTTTGTTTGTTCTTCTTTCTCTATTTGCTTTAGGTATAAAGTTAGGTTGTTTATTTGTGATTGTATTGCTACAAACTTCCCTCTTAAAATGCCTGTCCCGCATCCTGTAAATTTTGGATCATTGCGCTCTCTGTTGAGTGGGGCTACTGGTGGCCTCTGGGAAGGTTCATGCCAATGAGTACTCCCAGAATGCTGCTGCCAACGTTTTTGTCCCCACACTGAGCCAAAGCCAGCCCCCATTTCTGCAAGAGACTCTTCAATATAAGCAGGTAGGTCTAACCTAGTCTGTATGGGAATCACTGCTTTTTTCCCCTGTGTCTTGGTACACATGGGTCCGTGTGTACACCTTCCAAGAGCTGAGTTTCTGTTTCCCCCAGTCCTGTGTAATTCCTGCCATCAAACTCCACTTAGATTCAAAACCAGATTCTCCGGGTGCTCCTCCTCCCATTGCCAGACCCCTAGGCTAGGAAGCCTAACATAAGGCTCAGAACTTTCACACCAGTGGGAAAACTCCTGCGGTATAACTATTTTGTAGTTTGTGAGTCACCCAATTGGCAGATATGGGATTTGATTTTATCATGACTGCGCCTCTCCTGCCATCTCACTGTGACTTCTTCCTTGTTTCTGGATGTAGGGTATCTTTTTGGCAAGTTCCAGAGTTTTGTCCATGGTTTTGATGTTCTCATAAGAAATGCATGTCCTTCTACTCCACCATCTTGAGTTTTGTGTCTCTCTATTTGCATCTTGGAATTCCCTGGTGGCTCAGATGGTAAAGCGTCTGCCTACAATGCGGGAGACCCAGGTTCGATCTCTGGGTTGGGAAGATCTCCTGGAGAAGGAAATGGCAACCCACTCCAGTACTCTTGCCTGGAAAATTCCATGGATGGAGGAGCCTGGTAGGCTACAGTCCATGGGGTCACAAAGAGTCAGACACGACTGAGCAACTTCAATGTCATGTCATTTGCATCTTATAGTAGCTTAAGATATTTTTAAAATCCTCTGTGGTAGGAAATGTTGGCCACAGTTGAGGGCACCTTTCTCTCTTGCAGCAATTAAGATTAGCTAGTAGGTCTTTGTTAATGGCCTGAATAGAAAAACAGAGTTAAGAGCAGGCAAGGTATTCACGTATCAAAGCTTTCCAGGGACCTCCTTTCAATGATCTCATAGAGCCCTACTTGAGCACAACAGGGAAAAAATCAAGCTTGCATGCTTTAAACTAGCCAAAGTGCAAGCACTCCCATTCCAGATGGCATTTTAGCTTCTCCCTTGCTCTTTTCATTCAGTTCTGTCACTTATGTATATATATTTCTCAAAAAGTTAGAGTAGGAAACAAAACCAAGTCAGTAAAAGAAAGACCTGGCCTCCTCGATGGCTCAGCAAGTAAAGAATCCACCTGCCAATGCAGGGGACAGAGGAGACATAGTTTCGAACCCTGGGTCAGAAAGACCCCCTGGAGGAGGAAATGGCAACCTGCTCCAGTATTCTTGCCTGAAAAACCCCATGGACAGCAAACCCTAGCGGGCTATAGTCCATGGGGTCGCAAAGAGTTGGACATGACTAAAGTGACTGAGCACACAAAAGAAAAACCTACTTGTTTATTAGAAGTACCAATCATTCAAACAGAGACTTAGTTATTTGAAGATTTTAATGAATCTAGAAAGGTGCCTTACATGGGCTTGTGTGGGTTAAATTAACACCAAAATGATCCATGCTAATGGATGAGAAATAATCATGTGATTGTATGGGAGACACTGAAATGATCCAATTACTTTATCACCCTACCCTATTTAAGGGGGGCTTCCCAGGTGGCACTAGCCGTAAAGAACCCACCTGCCAATGCAGGAGACATAAGAAACGCAGGTTGGATCCCTGGATCAGGAAGATCCCCTGGAACTTTTCCATTATAACTCTTGTGTCAGTAGTGGGAACAACAAGGGTTACAGTGAGATTTGTCCTACAGAACTTGGAAATGAAGTAAGAGACATTAAGATCAGCTCAGAATGGATCAGAACACAGAATGCTCTAGGGACCTCAAAAATATTCTATAAACAGTTCAGACTAAAAACAATTAACTTAGGATAACTCCTGCCATTAGTATACTTAGCTCCTGATAAAGCCTGAAAGGTTAATATTATTCTGCTGACAGGCACAGATATATCTTTCTGATCAAAAAGGAAAAATACAAGTCTTACAGCAGAGTGAAAAATGACTTGGAAGTGCTAATTTTATTTCCAATTCTCAATTCCCTGTTTCATTTGGCTAAATGGGTTTCAGGAGCAATGCTCACAATCTGGTAAGATTTTCATTTTCAAGCAACAATATGAATCATCTTAAGGATCCTTTCTGTTGCTTCATTTTAGTTTAGTGAATGTTCAGATAAGCGGTGTTTGTGGAGCATCTTCTCTGGTTCTGAAGAAAAACAAATGAATTGTAATGGTTCATTTCTCCCAAGGAAACCACAATGTGCTACCTGACCTATGAATATCACCTTATAATGGAAATCAGTGGCTAAACTGAAGGGTGACTCTAAGGGAATTTTCAGGCTCTGGTAGAGAACATATTTTGAATAAACAAATTCATTTCTGTTTCAGTTCTTTTTCTTAATAGCATGGGCACAGAGAAAAAAAGAAGAGACAGAGGTAACAGTATCCCTCTTACCTCTGCTGACAATCTCTACTATTAGTTTCTAAAAATATATCTTAAAATAATACAGAGTAGCATGTCACTGGATTTTTTGTTTAAAGTATATCTTTGAAGTCTTTCCAAATATTACTGTTGGAGGTGCTGTATTCTTTTAGTAGCTATACAATCTCCCAATGCATGTATATATCATAACATAATATTATAATTCATTTACATAGATATCTAATGATTGCATCTACATATTGCTTTGATTCTTTTGCTGTTAAAAGCACTGTTGCAACTGGGGAGAGGTGGGTAGAGAACAATAGAGGGTATTGCTCCAATGTCTTCTATTTCTGCTATAGATAATTTGTTGAACATCTAAAACTGGGCTCAGTTTTTTCATCATATTATACCCAAATCATTTTTTCTAATTTTGAGAACTAGTAAAGTTACTAGAATATATAGCTATTTTGATTGTTGTGCATCAAAAATTTTTGGCACTTGAATCCTGGGTTCAAGGCTTCCTTTGGTTATGACAAATTTTCTTAAATTGTGTCTTTAGTTTTTTTTGTTTGTTTTTTTTCAGAAATAGTAAATATGTGCATGCTGATTCATTTTCTCTCCCATATTTATCACTTTTTAAAATCATTATAACTTTTGCTCCTCTTATTCTGCTTGCTTTCCTCAATGCTGTCACTTGTTATATTATTAACCACAGTTTTCAAATGGCATTATTGAGTTACAACTGACATACAAAAGTTGCACACATTTAAGTATTCAACGTTGGAGTCTGGAGATAAGTATACACTCACAGATCCATCATCATAATCTATGCTTACATATTCATCACTTACAAAAGTTTCTTACCGCCCTCTCTATTTACTTTTATGATAAAAAACAGTTAAGATCTACCCTCTTAATAAACTTTTAAGTCTACAATCGAGTACTGTTAACTACAGACAAAATGCTGAATGACTGATCTCTAGGACTTATTCATCTTGTATAATGAAAATTTCCCCCTTCATGGATCACAGACTTGTCATGGCAAAGGGGCTTGTGTAAATCAATGAAGCTACGAGCTGTGCCTTGCAGGGCCAAGATGGATGAGTCACGGTGCAGAATTCTGAGAAAACATGGCCCACTGGAGGAGGGAATGGCAAACCACTCCAGTATTCTTGCCACAAGAATACCAAGACGAGTATGAAAAGGCAAAAAGATATGATACCAGAAGATGAGCCTCCCAGGTCAGAAAGTGTCCAATGTGCTACTAGGGAAGAGTGGAGAGCAATTACTAATAGCTCCAGAAAGAATGAAGCGGCTGGGCCAAAGCAGAAATGATCGACACATCAGTTGTGGATGTGTCTGGTGGTGAAAGCAAAGCCCAGTCCTGTAAAGAACAATATTGCATAGGAACCTGGAATGTTAGGTTCATGAATCAAGGCAAATTGGACGTGGTCAAGTAGGAAATGGCAAGAATAAATATAGGCATGTTGGGAATCAGTGAATTAAAATGGACGGGAATAGGTGTATTTAATCCAGATGACCATTATATCTACTACTGTGGGCAAGAATCCCTTAGAGGAAATGGAGTAGCCCTCACAGTCCAAAAAAATAGCTTGAAATGCAGTACTTGGGTGAACCTCAAAAATGACAGAATGATCTCTGTTCGTTTCCAAGGCAAACCACTCAATATCACAGTAATCCAAGTCTATGCCCCAACCATTAACATTGAAGAAGATGAAGTTCTAAGACCTAAAAGACTTTCTAGAACTAATACCAAAAAAACATGTCCTTTTCATCATAGGAAATTGGAACAGGAATTGGAATTGAAAAGTAGGACGTCAAGAAATACCTGGAGTAACAGGCAAGTTTGGCCTTGGAGTACCTTGGAACAAGCCAAAGGCTAACAGGGTTTTGTCACTGCTCATAGCAAACACCCTTTTCCAACAACACAAGAGACAACTCTACATATGGACATCACCAGATAGTCAATACTAACATTAGATTGATTATATTCTTTGCAGCTGAAGGTGGAGAAGCTCTATATAGTCAGCCAAAACAAGACTTCAGGCTGACTGTGGCTCAGACCATGAGCTCCTCATTGCAAAATTCAGGCTTAAATTGAAGAAAGTAAGGGAAACCACTAGGCTATTTGAGTTTGACCACAATCAAATCCCTTATATAGTACAGTAGAGGTGATAAATAGATTCAAGGGATTAGACCTGGTAGACAAAGTGGTTGAAGAACTATGGGTGCAGGTTCATAAGGAGGCAGTGAAAAAACCATCCCCAAGAAAAAGAAAGCGAAGTGGTTGTCTGAGGAGGCTTTAGAAACAGCTCAGGAAAAAAGACAAGTGAAAAGCAAAGGAGAAGAGAAATATATGCCCAAGTGAATGCAGAGTTCCAGAGAATAGCAAGGAGAGATAAGAAGGCCTTCTTCAATGAACAGCACAAAGAAATAGAGAAAAGCAACAGAATGGGAAAGACTAGATATGAAGAAAATGAAAGTCACGCGGTTGTGTCTGACTCTTTGTGACCCCAAGGACTATACAGTCCATGGAATTCTCCAGGCCAGAATACTGGAGTGGGTAGCCATTCCCTTCTCCAGAGAATCTTTCCAACCCAGGGATCAAACCCAGGTCTCCTCATTACAGCCGGGTTTTTTACCAGCTAAGCCACCAAAGGAAGTTCATTGATAAGAGATGGTAAGAATACATAGAAGAATGATACAAAAAAAGGTCTTAATGACCCAGGTAGCCATGGTAAGTGTGGGCATTCACCTACAGCCAGACATCCTAGAGTGTGAAGTGGGCCTTAGAAACATTACTACAGACAAAGCTAGTGGAGGTGATAGAATGCCAGCTGAGCTATTTCAAATCACAAAAGATGATTCTGTTAAAGAACTGCAGTCAATATGCCAGCAAATTTGGAAAACACATCAGTGGCCACAGCACTGGAAAGGGTCGTTTTCCATTCCAACCCAAAGAAAGGCAGCGCCAAAGAATGTTCAAACTACCAGAGAATTGTGCTCATTTCTCATGCTAGTAATGTTATGCTCAAAATCCTTCAAGCTAGGCTTCAGCAATATGTGAACTGAGACCTTCCAGATGTACACAGCTGGGTTTAGAAAAGGCAGAGAAACTAGAGGTCAAACTGCCAACATTCGTTGGATCAAAGAAAAAGCAAGGAATTCCAGAAAAACACCTATTTCTGCTTTAGTGACTACACAAAAGCCTTCGACTGCATGGATCACAACAAATCATGGAAAATTCTTAAACAGATGGGAATACCAGACTACTTTACCTGCCTCCTGAGAAACATGTAGGTGGGTCAAGAAGCAATAGTTAGAAACTAACATGAACAAGTGACTGGTTCAAAATCAGGAAGGAGAATGGCAAGGCTGTATATTGACACCCTGTTTATTTAACTTATATGCAGAGTACATCATGCAAAATGCTCGGTTTGATGAATCACAAGCTGAAACCAAGACTGCTGAGAGAAATATCAATAACCTTAGATATGCAGATGATACCACTCTAATGGCAGAAAGTGAAGAGGAACTAAAGAGCCTCTTGATGAAGGTGAAAGAGGAGAGTGAAAAAGCTGGCTTAAAAGGAAAAAGTAGAACCAGTGACAGATTTCATTTTCTTGGGCTCCAAAATCTCTGCAGACAGTGACTTCAGCTTTGCCATTAAAAGATGCTTGCTCCTTGGAAGGAAAGCTATAACATCCTAGACAGCATATTAAAATGCAAAGACATCACTATGCCAACAAAAGTAACAGTACAGTCAAAGTTACGGTTTTTCCATTAGTCATGTATGGATGTGAGAGTTGGACCATAAAAAAGGCTGAGCGTCAAAGAATTGATACTTTCGAACTGTGGTGTTGGAGAAGATTCTTTCTTTTTTTTTTTTTTTTTTTTGGAGAAGATTCTTGAGGGTCCGGGGGACTACAAGGAGATCAAACCAGTCAATCCTAAAGGAAATCAACCCTGAATATTCATTGGAAGGACTGGTGCTGAAGTTGAAGTTCCAATACTTTGGCCACCTGATGCAAAGAGCTGACACACTAGAAAAGACCCTGATGCTAGGCAGGAAGATTGAAGATTGAAGGCAGGAAGTGAAGGCGATGACAGAGGACGAGACTGGTTGGATAGCATCACCAACACAATGAACATGAGTTTGAGCAAATACCAGGAGATAGTGAAGAACAGAGAAGCCTGGTGTGCTGCAGTCCATGAGGTCACAAAGAGTCAGACATGATTTACTGACTAAAAAACAAAACAAAAAATATTCAATTATCTGGGATAAAAACATCCAGGAATGCAAATTTTGGAAAGGTAGAATAATGGTTGCAAGTTTATTTTCTTAGGAACTTGTCAAATTATTTTCCAGCATGCCTATAGCAATTTGCACTCCCACCAGCAATGTATGAATCATCTAGTTTCTTTGCATTTTCCCCAGTATTTGTTGTTGCTACTATTTTCTTATTTTAGACATTTGAAGCTGTGTAGTTGCTTCTTATTGTTGGTTCTAAATTTCATTTCCCTTGTAAGTAATGATGCTGAATATATTTTTATATACTTGTCATTTGTTCTGTGAAAAACCTCATTTCTTTTGCCATTTTTTAAACTGCATTGTTTGGTTTTTCAAAGATGGATCATGACAGCTCTTCATATATTCCTAGTAGTAGTCCTTTGTCAAATATATTGTTTGCAAATATTCTTTCCTAATTCATAGCTTGTCTTTTCATTCTCTTAAACAGAGTATTTCAGAGAGCAAAAGCCTTTAATTTTGATGATGTCCACTTTTATCTTTTTCCTTTTATATTTTATGCTTTTAATATCTTATGTTCAAACTCTTTTTTTTTCCTTCAAATTCTTTCTTAACTCTTTATTTTGAAAGTTGTCTCCTAAGTTTTTCTTCAAAACTTTATCAGTTTACTTTATATTTAAGCTCATAATCCATTTCAGTTAATTTTAGGATGGGAAATATGAGAGGTTGAGGTTCACTTTTCCTCACGAGTGTCCAATTACCCCATCACCTTTCAATGAAAATGCTACCTTTCCTCCTTCAAATTGTGCAATTTTGTCAAAAATCAGTTGGTCATATTTGTATGGGTCTGTTTCTGGTTACTCTATTCTGTTCCATTAATCTATGTATATGTCCCTCTTGACAATACCACACAATCTTGATTACTATAGCTATATAATAAGTCTTAAGATTGAGAAGACTGATTCTTCCACTTTTTCTTTTCTGAAATTGTTTTAGCTATTCTAATTCTTCTGCTTTTCATTATAAATTTCAGAGCATTCTTGCCTATATTTACAAAAAATTTTTTGGCATTTTGATAGAAATTAATTATACCTATATATCAATTCAGGGGAGAACCAACATTGTTAATATTTTGAGTCATCCAATCTATGAACATGGTATGTCTCTCCATTCATTTAAATCTTTGATTTATTATATCAGCATTGCACAGTTTTCAGTATATCTTGTTTCATTATGTTTATACATAACATTTCAACTTTATCTTTAGCAGTTGTAAATGGTATTGCATTTTTAACTTTGGTGTTCACAGTTTTCACTGCTATGATAATAGAAATACAAGTGAGTTTAAGATTTGCATCATGTATCACATAACCTGGCTGAACTCACTTCATAGTTCTAGAAACTTTCTCACAGATGCCCTGGAATTTTCCACATACTCAACCATGTCATCGGCAAACAGAAACCTCCTCCTTTCTAACTGAATGTCCTTTCCTTTTCTTGAGTTATTGTGCTGGCTAAAATTTTAAGCACTGTGCTGAATGAGGGTGGTGAGAGAAAACATCTTGGCCTTGTTCAGTTTTAGAGAGAACTCATTTCTCTTCCAAGCTTTGAGGTACTGTGCTTTCATTTTCATTCAGTTCTGTATTGTTTAACTATTTCCTATTTGCCTTCCTTTTTGACTCATCATTTATCTAGAACTATGTTGTTTAGTGGCCAAGTGTTTGGAGATTTTCCTATTATTATTTTGTTATTAATTTCTAGTTTGTTTCCACCATGGTCAAAAAATACACTATTTATGGGTTATATTATTTACAGTTTACAGAAAGGAGTTTTATGTCCTAATATGTGGCCCATCTTGGCACTGTTCCATAAGGATTTGGAAATGTGTGTGTGTGTGTGTGTGTGTGTGTGTGTGTGTATCTTCATATACATAAGATTGAAGGCAGGAGGAGAAGGGCACAACAGAGGATGAGATAGTTGGATGGCATCACCAACTCAATGGACATGAGTTTGCACAAGCTCCAGGAGATGGTAAAGGACAGGGAAGCCTGGCATGCTGTAGTCCATATGGTTGCAAAGAGTCAGATGTGACCAAGGGATTGAACAAAATATATATCTTACTTAAAGAGTATTTTTAAAATATTGATTGGATCCTGCTGGTTGAAGGTGTTGCTCAGTTCTTCTACAACCTTGCTGTTTTTCTATCCAGTTGTTCCAATTCACTTTTGAGAGAGAACTGTTGAAGTCTCAAGCTAAACTGTAGATCTGTCTACTTCTCCTTTCAATGTTATGAGCTGTGCTTGAAATATTTTGCAACTATTTTTTGATGCATACATATTTCAAACTGCTATCTTTTTGCTAGATTGACATATCATTACATAATGTCCCCCTCTGTTTCTAGTAATTTTTGAACTTGAAGCCTAATTTATATAATATTAATATAGTCCCCTATTGTTTCTTTTAATGTTTGTATAAATTTTTCTACTCTTCACTTTCTATCTGTTTATTATTGTGTTTGAAGTCAGTTTCTTATAGAGAGTGTATAGTTGGGTCATGTTTTCAAATCCACTCTGCCAAACTCTGCTTTTATTGGTATACTGAGCAATATATTTTTAATGTAATGATTGACTGAAATGTTAGGTCTTAAGCCTTTGTAATTTTATTCTGTTTTTTTGCATATGCTTTAGTTTTCCTGACTACCTGTGGATTATTTGAATATTTTATAAAATTTCATTTTGATACCTTTACAGTCTTGTTAGGTGAATTTCTGTGAATAATCCTTTTTTGTTGCTTTAAGGTTTTCCATTATAGACACACAATTTATTAAAATCTACTTGGGTATCATTATTTTACCAATTTGAGTGACATACAGAAAACTTAACTCACTTTATATATCTTTGTCCTCTCTTTTTTACAATATAGTTGCCTTAAATATTTCCTTCATATACACTTAGCCACATTAGACACAGTTGTAGTTTCTGCTTTAACTGTCAAATATAACACAGAAAACTCAAGAGGAGAAGAAAAATCACTGTATTTACCCATAGTTTCACTTAACATGTTCTTTGCTCCTTCCTGATATTTTAAGATTCCATCTTTTATCACTTACTTTCTGTTTATTTTTTAATAGTCCAATGCCAATTTATTTTTTAAAGGGTTCTATGTAATTCTATGGTTTCTTTGCCCCTCCCCTAACCTTTTTCATATAATTGTACAACCACTGAAAATTACATAGGTTGCAATGACCTGGGTTGGGAAGATCCCCTGGAGGAGGGCGTGGCAACTCCCTTCAGTATTCTTGCCTGGAGAATCTCCATGTAGCCTGGGGTCGCAAAGGGTCGGACACAACTGAGTGGCTAAGCACAAGCACAGTGATCTAATGCTATTACCAGTCATTCAGGAAAAACTGTCCCCTCGCCCAACAACCATCCTGGGGGAATTAAAGGTCCTGAGAAGAGGCCAGTTCAACATGGCCTCTACCCTGGTAGGAATGAAAAGATGAAAAAAAAGAAAAAAACAGAAATTGACTAAGAGGTATGTGGCCACCGTCTCTCAGGAGTGAGGCTCTGGCTGTTGCCTGGGGTTGTGAAAGTCTGTAGCATGCAGCAGGGCAGCCACAAGACCTTGCAGCCACATCTTCCTCACACCAGTATGTCCATGTCCCAACCTAGGTGTCACAAAAATCCTTCAGCAGGGTTCTCCTCCACGGCTCTGTTATATGCATCTGGTCATAGTTGTCCACACGCTTCACCTTTTATGACAGGTTTTGGATCTCAACCTCCAGCTGAATCTACTGGTATTCAGTTTCTTCCTGAGTCCAGCCTCCACGTAGTATGCACATAGGTATGTGTCCTGCGGGGTATACATCAACACTTGGCCAAGAGCTGGCATCCTTCTGTAGGTACTACCTATCGATCCATGTGTCCAGATTATTCATGACCCTCTCCTGAATCTTCTCCATGAATCCACTGGTATGTCTGTGTCTCTCTCAAAGTAGAACAAGAATGTCTTGGGGGGTTCCCTAGCCTGGGCTTGCTGTCTCTGATTGACAATGTCAGTGTTCTCCTTGTACCGACTTCATGACTCAGTACTCACTCCAGTGGGTATTCCAATCTCCTAGATATATCCAGCAAAAGTCATGTTACACTCGGAGCATTGCATGTGATTGCAGTCTTCATTCTTCTCAATGCAGATGTTGTGCTTGGGACAGTCTTTAGTGTGAGCACTAATGTAGTGGCTGGCTCAGAGTCACTTTGAGATCCATTTCCAGATTGTGGCACAGTCTGCAGAGGCATGATACGTCTGATGACACTTAACAGAAGGCTTCATTGCATCACTGGCACTGGACTTGGTGAGCTCAGGGCTCCTGTACCCGGATAACCATGGGGTAGTCTGCACCAGGACACAGCTGGAGCTGGCAGTGACTCTCCACAAAGTCCCTGAAGAGGTAGTGCCTGTATTTGTCCCGCGATTCTTCACTGAGCAGCAACGGAAACACGAAGTCCTCTGGTGTTCGAAGCGGGCAGTCCTGAGCCATGCAAGAGACACCCACATCCAGACCATCCTTGACAAGTACTGAGCGGTGCTTCTCCCAGCGACTGGGGCAAAACTGGTGCTGACAGGCTACCGAGAGTAGGTTTTCCCTCCGCACAAACTGCATACACACTGTGCAGTGGTGAGGGGATGGGCTGTGGGGACATGTTTCAATGAACGGACTGAACTCGAGTCTCAACGAGAAGCTGAGCAGATTGTATTAGTGCAGCATCTCTGTGACTTGCCAGTAGAAATTAATTAATGTAAGTTTAGCAACTCAATGAGGTACCTTTAGGACAGACACTAATAAGCTGGTCATGTGCTCACCAAGGGCTCCCTTGGACTCCTTGAAGCTGCTCAGCTTCTCCTGACACTCAAGTTCAGCCCAGTCCATCAGTTCAAACTAACTGCAGGTCCCTAAACACATCATCTTTTCTTTAAACTGCACTTTTTTTTTTGCATACATTTTTTCTTCTTTCTGCCCTGTAAACCTTCTCCACCTCATAAATGCCCATTCATATTTCAAAATTTAGTCCCATTGTCCACTTAACAGGAAATAGTCCCTGATTCACAAGCTTGATTTATTTGTCTTCTGCTTTCCCTTAGCCTTTCCAGGCTTCTATCAAAATACTGATCATGTCGTACAGTAACATCTAGTAACCCTCCTCAACAATTAGATTCTATACAACTCATCCAGTTTTATAGTTTCAGCTTCTATGACACAGTAGTTGTTAAATAAGTGCTTAACAAAAGGGTGCCTATCTCACTTACTGACTGAACAAATATTTACAGAGTAACCTCAAAGAATATTTAGAAAGCTCGTGGGTTCCTGAGTCCTTCTTCTAAGCGAAGGAAGCCTTCATCACATCTCATTTTTTCAGGTGCATCAGAGATCAAACAGACTCTCAAACAATCTGCTTAGACGGGAGGCGAAGAATGGCAGGGAAGATAACAGGGCTGAGGCATGACTGTGCCTGGTGCTACTTAAGTGAGGGGAGGAGCCATGGAGGCAAGGGGGAGCACAGAAGCACCTTCCACCCAGGGCGCCCACACTGGAAGGGGGTGGTGTCATCACTTATCCAAACTCAGCAGGAATCCTCCCTCAAGGAATTTCTGATCTCACCAAGGAAGATATCATTAGAACATACGCAAAGGTTAAAGCAGCAGTGCATCTCAGTCTTTTATCTCAGTTTTTATGTTCTAGTTAATTGCAAACGGGGCTTCCCTGGTAGCTCACAGGGTAAAGCATCTGCCTGCAATGCGGGAGACCCGGGTTCAATTCCTGGGTCGGGAAGATCCCCTGGAGAAGGAAATGGCAACCCACTCCAGTATTCTTGCCTGGAAAAGCCCATGGACGGAGAAGCCTGGTAGGCTACAGTCCATGGAGTCGCAAAGAGTCAGGCACAACTGAGCAACTTCACTTAACTGCAAACACATATGAAAATCTCCCTTTAAAATCAAATGCTGGGGCTTCCCTGGTCCAGTGGTTAAGAATCCGCCTTGCAAAGCAGTGGCCACGTTTGATCACTGGTCCGGGAGGATCCCATATGCCGTGAAACAACTAAGCCAGGGTGTGGCAACTTCTGAGCCCACACGCTGCAACTACTGAAGCCCAAACAGCTAGAGACCGTGTTCCACAACATGAGAAGCCATGGCAACGAGAAGCCTGTGCACCACAACTAGAGGAAGCCCGCATGCAGCAACAGAGACCTACCACAGTCAATAAATGCCTAAATCTTTTTAAAAAATCAAATGCCACATTAGCAAGTAGGGTTCGTATGTACAAGTGTTTGTAAATGATAAGTATGTATTTTAGGGAGTGCATATGCAATAATGTCTCACCCACAACTGCTATAGGCAAGATGATCAAGAGAAAAATAGCAGCAGTTGATGCCAAATGTGCAACTCAGATGGTTTGAAAATAAAGTAGCATTCCAAAGAACGTGGGCAAACTTCCCTCAGACACAGTCCACTAGCCAACAGATTAAATTTTTAAGATACATGAATAACTTCTCTAACAAACGCTTACCAAAAGATAGCAATGACTTAGAAAATTAGCATAGTAACACGAAATCCAAATACCTAAACATCTCTCCCATTACTGACTATCTCTGAGAGCAAAGTAAAAATCTTCTGTTTCATTTTTTTTTTTTATTTTTGCAAAGTAGAAAGGAAATTTTGGCCTCTTCTCAAGTTAGATTGATTTATTTTAAAAAAAGAGAATAAGAAAAACAAATGTTGTATATTAATATGTATATAGGTATACATATATACATATATATAGATGCAACCAGTCCATCCTAAAGGAAATCAGTCCTGAATGTTGATTGGAAGGACTGATGTTGAAGCTGAAACCCCAATACTTTGGCCACCTCATGCAAAGAACTGACTCACTGGAAAAGACCCTGATGCTGGGAAAGACCCTAATTGAAGGCAGGAAGAGAAGGGGATGACAGAGGATGAGATGGTTGGATGGCATCACCAACTCAATGGACATGAGTTTGAGTAGACTCTGGGAGTTGGTGACGGACAGGGAGGCCTGGCATGCTGCAGTCCATGGAGTCGCAAAAAATCAGACATGACTGAGTAACTGAACTGAAATGAAATGAATACATATATATATATAATCTAGAAAAATGGTACTGATAAACCTATCTGCAGGGCAGGAATAGAGATGAAGAAATAGAGAACATACTTATGGAGACGGCAGGAAAAAGGAGAGGGTGGGATGAACCGAGAGAGGAGCGCTGACATATATATACTGTCGTGTGTAAATAGGTAGCCGGTGGAAAGCTGCTACATGACACTGGGAGCTCAGTTCAGTGCTCTGTGACAACCTAAAGGGGTGGGATGGGAGCCAGGGAGGGAGACTCCAGAGGAGGGGATATATGTCTACTTACAGCTGATTCACATTGTTCTACAGCAGAAACCAACACACCATTGTAAAGCAATTATCCTCCAATTAAAAGCAAGTATTAAAGAAAGAGAATGCACTCTGTACTCAACTGCACATGAACTGAACACCTCAGCATAAATTTATCAGAAGCAGGGGATGTGGGAGGAAGACAAAGAGGCTTTACAACTGATCTGATCTGGATTTTGAGACCGGTTTTGTCACTTAATTGTCATGTGAGTCTGGATAAATTCTGTAAACTCTCCAAAGCTCAGTTTTCTCACCTGTCAATGGAAAATGAATGTAGACGTTACATGGATTGACTAGATGGATTTTAATAAGTAAACTCATTTATAAATATGTGTATATGTGTGGTCACTCCTTTTTAATGTGACTCCGTTTCAGTGACATTGGCACTGAAAAGGAGACCCGCACACATGTACGCAATTTATCAGAATATAATGGTCATATGCAATGGCACAAGTGAAGTGTCATACACCTGACCGAGTGTGCTATATGCACTCATGTTTCGTTTCCACTCACTCCACCTCTTTTCCCAGATTTCTACTGAGAACATGGCAAGGTAAATAAGGTACTTCCTTCCTTAACGAATTTAGACTGGCAAAAGGGTTAAAATGTACACAGATTATGCCAAATGAGATATACACTTTGAAAGCAGAATAACGCACGTGTTAAGAGAACACAAGAGAGAAAGATTTGGGGCCAAGTTCCCCTGGACATCAAGGTCAGTTCGTGCAAAGGCCATTTTAGATGGACTTCACAGAATCATGGGGTGCTTTTGATGCGTGGCTTAGAGTTAATAAGTCTCATAACTGAAATAACATGTTAACACAGAATGAGAAGCTGAGGCAAATGGTTCTCCAATTAAGAACCCTAAAGAATTTCCACTGGTCACCCACTTGCAGAGCTGAACTAAGGATTGTGACTGGCCAAAACATGGTTTACTGCCTAAAATGGGACAGTGTTACCAGCTTAAGCAGAGATCAGACATTCCTTATTCTTCTAATTCCAGCTCAAGAATTCTCAGTATTCAAACCAATGTACCAGGAGCACTCCTTCTGTAGTGCAATCGATGAGAGAAATTGTCTTGGCTTCAACTTTAATCCATACTATTCTTTCCTCAGCTTTCTATAGAAACTAACTCCTTAAAACAAGAGAGGATGTAAAAGGGATCACTAAAGACATAAAGCACTTCTTGAAAAGGTGCATGATTGCACAAAGCAAAATGCTATAAGGTGGCTTGCACGGCAAAGTCTGAAGAGCCCTGATAACAAGGCGACATCTGGGCTGTGGATTTTCATGTGCTTTGTCCATTTATTAGTCCATCAGAGAGACAAAGAGTGAGGATAGAAGAGGATCCCATTAATCCAACAGACCAGTGCAGGACTTAGAATCTGCTCATAGCACCACCAGTCCTGGTTGTGGGTGTGAGAAGACATTATAAGCACTCAAGCCAAGAGTGAGTGGATCCATGGACAAGCAAGCCCATGCCCCTGCTTACAGCCAAGTGCTTAATCTACACTGAACACTCCTCATTCTAGGGAAAATAAAGGCATAATAACAGAGATAAGAGAGGGAGGACAGAGGAAATAAACCATGTATCCTAAAGAAACAGTATAAGGATAATCATCTTTAAAATGCAATGCTTAACCAGACCTCTTTAAAATTACTTTCTACACAAACCAGTAGATTTTGAGTAAGTTACAGTACATTCATATGATAAAATATTTTGCAGACATTAGACACATATTCTTAAATGATATTTAATGCACCAGAAAGTGCTTAAAACATAATTTAAAGTAAAAAGAGCTGATGTAAAATCTGTACATATGGTGTTTATCAATATCACAAAACTGGCATGTGTGTTAGTAGCCCAGTTGTGTCTGATTCTCTGTGACCCCATGGACTGTAGCCAGCCAGACTCCTCTGTCCATGGAATTCTCCAAGCAAGAATACAGGAGTGGGTTG
Source organism: Muntiacus reevesi (assembly GCF_963930625.1). Classification (NCBI taxonomy): domain Eukaryota; kingdom Metazoa; phylum Chordata; class Mammalia; order Artiodactyla; family Cervidae; genus Muntiacus; species Muntiacus reevesi. Next base: position 82,013,487 of record NC_089253.1, on the reverse strand, counting down.
CCATCTCTCCAGGGGATCTTCCCGAACCCGGGATCAAACCTGGATTTCCTCCATTGCAGGCAGATTCTTTACCATCTGAGCCACCAGGGAAGCCCTTAAATGTGTGGTAAATATATATTTATATACACACACACACACACACACACACACACACTAGTTCTTACATCTGGGTGATATGATTATGTAAGAATTTTAGTTCCTTTCTAAAATTTTTCTGTTGTCTTCCAAAATTTCTGTGAGGTTGCATTCATCATTTAAAGTTTGCTATATAATAAGAAAAATGTAAAGATAACAGAGGTTGAAGGAAAGAGTTTTCAAAGCAAAGATAAGTCAGTAAGAAAGTAAAACCCAAGCTTCCCTGGTGACTCAGTGGTAAGGAATCCACCTGCCAGTGGAGGAGACACAGGTTCAATCCTTGGTCCAGGAAGATTCCACATGTTGTGGAGCAACTAAGCCCATGAGTCACAACTACTGAGTCTGTGCTCTAGAGCCCAGGAGCTGCAATTACAGAGCCCATGTGCTGAAAATACTGAAGTCCGCATGCCCTAAAGCCCCGTGCTCTACAACAAGAGAAGCCATGGCAATGAGAAGTCCATGCACCACAACTAGAAAGTAGGCACCAGTTACCACAATTAGAGAAAAGACTCCACAGCAAAGAAGACCCGGCAGGGTCAAAAACAAATACATAAATAAGTAAAATTATTTTTATAAAAGGAAAACAAAACCTATTTCCTGAGCAGCCAGAGCACTGGCATGTGGGTGAAGATAGCTGTGCTGAGGCAGAATATAGGGAATGGGGACAGGGCACAAAGGGCCCTGAACACCTTTTCTTCTGTCCACAGAGCATATTCTGAGTATCAGGAAAGGCTCAGCTGAAACTGTGCTTCTGGAGATAACTCCAGCAAGTAGCATCCTGAATCAATTAGAAGTGAAAGACTATTTTAAGAATTCAAGTGTCAGGGAATGACAGCTATGGCCTGGGTGATGAAAGTGAGTATGTGACAGACCTGAGTGTCTGGTTATAATACTCAACCAATGCTTGGATACAAATGGGAGAGGGGAGGATTAAAGATGGCCTCAAGGACTCAATTCTGGGTGGCTATTTAGAGACCCATATTATTCACAAAAATTGAGGTAGGAGTATGAGTATATTTTCAACAAGTTGAGTTTAAAGCATCCAAGGTCAAACCAGTCAATCCTAAAGGAAATCAACCCTGAATATTCGTTGAAAGAACTGGTGTTGAAACTGAAGCTCCAGTACTTTGGCCACCTGATGTGAAGTGACGACTCACTGGAAAAGACCCTGATGCCTGGAAAGATTGAGGGCAGGAGGAGAAGAGGGCAGCAGAGGATGAGATGGTTGGATGGTTGGATGAACATGAGTTTAAGCAAACTCCGGGAGACAGTGAAGGACAGGGGAGCCTGGCATGCTGCAGCCCATGGGGTCACAAAGAGTCAGCCATGACTTAGCGACTGAGCAACAACAAAGGAGTATCTTAAGAAGATTCCAATAGAGAATTAGAAATGTGCATTTGAAACTTGAGAGAGAATTCTGGGCTGGTTACATGGATTCAGGAATCAACTGTATTGACTTGAGGGGTGGTTGGATAATAGAAGAGAAGATGGGGAGATTAAGAGTAGGAGAGAGAGAGGAGAAGGGAGAAGGGACATAGAAAGAGTCAGACAGAGGACACAGGCAATAACAACAGAGAATCATACTTGGGGAAAAAAAAAGTAGATGCTGACAGAGCCAGGAAAAACAAACAGAAAGGGGAGCCCTTATTTTAGTACCATGGAAAAAAGGAGCTAAGAAGGTTAAGTCACCCTCAATGGTAAACGTGGCACAAAATTCAGAGAGACTGAACACTGAGAACGGCTGCTGGAAATGGTGATTGGGGCGGTGGGGGGGGGGGGGGGCGGGCAGGGTGTCAAGTGACATTAAATTGTTTTCAGGTGAAAAATTAAACATAAAATCAACCAGTCTCAGAATAGACGTTTCTCTGCAGTAACTGTCATGTTCAAAACACACCTGGAGAGCCAAACTCGAAGCATCACGTCATTTCTGCCTCACCCAAATGAGCTGAGACATTCACCTCTGGAATGCTACCAGCTTGAGGCCATCACCACAGCAACCAACAGAACAACTGTTGTTTTTTCCCTCTGCCCATCGCCAACTACATTGCAGGTTGTGAAATGCATAGAAATGAAGTTGTTCTTTCAAACCCTGTTGTGTGGGACTCAGCATGGTTGCAGATGTCTGTGAACACTGCCTGACTTAGGGTATTTTCTTTAAAAACTAGAATGATAAAATCTACCAAGCAGTTTGGTAGCTAATTCCTAGCTTTGTGGACTAAAACATATTTATCAATTCAAATTGGATTCAATTGCTTTTTAAAACACAGTTTTAGCAATTCCTTAATCAAACTGATACTTTTCCATAATACTGAAGAGGAAATTTTTACACCTAAATATCCCTGCAAAAGCAAGCCAAACATTGAAAGTGTTAGTCACTCAGCCATGTCTGACTATTTGTGACCTCAAGGACTGTAACCCACCAGGCTCCTCTGTCCCTGGAATTCTCCAAGAAAGAATAAAGGAGTGGGTTGCTGTTTCCTTCTCCAGAGGATCTTCCCACCCCAGGGACTGAACCTGGGTCTCCTGCATTGTAGTCAGACTCTTTACCGACTGAGACACTGGGGAAGACCTAAATCAGACACCGGGTCTTGCTTATATCTCTCCTTGTCCCGAAGGGCCAGCTTGGGAAATGGACAAGAATCAGCTGTTCAGTCTATTCTCCTTTACACATAAACTGATTTTTCTTTTATTCATTTCATTGGCATTTCTATGAGCCAAAGTAGATAATACGTGAAACTGTTTGAATCAATGCTACCAACAGGTTTCCCAGGTGGCTCTGTGGTAAAAGAATCTGCCTGCCAATGCAAGGAGACACAGGAGACACGGGTTCTACCCCTGGGTCAGGGAGATCCCCTGGAGGAAATGGCAACCCACTCCAGTATTCTTGCCTGGAAAATCCCACGGACAGAGGAGCCTGGCGGGCTACAGTTGACAGTGTCGCAACAAGTCAGACATGACTGAGCAACTGAGCACACACACATGCTACCTATCTAATTACTGTTAATAACAGTACTAAAGCCACAAACAAAACATTCTTGAGAAGCAGTCCAGGGTAACTGACAGTTGAAGATCCATATATTATGCTTCTTACAATTACTAGATTCAGTAGAAAAGTATCATTAATACAATAGAGAACTCTCCTAAATCCCAGTATGTCTGAATATGACCTTGTGGCATGAAAAATCTCCAGTCTTCAACATACATAATGATAGGCTGAATGACCAATGAGCAAAGACATAGAAGAAGACTTCCAAGTATCAACTGATTGTTTAGAACTGGCTTCCCTGGTGGCCTAGTGGCAAAGAACCCACCTGCCAAACAGAAGATGGGGTTCAATCTCTGATCAGGAAGATCGCGTGGAGAAGGAAATGGCAACCCATTCCAGTATTCTTGCCTGGGAAATCCCATGGACAGAGAAGCCCAGTGGGCTACAGATCATGGGGTCACAAAAGAGCTGGACATAACTGAGCAACTAAATAACAGGGTTCCTAAGTTTATATTTACATCCAAACTTTCACAATTCTTGCTATTATTGTGACCCTCCTGTACAATTACTTACTTAACTTTTGTTTATTTTTTTGGAGAGGGGGGGAGGGGGGTGGGAGGGGGGTTCAGGATGGGGAACACATGTAAATCCATGGCTGATTCATGTCAATGTGTGGTAAAAAAAGAAACCATTTCATTCATTCACTAAAAAAAAAAAAAACCACTTTAAAAAAATTGAGAATTCAGTATAATTGTTACCTAATTTTATCAGCTAGAAAAATAAAGCACAATATAAACTGAAAATAAAATAAAATAATTTTAAAAAATAATAACTTTTGTTTAAATCAATATTTTTAGGTGAACCTCTTTCAAAGTGGCCTTATAGTATAAACATGTAAACATTACTAGATAAAATATAGTTTAACAAATCACTGACAAGCTAAAATCTCTGAGAATTCTGAATCTCAAAGACTCCATTTTCTTTGTTATATTCAAATAGCTTATGTACCCATATCTTAACGAATCTTTTCCCAGTGAAAGTGAAAGTGAAGTCACTCAGTCGTGTCCGACTCTTCGTGACCCCATGGATTGTAGCTTACCAGACTCCTCCTTCCATGAGATTTTCCAGGCAAGATAGTGGAGTGGTCTGCCATTTCCTTCTCCAGAAGATCTTCCCGACCCAGGGACTGAACCCAGGTCTCTCACATTGTAGACAAGATGCTTTACCATCTGAGCCATTTAAGAGATAACTTCCCAGTGAAGCCCAGTCTTAATGTGAAATCCTTTAACAAATGATAGTATGATCTGTTCTAAGAGGAGAACTTTTTAAGGCACAAGTCATATCATAGATGTGAACCCCATTCATTCAACAAAGTCAGCAAAGAAGCAAATATGGACCCTATGCAACAGGCTGGGAGCAAGATCTAAGTCTAGGCAGAAGGGGCCTGGGAGTAGAGGGATAGCATGAGGGAATTAAAAATGTGAATCCCAGAGGAACGGCTTCTAGCTTGAGGTCTCAACTCTGACTAGAAAGAGGAAAACACATACCAGTGTACCAGAAGAGCTACAACCAAAGTTCTTCATTTGACTCTTTCTGAGATTATATTACTTTAAAATTAAATATGCAGTATAATATAATTTGCATTTTTTTTCTTCAAGTCCCTGGCCCTCCAGGACTCCCTACAAAATTCAAATGTTACAAAGGCAACTCTGTCTCTACACAGATCCTCTCCCCTGCCCCAGCCCCTTTTGTTCAGCGCTCAATGAGACTCTAGTCCCTAGGAAGCTGTCAACCACCTTCAGCGGGGAAGGAGTCAGCGTATATGTGCCAGGACTGAGGAAGGCCTGAGAACATCTATGGCTCCTGGGAAACGGAGGAGGAACGAGCAGGCCTTGTCTAAACTTCTGATCTTCTACCAAACCTGTACTCCTCCAATCTTCCCCAACTCTCTCTTTTTAAAAACCTAATTAGCTAATTAATTTAATTTAGGCTGCACTGGGTCTTTGTAGGTGAGCAGGCTTTTCTCTCGCTGCAGAGGCCAGCGGCTCTTCTCTAGGGGTGATGCATGGGTTTCTCACCGCAGTGGCCTCTCTTGTTGTCGAGCCTGGGCTCTAGGGCTCAAGGGCTTCAGTAGTTGTAGCACGTGGGCTCAGCAGCTGTGTCTCAAGGGCCTAGAGGGTGGGCTCAGCAGGTGTGCACACGCGCTCAGCTGCTCAACAGCCTGTGGGGTCTTCCCAGACCAGGGATCGAACACCCACGTCTCCTGCATTGGCAGGCGGGTTCTTTAGCACGGAGACACCAGGGAAGACCCTACCTCTCTTAACAGTAATTTCACATTTCCAGTTGCTTGGGCCAGAAAAGTCTGAGTCATTCTTGACATGATGCTTTCTTTCACATCCCAATCAATCAACAAACTCTCTAAATCTACCTGACAAATACACCCAGAATCCTTCTCCTTCTCACGACCTCCACAGCCACCACTATGATCCAAACCACCTTCACCTCCTGCACGGATTGCTGCAACAACCTCCTAACCAGTCTCCCTATATCCCCTTCAGCCTATTACACAGCAGTCAGAGTAAACCCGCTTGGGTGTATTTCAGATCCTATCACTCCTCTCCTCAGAACTCCAGGGGCTTTTCCATCTCCCGCACAGTAAAAACCACAATGTCCTTGAGGTAGCCCACAGAGCCCTACATGGCTTGATCCTTGTCTCATATTTGGCCTTCTCCTCTTTTTCTCTTCCTGCTGGTCCTTGCAGTCTGACCCCTCTGGTCTACTCAAGACCCCTGGCCTTTCAAGGCGTCTTTTCTCCTGTAGCATCCTCCCTCTTGCTGCTCTTATTGCTTGGACATTCTTCCTCCACTAGTACCACCTCATTTCCTTCACATCTGTACTCCAAGGGAAGCTTCTCAGCTAGGTTTTTTTCCCCCCAATCACCTGATTTAAAATTTAATTTGCCCACCAGCACTCCATTTCTCTCCTTTATTCTTCTATGGCACTCATCACCAACTAAAATTTCTTTTATTCATTGCCTCATGTCTTTAGATTGGACTTCCCTTGTGGCTCAGCTGGTAAAGTATCCGCCTGCAATGCAGAAGACCTGGGTTCAGTCCCTGGGTTGGGAAGATCCCCTGGAGAAGGGAAAAGCTACCCACTCTGGCATCCTGACCTGAAGAATTTCATGGACTGTATAGTCCGTGGGGTCACAAAGAGTCAGACACGACTGAGCGACTTTCACTCACTTCATGCCTTTAGAATGTGAACTCCATCACGAAAGTGATTTGTGTATCTTTGATTAACTGCTGTAGTCCTAGAACCTAGATAGCTATCTGGCCCATAGAATGTGTTCAATAAATGTTTATGGGATTAATGTGTAAAAGGAGGGATGGAAAGGACAGGTAAATTATGACAATGCCTCTCCCAAAGGTCATTTAAAGGTCATCTAAAATAGCAGCACCATTTTAGAATCAGATTAAGATGAGCGGACTCAATTCAGAAAGGACACAAGAAGAATGTCCTACTAGTACAAGGAAAAGATAGGAATTTTTGTAACGAGGTATAGGAATAGTCAGTTTTCCTCATATGTAACTTGAACATGGCTTTGATTATTCAACTGCATGAGGAGAAAAATCAGTAACAAACTCTGTGATTCTGAAAACCTCATTTCAGAAATTTAAGAATTCATTAGCAAATAAGAATGAAGCTGTCTCTAGGGACACCACCACCGGGTGAAAATTCAACAGCGTAATTGGCCAATACCAGGAAAAACTACATGGGAAAGCTTGAGCTGCTTTGAAGTCTATAAAAGCCAGGGCTGAATTCTTGACATGTAAACAATTATAGTATTAAGCCATAGACAGTTTTGACTTCATAAATCCTTAAAGCCCGCATTAATCTGGACTTCAATAATGGGTTGATACAAGCAGTTTCAGATTTTCAGAGTGTCCTAATTCTGAGATGTTAAGTGTACAAGGTAGTAAGAATCCTTTTTTGGGCTTCCCCAGTGGTTCAGATGGTAAAGAATCCTTTTCTAATGAACAGTATCAAAGAAAGCAAAATAAGTGACTCAAAGTGGCACCTACTTCAGTCTGAAGGTGCCCAATGAAATGGTGAAGAAACAACTGTAATGTTGCAAACTTTACTACAAGATTTAAACCAAACACTGAAACATGAGTTTGCTACTACTGTATATGGTAAAGCAATATATTAAAGAAAGTCAACCAGAAAACCACTAAAATTATTTTATTAAGGGGAACTTGAGCAACACAGAAAATTTTTCAAGCCAAGTCTCATTCAATTCCCGTTGGATCTACTACCAGTACATTAACTCACTCCCCTCAAAGCAGTTGTTGGGTGGACAGTGACTAATGGGACATAGAAGAGGAATCACAAAATTATTCAATATCACTCAAATTCAGATGATAAAGAAAGAAACTTAACTTCCTGATTGTGGATTACTAGGGAAGACTAAGAAATGGATGACTACAAAAATAATCAGAAACCAGGAGAGGAAGCACACATCAAGCCAATGTTAAGTAACTTGAAGACCCTGATCAGGAAGCTTTCGTTATGTTTGAAAAGTTGAAATAAGGTCAGTTAATCCAAGTAGAGTCATTTGCCTGATTGACACCCACACACTCTCTTGATACCAGCTTCAATGTTACCACTTCAGGAAGATCTTCTCTCATCTCAGTCCTCCGACTAACTCAGGTTTTTCCATATTCCCTGATGGCATATTTGACTGTTTCTTCATTGCACTCAGCACAGGCATCTACCCCCTTGTGTACCATTAAAGAGATGCTTAGGCTAAGTAGAAACCACGACCCATTTAGAGAATGTTCTGGCGCCTAGAGAGGGTAGACTAGCAACTCATAAATACTTTTCCCCAAATAAGGCTTGGTTCTTTTCTATGAATGTTAAACACTAAGCAGACGGTGGCACCAGTCAACAGGGAAACCATGTTAATTGGCAGTAGCAACACTGACAAAGGTAGGTTCTCTCAAAGTTTCCAGAAGTCCCATCATCTAATCATCCGAGGATATCAGAGAGTCATGGAGAAAGAATTTAGGGTCCATTGTTTTCACTCCTTTCACATTTCTGGCAACCTTAAGACAAGCTTCTAGAAACGAAATACAAGAATAAATGTATTAAGGTCAACTGAGTTGTGCACAGGTCTGAGGCATGTTCGCCACCACGTAGATCGCAGATACAGAACAAGAGGCGGCAGAACCAGACACCCAGGGGAACCCAGAGCTAGCCCTCAGATCTCTGCAGACATGACAAGTACTTCTCACTCCCCACTCTATTTTTAATTCCAGTGTGTACGATCTTAAACCTAGGATCAATCCCCAAGAAATAATAATATGTTTAAAGAGAAAGAAGGGCTAACAAATCTGAGCTAATAGAGTTCTGAAGACTCTTGAGCTGCCCCGTCCAGTCACTGACACTCCCAGATTTGTTGATAGTCTTCATATTCTCCAGAAAAGTCAGTGATTCAATTATCCTGACTACTTGCTACACTAACCATTTCATATATGTCACTTAGATGACAGGACCATATTTTAGGTCAAAAAAAAAAAAAAAATACTGCCATATTAGTTACTAAAATAAATGCAGAAAACTTAAAATCAAAGAAATGTTTTCAAGATGAGATATGAAAAACCAACGGTCTTAAGAAACTCTTAAGACTTTTTTAGCAAATCTCTTTTCTGAAGACTCTGTATATAAATTCCATCATCAGCTTTGGCTGCTATGGCAACTGGAATATTTAGGAAATGATTTGAAGCCAGTATCGCTACACATCTAGCATCTTTTGCAGAAACAGAAAAGACTATGAGGTCTAATCCACTCTAATTTTGAAACATAGCTTTGATTTTCATTCCTGAAATCTATTTACACTTATACTTGCAAATCAATAGATAACAACCTATTACAAAGATACGAGCATTATAGAGCAGCTTCTCATTTCATTCCTTAACTAGTCACATTAACACATTAAGGTACTCTCCTCTCAGTTTTAGTAGGCCTTCCTATCTTTTTCTAAAAATAGACTTTATCCTTTACAGTTTTAGGTTCACAGCAAAACAGAGTTGAAAATACAGAGAGTGCTCATATTCCACCCAACCCCCAAAGCACAAAGTGAAAGAAACTGAAGTCGCTCAGTCGTGTCCAACTCGTTGTGACCCCGTGGACTGTAGCCTACCAGGCTCCTCCCTCCATGGGATTCTCCAGGCAAGAATACTGGAGTGAGTTGCCATTTCCTTCTCCAGGGGATCTTCCCGACCCAGGGATTGAACCCTGGTCTCCCGCATTGCAGGCAGATGCTTTAACCTCTGAGCTACCAGGGAAGCCCAAAAAGCTTTCCCTATTACCAAAGCACAAAAAGCTTTCCCTATTATCAATCCACCACCAGAGGGGTACATTTGTTACTCCAATAATACTCACACATCATAACCACCCAAAGTCCATAGTTTACATTAGGGGTACACTTTTGGTATTGTAATTTCTTTCTGCGCGTTTTGAAAAATGTATAGTGACATGTAAATACCATTACAGGATCATAAACAGTAATTTCACTGCCCTAAGAACCCACTGTACTCCACCTATTTATCCCTTCCTCCCCGCTAATCCCTGGCAATTACCTGTCTTTTGACTGTCTCCATAGTTCTGCCTTTCCCAGAATGTGACATAGTTGGAATCATACGGTATGTAGCCTTTGCGAATTGACTTCCTTTACTTAGTAATATGCATTTAAGGTTCTTCCATGTCTTCTTACGGCTTAACAGCTCATTTCTTTTTAGTGCCGAATAATACTGCATTGTCTGGTTATACCACAGTTTATTTATCTATTAGCCCACTAGAGGACGTTGTGCTGCCTCCAACTTTTAGCAATTATGAATAAAGTTGCTATAAATATCCACGTGCAAGTTTTTGTGTGAATACAGTTTTCAATATCTTCGGATAAATAACAAAGAAAAGTGATTGCTGGACTGTAGACAAGACTGTGCTTAATTTTCTGAGAAACTTCCAAACTGTCTTACAAAGTAACTATCCAACCAAAAATGAAGAGTTCCTGTTAGCACAGTATTGCTGCACCATTTGGTGCAATCAGTGTTCTGGATTTCCATCATTCTAATAGACAGGCATATAGTAGGATCTTGTTGTTTTAATTTGCATTTCCCTAAGTTAGAATAGTCAAAAACGACAGAATGATCTCTGTTTTTCCAAGACAAACCATTCGATATCATGGTAATCCAAGTCTATGCCCCAAAGAGTAATGCTGAAGAAGCGGAAGTTGAACGGTTCTATGAAGACCTACAAGACCTTCTAGAACTAACACCTAAAAAAAGATGTCCTTATCATCAAAGGGAACTGGAATGCAAAAATAGGAAGTCAAGGGATACCTGGAGCAACAGGCAAATTTGATCATAGAGTACAAAATGAAGCAGGTCAAAGGCTAACAGAGTTTTGCCAAGAGAAAGCACTGGTCATAACAAACACCCTCTTCCACCAACACAGGAGAAGACTACACAAGTACATCACCAGACGGTCAATCCCGATTTGACTGCCAAATCCCAATTTGGCTGCAATTCTTTGCAGCCACAGGTGGAAAAGCTCTACACAGTCAGCAAAAACAAGACCAGAAACTAACTGTGGCTCAGATCATGAACTCGTAATTGTCAAATTCAGACTTAAACTGAAGAAAGTAGGGAAAACCACCAGACCATTCAGGCATGACCTAAATCAAATCCCTTAGGATTATACAGTGGAAGTGAAAATAGATTCAAGGGATTAGATCTGATAGACTGCCTGAGGAACTATGGATGGAGGTTCATGACATTGTACAGGAGACAGGGATCAAGACCATCTCAAAGAAAAAGAAATGCAAAAGGGCAAAATAGTTGTCTGAGGAGGCCTTACAAACAGCTGAGGAAAGAAGAGAAGCTAAAGGCAAAGGAGAAAAGAAAAGAAATACCCATTTGAATGCAGAGTTCCAAAGAATAGCAAGGAGAGATAAGAAAGGCTTCCTCAGTGTTCAGTGCAAAGAAATAGAGGAAAACGATAGACTGGGAAAGACGAGAGATTTCTTCAAGAAAATCAGAGATACCAAGTAAACATTTCATGCAAAGATGGACTCAATAAAGGACAGAAAAGGTATGGACCTAACAGAAGCAGAATATTAAGAAGAGGTGGCAAGAATACCAGAACAACTATACAAAAAAGATCTTCAGGACCCAGATAGCCACAATGATGTGATCACTCACTTACAGCCAGACATCCTGGAATGGGAAGTCAAGTGGGCCTTAGGAAGCATCACTATGAACAAAACTAGTGGAGGTGATGGAATTCCAGGTGAGCTATTTCAAATCCTAAAAGATGATACTGTTAAAGTGCTGCACTCAATATGCCAGCAAATTTGGAAAACTCAGCAGTGGCTACAGGACTAGAAAAGGTCAGATTTCAACCCAATCCCAAAGAAAGGCAATGCCGAAGAATGTTCAAACTATTGCACAATTGCACTCATCTCACACACTAGCAAAGTAATGCTTAAAATTCTCCAAGCCAGGCTTCAACAGTATGTGAACCGTGAACTTCCATATGTTCAGGCTGGATTTAGAAAAGGCAGAGGAATCAGAGATCAAATTCCAACATCTGCTGGATCACAGAAAAATAAGAAATCCAGAAAAATATCTACTTCTGCTTTATTGATCACATCAAAGCCTTTGACTATGTACATGACAACAAACCATTGAAAATTCTTAAAGAGATGGGAATACCAGACCACTTCACCAGACTCCTGAGAAATCTGTATGCAGGTCAAGAAGTATCAGTTAGAACTGGACAAGGAACAATGGACTGGTTCCAAATCAGGAAAGGAGTAGGTCAAGGCTGTATATTGTCACCCTGCTTATTTAACATCTATGCAGAGTACATCATGCAAAATGCCTGGGTGGATAAAGCACAAGCTGGAATCAAGATTGCTGGGAGAAATATCAATAACCTCAGACATGCAGATGACACCACTCTTATTGGAGAAAGCAAAGAACTAAAGAACCAACCACCTGATGAAAGTGAAAGAGGAGAGTGAAAAACCTGGCTTAAAACTCAACATTCAGAAAACTAAAATCATGGCATTCAGTCCCATCACTTCATGGCAAATAGATGGGGAAACAATGAAAACTGTGAGACTATATTTCTGGGGACTCCAAAATCACTGCAGATGGTGACATAGGATGAGACAATTGAATAGCATCACCAATTCAATGGACATGAGTTTTAGCAAGCTCTGGGAGTTGGTGATGGACAGGAAAGCCTGCTTTGCTGCAGTTCATGGGGTTGCAAAGAGTCAGACATGACTGAGTAACTGAACTGAAGATAGAGCTGCCCTGGTATGTCAGACAGTAAAGGATCTGCCTGCCATGAGGGAGATCTGGGCTCAATCTCTGGGTCAGGAAGATCCCCTGGAGAAGGGCATGGCAACTCACTCCAGTATTCTTGCCTGGAGAATTCCATGGACAGAGGAGCCTGGTGGGCTACAGTCCATGGGGTCGCAAAGAGTGAACACATCTGAGTGACTAACACCATACAAAGTAGAGCACCTTCACATATGCTTACTTTCTACGCCTTTCTCCTTTTACTCAAGACCTGAGTGTCCCACTGAATGCCATGCATCAGAATGAAAACCAAGCCCTTCAGTCATTAGCTGGTTGTGATTTAAGAAGAAAACCAACCATGGTTCTCACATTCTACACTGAAGAGCTCCTATTTCTGGGTCACTGAAATAGCTAACTTTGATAGTTAGGGAAAACAAATCTGTGCAGAAACGAAGAGGAAAAAAGGACAGCACAATTCAATAGAGCAGTCTGGCCCATGCTTCCCAGGTGGCACTAGTGGTAAAAAAAACCCACCTGCCAATGCAGGAGACATAAGAGACACTGGTTCGATCCCAGGGTTGGGAAGATCCCCTGGTTGCATGGCAACCCATTCCAGTATTCTTGACTACAGAATCCCATGGACAGAGGAGCCTAGTGGGCTATAGTCTATAAGATCCCAAAGAATCATGACTGAAGTGACTTAGCACACACCCAATAACACATATGAAAAAAATTCAGACAAGTTTTGGAGTTCTCTGCTTGGGCCATGGCATTAGGAATTTCACCTAGCATTATCACGGCTTGCTTGAGGTCCAAAAAATAAGGAGATTTGTTCTTCACTGGAGTTCTAACAAGATGCTCCCCTGAACATTTAGTGGTGATGCTTATGGAGTGTCAATGTTAACCTACCTAGATGAATAAGTACTGAAAAAAAAGCAAGTTATCTAAGTATATGCTGCAAGATAATGGGGGAACAGTTGAGGTAGGGGAGTTCTGATTCAAGCAAATATGCTAAAATCCAAAAGAACAAGCTCCTAACTAAAAATCATTAACCCTCTAAAACAATGACCAAGACATTTTAGAAGTAAACTAATCAAACTGCCATTCTTTTTCCTCTTGAAGCTTACTTATTTTGTTTTGAAATATTTCTTATGATCTCTTTGAATAAAGCTAGTGGAGATGATAGAATTCCACTTGAGCTATTTCAGATCCTAAAAATGATGCTGTTAAAGTGCTGCATCAAATTTGCCAGCAAATTTGGAAAACTCAGCAGTGGACAAAGGACTGGAAAAGGTAAGTTTTCATTCTAATCCCAAAGAAAGGCAATGCCAAAGAATGTTCAAACTACTACACAATTTCACTCATCTCACAAGCTAGCAAAGTAATGCTCAAAATTCTCCAAGCCCAACTTCAAAGTATGTGAACCATGAACTTCCACATGTTCAAGCTGGATTTAGAAAAGGCAGAAGAAACAGAGATCAAATTGCCAACATCCATTGGATCATAGAAAAAGCAAGAGAATTCCAGAAAAACATCTATTTCTACTTTGTTGATTATCCCAAAGCCTTTGACTGCATGGATTACAACAAACTGTGGAAAATTCTTCAGGAGATGGGAATACCAGACACTTTACCTGTATCCTAAGAAATCTGTATGCAGGTCAAGAAGTAACAGTTAGAGTCAGACAGAACAACGAACCAGAACAATGGTTACAAACTAGGAAAGGAGTACATCAAGGCTGTATATAGTCACCCTTCGTATTTAACTTATATGCAGAGTACACATGAGAAATCCCAGGCTGGATGAATCACAAGCTGGAATCAAGACTGCTGGGAGAAATATCAATAACCTCAGATTTGCAGATGACACCACCCTTATGGCAGAAAGCAAAGAGGAACTAAAGAGCCTCTTGATGAAAGTGAAAGAGAAGAGTGAAAAAGCTGGCTTAAAACTCAACATTCAGAAAATTAATATCATGGCATCCAGTCCCATCACTTCATAGCAAATAGATGGAGAAACAATGGAAACAAGTGAGAGACTTTATATTTTGAGGCTCCAAAATCACTCCAGATGGTGACTGCAGCCATGAAATTAAAAGACACTTGCACCTTGGAAGAAAAACTATGACAAACCTAGACAGCATATTAGAAAGCAGAGACATTACTTTCTCAACAAAGTTCTGTCTAGTCAAAGCTACGGTTTGTCCAGTATCCATGTATGGGTGTGAGAGCTGGACCATAAAGAAAGCTGAGCAATGAAGAACTGATACTTTTGAACTGTGGTGTTGGAGAAGACTCTTGCAAATTCCTTGGACTGCAAGGAGATCAAACCAGTCAATCCTAAAGGAAATCAGCCCTGAATATTCATTGGAAGGAGTGATGCTGAAGCTGAAGCTGCAATACTTTGGCCACCTGATGTGAAGAACTGACTCATTAGGAAAGACCCTGATGCTGGAAAAGACTGAAGGCAGGAGGAGAAGGGGATGACAGAGGATGAGATGGTTGGATGGTATCACCAACTAATGGACATGAGTTTGAGAAAGTTCTGGGAGTTGGTGATGGACAGGGAAGCCTGGCGTGCTGCAGTCCATGGGGTTGCAAAGAGTCAGACACGACTGAGTGACTGAACTGATGATGGAGTCTTTTATAAAAGGTTTCTACCTCTGCACTACTGGTGTAGAAACAAGCTAATATTGACCTTTTGAAGAGAATCTAAGACAATCTGTATTATTGCTATCAATTATTAAGAAGTGTTTCCAGCACCTGCAGCTTCCAGAAATATAAATCTTACAGTCAGTGCAGGTAATATAGTCAGAAGTGTCAAATAAAAGAGAAGAAAAATTCTGTGACATGCACAGATGTCACCTGCATTCACTCATTTTGTTCAACAAAAAATTGAGTAACCACTGCATTCCAGGCACTATTCTTACTACTTAAATGTGTAGTTTATACTGATTTAAATATGTAAATAATATTATGTGTTAGAAAATGATAAGTTTTGGGCATCAAGAGTACTAGGCAGGAGCTGTGAGCAGAAAGGGGCCTTAAACAGGGCCCTTGTTAGGATGACAGCATCTAAGCAAAGGCCTGAAGAAAGTGAGGGAGGGTGTGAATTCTGCGATCATCTGGGAAAAGTATTCTGGGCAGAGACAGCACAAAGCCCAGGGAGAGACAGGTTTAGCACATTAAAAGGCCAGCAGGTAGGCCAACAGCAGTGGAGCAGAGGGAAAGGAGAAAGTTAAGTGTAGGCCTCTTAACCTTCTGTCCTCCTGTAGGCAGGACTTCAGCATCTACTCAGGAAGTCCTGGAAGATTTTCAGTAGAAAATACCACTTACTTTTTACAAAGTATTCTAATTTAGAAAATATAAGACACATATAAGGTGGAGGAAAATGTATAAGAAACTCCTGTATACTTGTGACTAAGTCTAAAATACTGTTTCATTTATACTCCCTACTCCACTTTCACCCCAGATCATTTTGAGGGAAACCTCAGACACCCTATTATTTCAACTATGTGAGATTTAGCTGTTGTTGTTGCTGCTTTGTCACTAAGTCATGTCCCACTCATTTTGTGACTACAGGCTCCTCTGTCCATGGGATCCTCCAGGTAAGCATACTGCAGTGGATTGGTCATTTCCTTCTCCAGGGGATCTTCCCTACCCACGGATCAAACCCATGTCTCTTGCATTGATAGGCAGATTCTTTACTGCTGAGCCACCACAGAAACCCATGTATTTTAATAGAGACCTCCAAAATATAGGCAATCTTTTTTAACACCACTGTAATATATCAATAATTATCACCTTCAGTGTGGGCTGAAGCAGTTCATACTGACTTGGTCAGTAAACACTAGTGTGTATACCCCTTCCCATTTAGGGATCTCTGACCTCAAACAGATTACTTGAAATTGGCCACAAAGGGAGCACATACTTCACAGAAATCAACAAATATGAAAATCAGGGCTTTAATTTATGAAGATCCATTTGTTAAATATTTACCATCATATCTTAGATTCATGTTTGAAAAATTAATGATGCTTTATTAACATCAAGAGATGTCCAGTCAGTGGTCATATTTCCTTGGTAAATTTACAATATTCTTTAGTCTGTGTGTTTGAACAAGGATCAAAATAAGACCCATACTTTGCAATTGTTGCTTTTTCTTAAATTGCTTTTAATCTGCAGGGTCTCCAATATCTTTTTTTTTCTTGCATTTGTTTTTGCTATTATTGAAAAAAACAGGTTGTCTACTCCACAGAGTTTGCCACAGTCTGGATTTTGCTGACTACAGCCTTCTGACTTCACATAACATGATCCCCTGTCTCCTATAAATCGGCAGTAAGATCAAGGGGCTAGTGCAGACTCAGTTCCATTTTTTGTACAAATCTCCTTTATAGGTGAAGAAAGAGTATTTTTATTAGGAAGAACAGTAATATAGATTAAGTTTTATTTTATGGTAGTAAGAGCCTATTGATGATCATTCCAACATGATAATAATATTTTACATTATATCACCTATCCTTCACTTAATATTTGAATATGTCTATAAGAGAAATTTTCATTGATAAACCACCTGGTGAGTTTACATTTTAACAAGTCCACTCTGATTGATGTGCAGAGGAAAGACCAGAGAGGCCAAGTGTAGAAGCAGAGATATGAGTTGGGTGTTTCATCCAACTGGGAGAGCCACAGTCATGCTTAATGGCAGGATGTAACCACATCACTGATTCAATGGACATGAGTTTCAGCAACTCCCTGAGACAGTGAAGGACAGGGAAGCCTAGTGTGCTGCAGTCCATAGGACTGCAAAGAGTTAAAAGACACAACTGAGTAACTGAACAACAACCGTTAAGTGGTGGGAAGCATCAGATCCTAGATTTGTCTTGAAGTACATCTAACAATGGCATCCAGTCCCATCACTTCATGGCAAATAGAAGGGGAAAAAGTGGAAGCAGTGATTGATTTTCTCTTCTTGGGCCCTAAAATCACTGCAGATAGTGACTGCAGCCATGAAATTAGAAGACACTTGCTTCTTGGAAAAGAAAGTTATGACAAACCTAGACAGTGTATTAAAAAGCAAAGGCATCACTTTGTCAACAAAGGTCTGCATAGTCAACGCTAAGGTTTTTCCAGTAGTCATGTACGGGTGTAAGAATTGGACCATAAGGAAGTCAGAGCACCAAAGAATTGGTGCTTTTGAATCATGGTGTTGGAGAAGACTCTTGAGAGTCCCTTGGACTACAAGGAGATCAAACCAGTCAACCCTAAAGGAAATCAACCCTGAATACTCATTGGAAGGACTGATGCTGAAGCTGAAACTCCCAATACTTTGGTCGCCTGATGCGAAGAGCCAACTCACTGGGAAAGACCCTGATGCTGGGAAAGATTGAGGGCAAAAGGAGAAGAGGGAGCAGAGGATGAGATGGTTGGATGGCATCACTGATTCAATGGACATGAATCTTGGGCAAACTCCAGGAGATAGTGAAGGACAGGGAGGTGTGGCATGCTGCAGTCCATGGGTTTGGACAGGACTTAGGGACTGAACGACAACATCCAACCAAAGTTCTCAATGGACTAGAGTTGTTCAGTTGTTGTTTTTGCTATTTGCAAAACAGGAGTTTTTTTTGCAAGTGGCCCAGGAGGTATCTGATGTCAAATTCCCTGGTGGCTCAGACGGTAAAGAATCTGCCTGCAGTGTGGGAGGCCAAGGTTTGACCCTGGGTCGGGAAGGTCCCCTGGAGAAGGAAACAGCAGCCCACTCCAGTATTTTTGCCTGGAAAATCCCCTGGATGGAGGAGCCTGGCAGGCTACAGTCCGTGAGGTCGCAAAGAGTCAGACACGACTGAGCAACTTCACAGAAGGTATCTGATGATTAAAAGCATGTAACATGGCTCAGGCAGGACTTCAATTTCTAGGTGCCACAAGCTGTACAGAAAATCAAATCACTCAGCAAAGGGCTGAGAGGGTACTGGGGGGGTGCCAGGAGATGCCAGGTAGAGAAACGGACTGACCATCCAGTTTTCCTGTGTTAACTAAGAAACATATAACTGGAGAAACAGGCATTAATATGAAGCCAATGCTCAATGCCACATTACCTTCAGCCTGTTTTCTAGATCAAGTTCCACCTTAGTGACTGCCATGCTCTCATAGGCTCAGACACGATCACGCTTGCTAAAAAAGTATGTCAGGATAATAGAGAATGTGTGCAAAGAACCTGGGTGGGCATTTTCCTCAGAGAGATTTATTAAAAGAATAAAATAATCTCTTAACTGGATGAACTTCAAAGGTCTTCTGACAAACTTTACTCTCCCACTCTTTTTTTTATAGAAGGAAAAAAGATGTGAAGAGGTGAAGTAACTTCCTCCAAGGTAATTAACTTGCAACTAACCAGTAGAAATGAAGTTGGAAATAGTTCATGGTCTTGGAGGATGGAATGTAGACTAGAAAAGAAGAGAAATACTAATATATTTTCTAAGTAACTACAAGAAGACACCCTGCTCATTCTCTCTCTCTCTCTCTCTCTCTCTCTCTCTCTCTCTCACACACACACACACACACACACACACACACACACACACACACACACCCTCTGGAAGCCTACTGTGGAGCAGAAGAGATTAACTGGCAAAATAACATCATATGACTGGTTTTACAGTGTTTCCTTTCATAGCACACTAACAATAATGTAACAAGGTAATGAAATGGTTTGTAAGGGAGAAAGGCTATACAAATGAAATCAAAGCCCCTGGCAGGCAAATGAGTATTTGTTCACCCACTGAGTGTTTTTTGCTAAAACAGATTTTCATTGAAAGATTCTACTGTGTGTCTTGTGGTTTAGGTATCATTTTTTCAGCTTTATTACAGTACAATTTTAAATTTTTAATTGGAAGATAATTACTTTACAACGCTGTGTTGGTTTCTGCCTACAACAACACAAATCAGCCATAAGAGCACGCATGTGTGTGTGTGTGTGTGTGTGTGTGTGTGTGTGTGTGTGTGTGTATGTATATATCTCCTCCTTCTTGAGCCTCCTCGGCTTTATTATGAATGTGACCATAGAAAAATGCTCTTCTTCCTTTCCAATCTTTACATGCAATCTATTGAATGAGATATTTATAGGAACACTTTGAGAACATCCAAAACACTCCAAGTGAGCCTGGAAGTGTGTACTCTTTCCTACATCCTAATGAATTTAAAAGTGGTTAAAGGAAAATTTACTAAATTCACTAATCTGTTAATAAGGCCACATTGAGGAAGAGTCTAATAGAAATTGGTGTAACCAACTGCCAAAGGATATAAACACCAAATGCATATTATATAAAAACAAACAAGAGACTGTTTTGAATGCATCAATTATCTTGGTACTTCCCATTGAGCAAAGGCAGTGAACAGGCCTTTCAAAGACACTTCTATTAACTCCTCAATAGATCGCAACAAACTGCTAAGAGATTTAGTTATTCAATCAAACCAACTAAAGACACAAGATTTTTCTAGGGAAGTTGAAATTCAGGTAAGGAGATGATAGGTCACTTCTTAATCTTCACCAGAGAATGCTGGTCACTCATTATCCATTATATGAAAGGTCTTTTCCTAAGCCCTTTTCATAAGTCATATTAAGACATGAATGAGTATACATTGGAAAAGAAAATCTCTAAGAGCAGGGGTCTTAATTTGTTCTGTGTTTCTGTTGCGTTTCCCAGCACCTGCAGAGTTTGACACACACAGATACTCAGTCAATATTCTTGGATGAACAACTGAGGCCTTCCCAGGTGGCCCTAGAGGTAAAGAACCCACCTGCAATGCAGGAGACATAATGACATGTGGGTTAGATCCCTGGGTTGGGAAGATCCCCAGGAGAAGGAAAAGGCAACCCACTTCAGTATTCTTGCCTGGAGAATCTCATGGACAGAGGAGCCTGGCAGGCTACAGTCCATAGGGTCGTAAAGAGTCAGACATGACTGAAGAGACCTAGCATGCATAAATACACAAACAACCGAATGAATGGAATGTCTTATCAAACAGAAGACAGCTTTGTTGACCCAAAGCTCCACAGCATTCAGAGGGTATCCTTGGTGAAAGTCAAAGCTTCCCTTGATCTCAGGATACAGATATGGATGGCAACAGGAATATGTGTTCAATGAGAATTCCAGCTCTCTGTTGATACTGTTTTTCCCCCCATTCTGATATTTTTTTCACTCTTGTGATTTTATGCTTAAAATGTGCAGATGGATGCACACACATCCTTACCTCTTGGAAATTAGGAATAACTTTGGACACAATGATCTTTATCCTTTCTCAAGTGCTGTTTCAGGCACTGATGCCACTGCAGTTGCTAGGGAGATGAGGCAGGGGGCCACTTAGTGCCCTCTCCAGCCTGCAGCCCAGGGCACACTGACCAAAACGGAAAAACACCACCAGCCCAGCCCCCAGTCAAATCCCGTACAGTCCACTGAAGAGAGAAAGGGCTGGGATGCCATGTGGGTATTTAAAACAGGACCATAAAAGGACCAGCTTAAAAAGTCAGCTATAGTATATAATATTCCAGTTATGTTTAAGCAAAACCAAATCAACTTTACATTTTTACACTTAAGTTGATCAAGCACCTGAGTAAGTATCACACTTTATAGACATTTGCTCTGTAACATGACAGCAACAAGCCTGATACGGGGTCAGAGCAAATAGTTTTTTATCAGCAGGTCTATTTTCTGAGAAGGTTTCCCTGGTGGCTCATGGGTAATTCACCTGCCATGCAAGAGACACAAGAAATGTGGGTTTGATCCCTCAGTCAGGAAGATCCCTTGGATAAGGAAGTGACAACCCACTACAGTATTCTTGCCTGGAAAACCCCATGGACAGAGAAGCCTGGTGGACTGCAGTGAATGGGGTCA
The DNA here is from genome assembly GCF_963930625.1 of Muntiacus reevesi. NCBI lineage: Eukaryota > Metazoa > Chordata > Mammalia > Artiodactyla > Cervidae > Muntiacus > Muntiacus reevesi. The sequence continues at coordinate 81,992,102 of NC_089253.1, read as the reverse complement.
CAAAGAGTCAAACATCACTTAGCAACTAAACAACAACTGTTTCTTGAAAGACTTAGAAAGAGTTGTGCTCAGCTGTGTAAGTACTTTTAAGGCCTTGAGCTAGACTGTTGCTAAGTACTTTTAAAGTTTCTAACATAGCCAGGGTATACGTATCTGTAATCTAATAGATCTGACCATGACTCTCAACTGCCTTTTACAGCATGCTCCCAGAATTAAACACTGATTCACACCACAGATACTTACAATGAGCCCACAGTTTGGGGGTCCTCCGAGCTTAACGCACACAAAAATTGTCAGCAAAAGAAAGAAAACAGGATTTATTAAAAGAAAGCTAGCTAATGCAAATTTTTTAACTAAAAATGTTTGTAATTACTTAAATACTGGTTCTTATAACATCAGGTCTCCTTTGTTTTCCTCGCAATCATCCTCTCTAAACCGAGGACAGCCATCACCTATGTCAGAGAGGCGTTAGTGACTGAGTACATGGACAAATGAGGAGCTCAAAACTGTTCACTTTATTTCACTCACTTATCTTCCAATAATCTCTCCTGTAATATTCAAGGCAGGCAAGCACTCAATAGAAAATGACAAGAATAAGCAACCCAAGGAGTCCATAATGAACAGAAATTATCCAATCATCTAGGTCATATTCCAAGCTGTTGTAAAGAAAGTTTGTTATCAAAAGAAATCATTCAAAAGTCATGGCATCTGGCAATAAAACTGTAGGGATCTGACATTTGCCCCTGGAAACAGAAGATTTCAACAACAAACTCATATAGTGAAGCATTACTAGAATGCAAAAGTGATAAAGGCAGTATAATAACAAAGATCTGAGGAAGAGTGTGTTACAATGTTATGCATTACAGAGTTTTTTCCTATAAAAGATTCCTGATTCACTGAAAACTTAAGAAAAGAATACAGATTGTGACATTTAATTCTCTGGCAGAGGAGGCAAGGCAAAATGCAAATGTTAGAATTAATCTAAAATTACAATACTTCGTTTAACGTGAGAATTGAAATAGCACAGATTCATGAATCTGCACGATTGCCTCAGTTTAACCTCTCACCATACAGTGCTCAGCTTCTTATTAATTTAAAATAATCCATTTTTCACAATGACATGAGTATCTTTAAGAACCCTAATAAGTGGAGTTTAAATGCCGCAGACTCTGCTACTCACAAAAATATGCTAGCATTCCAGACCAAGATAGGAGATGTATCAGCCCAAAAATGCCATTAAAGCTGTCTTGTAAGTAATTCCATTATAAGTTAATAAGGCATATTTCCAAGGCACACAGCATGTTTGCTTCTTCCTGATGTCTGAAAGGTGGATTATTTTCAAAGGACTAACTTTCATTTTAAGAACAAGAAACCAATACTCGCAGTCATTCTTCTCTTTATGAAAAAAGTCAAGAACTTGAGAAACTGACTCCTGGCAGCAAATCCATCTTCTAATTTAGTCAAGTCAATCATGTTCCATTAAGTATGTTTATCTTAGTGTAAGTTAAGACCTGGATGAAGAAGTAATGTGTGTGTGTGAGAGAGAGAGAAAGATGAAAGACAGAAAGAAGCAGTCAACACAGGAAGACAGGAATGTATTCTTTTTACCAATATACCATATGCTATTGTAAAGAAGGTTACCAAAACGGACGACAAAATCACAGCATCATAAAATTCCCAGGGAGGTAATGACTACTCATGAAAAGGGACTTATAGGAGCAACTGATGAGGAAACCATGCTGCCATAGCCTATAAATGCCTCCCTCACCCAATTTAAAATTGTTTTTCCTATTCCACTGTTGGGCTTTGCAGGTGACTCAGTGATAAAGAATTTGCCTGCCATGCAAGAGACACAGGTTTGATCCCTGGGTCGGGAAGATCTCCTGGAGAAGAAAATGGCAACCCACTCCAGTATTCTTGCCTGGAAAATCCCATGGACAGAGGACCCATGCCGGCTACAGTCCATGGAGTTGCAAAGAGTTGAATACAACTTAGCGACTAAACAATATTCTGTTGTTATGTGAAACTTTAAAACCTTTAATATTCTTGTTGTTCTTTTTAAAATTCTTTGTTCAATCAAAGGTATTCATTTGACTATCAGAAATATTTTTCCCACAGAGGAATATGGAATCCACAATCATGCACAAGACATTGATCAAAGAAATAAGCCAGCTTCCTCGCATCTTGGTCCTTGTAGTTGCTGAGGCAGAGAACTGCACTTAGAGACAGAGCCTTGGGTTTGACTATAGTTCTGACACTGACTGATTTTTGACTCTTGACAAGGTTCTCAACTCTCTCTCATGTTTTGATTCTTCATTTATATCTTCCTCAAAAAATCACTATGAAAATAAAAAATTGCATGCCATTTTTATTATCCAATTTTGCTATTTTTGTTGTTGTGTTATAACACAACATAGGTGTTCCTGCAAATTGTGCAGTACAAAAAATTGTGCAATAAAATCCACACAGCTTATGGGAGGAAAAATGTAGTTAGAGGCACAACACTCAAAATTTCACCCATGGGAATGTAAATTGATACAGCCACTGTGGCGACTCCTTAGAAAACTAAAAACAGAACTACCATATGACCCAGCAATCTCACTTCTGGGCATCCATCCAAAGGAAACCATAAAAGGATACATGAACCCCAGTGTTCACTGCAGCACTATTTACAATAGCCAGGACATGTGAAGTGAGTAAAGTGAAAGTCGCTCAGTGGTGTCTGACTCTTTGGAACCTCATGGAACATACAGTCCATGGAATTCTCCAGGCCAGAACACTGGAGTAGGTAGCCTTTCCCTTCTCCAGGGGATCTTCCCAATCCAGGGATTGAACCCAGGTTTCCTGCATTGCAGGCGATTCTTTACGAGCTGAGAGCCACAAGGGAAGCCCAAGAATACTGGAGTGGGTAGCCTATCCCTTCTCCAGTGGATCTTCCCGACCCAGGAACTGAATCGAGGTCTCCTGCATTACAGGCAGATTCTTTACCAACTGAGCTATCAGGGAAGCCCAGCCAGGACATGGAACCAACCTAAATGTCCATCAACATAAAAACAGACAAAGATGTGGTGACTAAGTGACTAAACAATAAATACCACCACCATATGGAGGTGAGCGTGGATCACGGCAAGGGTCTGAAATGTGAGGTAGTTTGTAGATGTTTATGAAATGTACATTTTATGCATTTTTATATGATTCAATTCAGCTAGGTGCAGTTTTCTTCATTCACTCACAAGTGAACTTTGTATAATATGCAAACAGCTCCCTAATATATCAATTGTGTTGGAACAAATTTGTGATTTCAAATAGGTGCTACAGCCAAACTGACTGTAACATGGAATGTGTTCCCAAAATGGAAAAAAAGGCCCCCAAGTAATTTAAACTGATTCTCTTTGCCCCTCATACTTAAGAGGAATACATACACAGTAGCAGCAATAGGGCATTGCTCTGAGCCTCTCTTTTCATCAACAAATAGATGAATATTTGATTACTTTGAAATTTTAAAGCTTTCAAAAGTGAACTTCACCCAGGAGAAGGGAAAGGCAACCCACTCCAGTATAACTACCTGGAGAATCCCACAGGCACAGGAGCCTGGTGGGCTACAGTTCATGAGGTCACAAAGAGTCAGACATAACGGAGCAGCTAAGCACGTCTGTCTCTTCTTAGCCATGTGACTGGAGGGTTATATGATCCCTCTGAGCTCTTAGCTCAATTCAGTTCAGTCGCTCAGTTGTGTCCAACTCTTTGCGACCCCATGGACTACAGCACGCCACACCTCCCTGTCCATCGCCAACTCCCAGAGTTTACTCAAACTCATGTCCATTGAGTCAGTGATGCCATTCATCCATCTCATCCTCTGTCGTCCCCTTCTCCTCCTGCCTTCAATCTTTCCCAGCATCAGGGTCTTTTCTAATGAGTCAGTTCTTCACATCAGCTGGCCAAAGTATTGGAGTTTCAGCTTCAGCATCAGTCCTTCCAGTGAATATTCAGGACTGATTTCCTTTAGGATAGACTGGTTGGATCTCCTTGCAGTCCAAGGGATTCTCAAGAGTCTTCTCCAATACCACTGTTCAAAAGCATCAATTCTTTGGCGCTCAGCTTTCTTTACAGTCCAACTCTCACATCCACACATGACTATTGGAAAAACCATAGCTTTGACTAGATGGACCTTTGTTAGCAAAGTAATATCTCTGCTTTTTAATATGCTGTCTAGGTTGGTCATAACTTTTCTTCCAAGGAGCAAGCGTCTTTTAATTTCATGGCTGCAGTCACCATCTGCAGTGATTTTGGAGCCCAAAAAAATAAAATCTGCTACTGTTTCCACTGCTTCCCCATCTATTTGCCATGAAGTGATGGGACCAGATGCCATGATCTTTGTTTTCTGAATGTTGAGTTTTAAGCCAGCTTTTTCACTCTCCTCTTTCACTTTCATCAAGAGGCTCTTTAGTTGTTCTTTGCTTTCTGCCATAAGCGTGGTATCATCTGTGTATCTGAGGTTATTTATATTTCTCCCAGCAATCTTGATTCCAGCTTGTGCTTCATCCAGCCCAGCGTTTCTCATGATGTACTCTGCACAGAAGTTAAATAGCAGAGTGACAATATACTGCCTTGACATACTCCTTTTCCTTTTTGGAACCGGTCCGTTGTTTCATGTCCAGCTCTTAGTTAAGAGGGTTATAATGACGCAATGCCATAATGAATGTAAAAAGATTAGCACATAGTAAAGATTGGCACATAATAAAAGGTATTACTATTAAAAAAAAAAAGTGAACTTCATGGCAACTGGGACTTTCTTAGCATATTATTAACTTTAAGCCTCACAAAGGACATTTGATTAGGGAATTAATATCACTAGATTACTAACCATAGGGAGCTTTCCCTTACTTTTTCCAATCACTCAACAAATGTTCATTCCTGATATTTATTCATGTAGTAACTGTTTACTGAGCACCGACTATGTGTCAGACACTATTCTAGGCACTGAGGATACATCAGTGAATAAAACCTACAAAGGTACCTATTCTCACGGAGCTTACATTCTAGTGAGGGAAACAGACTAGGAACAAAAGCATAATATACAAATTATATACAATGGAAGAAAGCGATAAATGCTATGAATAAGAGTAAAGGGGAAAGGGAAATAGAAATATCAGGGAAACAGACAGCATTACTAAATTATGTGATCAAGAAGTCCTCATTGAAAAGCAGACAACAAACACTAACAATCATATGTAATACAATATCATATAATGATTAATGCTAAGAAGTACACCAGGGTGAAAACGAAGAGAATAATGCAGGGAGTTCAAGAAAGTTGACATATGAGCTAAGCAAAATTAAGACTCCTGTGACTATCTGGGGAAGGGGAATTTCAGACAGAAGAACAGCAGGTGTAAACTGCTTGCATTAGGATGAGCTTGGCATATTTGAAACCAATCCAGAGACCAATGCAATTGTAGCAAAGGGCCAGGGACAGACCCTTGCCTTTCACAGATTTGGTGAAAGAAGCGGTCATAGTAATGACCACAGCAAATCCCACACGGATTTGTGATCTAAGACAAGGACCTACAAGTGCACTGTTCTGAGTATGCCATGGCATAAGCTAATTAAAATGTTTAATAGATCCATTTTGTCTGTACTGTGGAGAAAAAATATAGCAATAGCCTATGTAAAAGATGATAGTGGTAACTATGGAAATGACTTAATGTGGATGAAGTCATGACGTATCTTAAAGGTAGAGCAAAGGGAACTTGATGTATGGACTATAACGTGAGGAAAAGGACAGGATCTGGGACTTCTCCAGCAGTCTAGCAGTTATTAAGACTTCGCCTTCCAACCCAGTGGGTGTGGGTTTGTTCCCTTGTTGGGGAGCTAAGATACCACATGTCTTGTGACATAAAAAAATAATGCATAAAACAGAAGTAATATTGTAACAAATTCAATAAGGACATCAAAACACTATTCTTAAAAAAAAAAATGAAAGAAAAGGAAAGGGACAGAATCAAGAATAGCTTCCAGATTTTTTACTTAAACATGGAATGAATGGTAGTACCACGTTTTGAGATGTCAATGATGACAGAAATGAGGGTAGGGCCAGGGAGTAGAGGAGTGCCAGAAATTAAGATCTACTTAATAGTACTCAGAGTTCAACCTAAGGAAAAGAGAAGTCTCATACAGAGTTATTTTACACTGGATAGTGATCAGTCTCAAAATCAACTATTCCACTTTGTCTACCAAAGGAATTTTAAAGTTTTGACTTCATGTTTTTTTAATAATGAACTTATAGTGTTCCTCTTGAGTCCTGTATTTCCTCCAGCATAGTTATCCTGTTAACTCTCTGATGAAAGTTGCTATGCCTTATTGTTGAAAAATTTCAGATTAGGGGTAAATAAATTTCAGGAATTTAATGGCTTAAAAAAATATATCAGTAACCAGTCACTTCCTTGTAGTACCAAAGATTTGAATTCATTCTCTAATACGAGTTCTTCTGATAATTTCAGCTGACTTATGTTTTGAACAATACCAAAATTTCTACCTTACTAACTTTCCCACCCCTGAGCTGTGAAATGTCACATAGAAGCACTGACCAGAAAAGACCCCAAAAAAAGAAGCAAGCAATTTAAGATCGCTATCCCACAAAGGATGCTAAACTCTCCTGTGGCTGATATTCATAAATAATTCTAATTCTAAATTCCTTGCTGCCCTTGAACAAAATAATGAAGGGGATAAAATTTCTCTGTGATTTCTGACTCTCCATTCTGAGTTTTTCACTGCCACAATATCCCTGACTCTCTAATCAATGAAGCAATACAATAAATTCAAGCACACTATAATGCTAATGACTAAAAAAGAATAACACGCCACTTCTCTAGGGAATGTTCACATTTTAAACAAACAGGAAGCTTTGAGTCTATGAAATAAATTTCTAATCAAGACGAAGGAGGAGAAAGAGCTTCTCCACAGACTCATAATCAGAGTTCAATAAACAAGCCCAATTTTGAAGGTCAAGGGGTAGGTGGTATTGCCATCAGCTTCTATTTTGGCAGCACTATGCTAATAAATGACAGAACCTGGCTCTCCAAAAATGTCTGTAAGTATAAACATAAGTTTATTATAAATTATACCCACGTGGTAAAGAATCTGCCAGCCAACGCAGAAGACATAAGAGACACGGGTTTGACCTGGGTTGGGAAGATCCCCTGGAGGAGGAAATGGCAACCCACTCCAGCATTCTTGCCTGGAAAATTTCATGGACAGAGGAGCCTGGCAAAGAGTCTGCCAAAGAGTCAGACACAACTGAGCGACCGAGCACATGAACACACACACACACACACACACACACACACACACACACACTGACAAAATGAGTGCCACACAATTAACCAAGAATAAAACACACATACCTCTATTGTAAATTCTATATAGTCAATTGATTCTCACAGGATGCTTTCATTGATATCTACACAACTGTCCTATCCACAGCCAACTATGGCTGGAATTCAACCATGATTTGACAAATGGAGTTGAATCTCAAGCCATAATTCCTTTCCAAATAAAATTTTTGTTATAATTTTATATGTGGCAGGGATGCTGGTTGATATTTTTATTTTAACAAGTAAAACAAGGAAGATGATTATCAAAACTTAACTTGCTTATCAATGATGTGAGCAACTTTTCTTATTCAGATAACAGTTTTTAAATATCAGAACACTTTTTTTCCTTTGCTGTTCACAACGTAACAGCTACAAACACAATGTATTATATGTTTGCATCTTCATTGTCAATGTTTTCATCATCACTTTCTCAGATCTAGAATTTAATAAAAAACAGTCAAGTAAGCAACTCATTCATTGTGAAGTCGCTCAGTTGTGTCTGACTCTGCAATACCATGGACTGTAGCCTACCAGGCTTCTCCGTCCACGGGATTCTCCAGGCAAGAATACTGGAGTGGGTTGCCATTTCCTTCTCCAGGAGTTCTTCCGACCCAGGGATCGAACCCAGGTCTCCCACATTGTAGGCAGACGCTTTAACCTCTGAGCCACCAGGGAAGCCCACATAATATTAGCTAATTTCTGTGGAGTAACAACCCCAATGTGGTTGATTTCAAGCTTCCAAAGTATAATATATCTTCCCAGGTGGCGCTAGTAGTAAAGAACCCACCTGCCAATGCAGGAGATATAAGAGATGCAGGTTCAATCCCTGGGTCGGAAAGGTCTGCTAGAGGAGGTCATGGCAACCCACTCCAGTATTCTTGCCTGGAGAATCATGTGGACAGGGGAGCCTGGAGGGTTACAGTCCACGGGGTCACAAAAAGTCAGACACGACTGAAGCGACTTAGCACGCACACAACGTATAATATAGAACCCAGAGTTGGGAAGCGATAAGCAGTTTATTTACAAGATAAATAATTTTAAAAGCACAGAAAATAATAAAATTTGGGGAAAAAATAGAAATGATGAGCTTTTAGTATTTATTATCTCATTTAACATAATTTACAGAATTGTAAATTTATATTATTTATGGCTATGTTTAAAAACCAACACAGAAACTTTCTGAGACTTTAACAATTGACTCTTTTTTCATTTTATTGAGGTATAGTTGATTTACAATATTGTGCCAATCTCTGCTGTATAGCAAAGTGATTCTGTTATATGCATCTATTATTTTTATATTCTTTTCCATTATGTTTATTATAGGATATTGAATACCATTCCCTCTGGTATACAATAGAACCTTGTTATTTATTCATTCTATGTATAATAAGAGAAAGTGAAAGTGAAGTCGTTCACTTGTGTCCGACTCTGTGCAACCCCCTGGACTATACCCTGCCAAGCTGCTCCGTCCATGAGATTCTCCAGGCAAGAATACTGGAGTGGACTGCCACTTTCTTTTCCAGGGGATCTTCCGGACCCAGGGATTGAACCCGGGTCTCCCAAATTGCAGGCAGACTCTTTACGCTCTGAGTCTCCGGGGCTCCCTTGCATCTACTAATTCCAAACTCCCTATCCATCCCTTCCCAACCCCTTCTCCCCGCCAGCAATCATGAGTCTATTCTCTATGTCTGTGAGTCTGTTTTTATTTCATAGATAAGTTCATTTGTGTCATATTAGATTCCACATATATGTGGTATTCTGTGGTATTTGTCTTTCTCTGACTTCACTTAGTATGATAATCTCTAGGTTCATTTATGTTGCTGCAAATGGCATTATTTGGTTTCTTTTATAGCTCAGTACTATTCCATTGTGTATATATACCACATCTTCTTTATCCATTCCTCTGTCAATGGACATTTAGCTTCCACATCTTGACTACTGTAAGCAGTGAACATAGGGGTGCACGTATCTTTTCAAATTAGAGTTTTATCTGGATATATGCCCAGAAGTGGGATTGCTGAATCATATGGTAACTCAATTTTTGTTTTTTTGAAGAGCCTTCACACTACTCTCTATAGTGGCTGCACCAATTTACATTCCCACCAACAGTGTAGGTGGGCTTCCTTTTCTCCACACCTTCTCTAGCATGTCAGTTACAGACTTTTTGATAATGGCCATCCTGACCTGTGTGAGGTGATACTTCATTATAGTTTTGGTTTGCACTTCTCTAATAATTGGCGATGTGCAGCATCTTTTCATGTGCCTAATGGCCATCTGTGTTATTTCTTTGGAGAAATGTCTATTTAGGTCTTCTGTCCATTTTTTGATTGAGTTGTTTTGTTTCTCGCTATTGAGTTGTATGAGCTGTTTAACAACTGACTTGTGAAACAACACAAGTCAGTTTTATAATTGCAGCTTGGTTTCCAGTAAGCAAGATGACCTGGAGCCAAATACAGGGAAAAGATTTGCCTCTTGCTTTCTGCATTCATCTTTTCGTGGGTCTCTCAATATGCCTAGAAGAAGCTGCCATCAACCCTTCAGCTGAATCAAACTCTGAACCTCTATCCAGGCTTTTTAAGATCTCATGTAGGAACCCACCATACTAAACCACACGCCTAGTCATCCATGATTCTGATGACAGGTTTTGAAAGGAGAGACCAGTGTGGTTCCCACATATCAAAGTATGCAACCTTTATAAAACATCACGGCATAAACATATAAATTATTTACACTATAGATGTATCTCTTTGGATTATCAAGATTTCACACATCTGTTTCTCAGCCACTCCTCAGTTGCTGGTGTTGGATGTATTTTTAGGTTCTGAATATATCTTAAAGGACAATATCATCATCATCTCCTTTGCCAAAGCAGAAGATAACATTGTGCAGTAAACAGTGATTCATATGCCATACCAGTTATTCTGAGATTTCCTTTCAGGGCCTTGGCTTCCTTACATAAACTAAATCCTTTCTTGCATATTCCACATGAAAGCTATCTCCTGCCATCTTGATGCTCCTGACCCATTTCACCCTCTCAATGAAGAATGAGCATGATATTTATTCCTTGTTTAATACACTTGCTTATGTATTACAGACATAACTCCTGCCACTCAGGAGCTTATAGCCAAAGAGTAAACATTCTGTTAGAAAAGGCAAAATATGCACAGTAAGTTGAAGTTATTAAGTCAACATGGTAATCCAAACATCAAACACTATTGGAAATATCTCAGCTTTAACAATAAAATAGCAATAAAATTATACACATCTACAGTATTTCACACTAACTGTAAAATAATACTCGGCTGAAATATAGCAAGTGGGTTATCTCTAAGAGCTTGCCACTTCTAAAAGTCGGTTCTTAAATATGATAGCATTTTAAACTATTCTCAGGTATTAATACACGCATGCAATTGCCAGCATTTAAGTGCTCCTACTCTGAGGGCTTTCAACATAGGAGTGCTGTTTTACAAGTAAAAATGGTCAACATTTGTACGGTTTTTTTATTATAAAGCAACTGGTTATTCAATTCTCTGTATCCTTTAGAAAAGACTGTATTGGCTTAACCCTTTAAACATTCATGGTACGTGACTCTAAAAAAAAAAACCCAGAAGGTAGAAAGAAATGATCAAATGAAAAGCACTGATCCATAAACTACATTAGGATTATCTGTGATTTTTCATGTAATTCATCAGACTGTTAAAATGACCACATGAACAACCAGAACTGCAGCAGGAAATCCACAGAAACATAACATCCCATGAGTACTTCTTATTTTCTAGGGATTATAGTCTGAATTCTTCTCGCAATGCTAACTTGGTTGACTGACAATATTTCATATGAAAAAAACATAACATTTTGTCTATGAATGCTAACTTTCTTATCCTTTTCTAAAATAAAAGGAGAATGGTTTAATGATTTATTGATCATTAAATGATTTATTGATGAAATGATTTATTGACTGACTGACTTCTCATGTTCTACACATCTAATGGAATTAGATATGAAATATGCAAAAGAAAAAACTACAAAAACGCATCAATTATTATTGTTAATGATATCTGTTAAATGTTGATATCTTCAAAATCAGTAAGAAAATACACCAAAATATTAATGGCAGTAGACTCTCTGAACAGAGGGGTTAAAGGAGGAGTTTCATTTTGTTTTATTTTCTATGTAGTCCAAGTTTCCATAACAATCATGTATTACCATTGGGCTGAAGAATAAGTTTTATTTTCAGTAAGGATAAATAAAAAGAAAGAGAACATTACCATCTCATTTTACTATTTGAATATCTTTAAGAAAATATTTTATAATTTCTTATCTAAGGTAAATGTCCAAAAGAAGCTAATTACTCTCCCAGGCTTTTCCCCAGCCATGCTGAAGTACTTGTAGTTTCCTGAAGCATTATGCTGACTCCAACGCTGCACCATCATAGATGCTATTCCTGATATCTTTTTTAATATACACTTTTATTTATTTATTTATTTGGCTCTGGTAGGTCTTAGTTGTGGCATGCCGGGTCTTTAGTTGCAGCAAGCAAACTCTTAAGTAGCATGTGAGATCTAATTCCTTGACCAGGGATTGAACCCAGGTCACCTTCATAGGGAGTGTGGAGTCTTAGCCACTGGACCACTAAGGAACTTCCTGTTCCTAAATCTTAAGTATCCTACCCTATGTTCTTAAAGTAACTAACTCCAATTTTCCTTCAACACTCAGCATCACCTTCTCCAAGAAGACTTTTTGGGCTCTCAAGTGCAATACAAATGCTTATCCTTTGGACAGAACCCTCCATGTATTCACCAACAGTAAGGATTTATCACTCTGAAATAACTGCAGAAAGTGTTATTCCCAAGTGACTTAGCACAGCACCTACTGAATAAAAAAATGAATGAATGAACAACTTTGACATTCCCATAAGTTAAATAAATGGTAGGCCTTTATCCTTTCTTTCATTTAAACGATTGGCCCTTTGACTAGAACAGCTGAACCAACTAGGTGATCTGATGTCTTAAGAAAGGTTACAATTATTCACATAAACTCAATCCATTTAATTTAATTACTAGTATTTATTGACTGAGGCTTCCCAGGGGGTTCGGTGGTAAAGAATCTGCCTGCCAAGCAAGAGACTTTAGTTCGATCCTTGAGTTAGGAAGATCCCACAGAGAAAGAAATGGCAACCCACACCAGTATTCTTGCCTGGGAAACCCCATGGACAGAGGAGCCTGGTGGGCTACAGTCCTTGGCGTCACAAAGGCTTAGTGACTAAGCAGCAGCAACAGCATTTATTAACTAAACATCAATTGATGGCGCTGTGTCAGGCACTGGAACGTATAAAGGAGAGACACCGCTACTTCTCTCAACAAACAGACCAGCGGAGACAGGAGGTACATCGGCAGTGACAGCAGAGGTTGCTGAGTGTTGCACCGAGGCAGGCCTTTCCGCAGCAGTAGCAAAAAGGCGGGGGTGGGGTGGCTGGGGTGTGGGAACAAGACTTCTTTGTTCCAACAACACATAAAATTCAAATGCAGCTATGTCTACAATACAAAGCAAAATAGAAATTGGACTGGACAATTACCTGAATAACATCATCAGGGTAAACACTCAATGTTATATAACTTGAATGGACAGAGGAAACAGCAAAAACTCACTGTTATAAGCACTGGCCCACAGAGAAAGATTGGAAGACATGCTGTCACTCACTACAGGAAGTCTAGATCTGAAAAAGGGAATCTCATGAAGGTTTCACAAATATTTAAATCTGGCAACAATTTTATTACTTTCCAAACCTAGAGAATCCCATGGACAGAGGAGCCTGGTGGGTTACAGTCCAGAGGGTCGCAAAGAGTTGAACACGACTGAAATGACTTAGCATGAGCATGAGTATGATTCCTAGGTCCAAACTTGGGCAGGGTGGGGAGGAGACAATAAATTTCTCCTTAAACTGTACCACCACAGGGAGAAATTCTTTCAGATCAAGTTATCGCAGAAGACCAGAGTCACTTTTGGCCATCTCATCTTTGAGCATTACTATCCTTTCTACCTACCAAAGAAATGAAGCTGTTTCTATATTTACAACCTAATAAGCTGACCCTGATGCTTGGAGGGATTGGGGGCAGGAGGAGGAGGGGACAACAGAGGATAAGATGGCTGGATGGCATCACCAACTCGATGGGCATGAGTTTGAGTAGACCCCGGGAGTTGGTGATGGACAGGGAGGCCGGGCGTGCTGCAACTCATGGGGTCGCAAAGAGTTGAACACGACTGTGCGACTGAACTGAACTGAACTGAAGCATGAATAGTATTTTTATCTCCAACGCTTTCTACTTCCAAGCAATTCAGAGTCCCCAGATGGATCGGAACCCTACATCTCTTTTACCTCAGTCAACATTCTTCCATGACATTCCACAAATATAAAGTTGACTGGACACAGACTCAATTTCCGAGAAGTTAGTGAAAAACTTTCCACTTGATTCAGAAACAAAAGCCATATTTTTAACTAATTCAACATCAGTCAGTTCAGTCGCTCAGTCATGTCCAACTCTTTGCGACCCCATGGACATCAGCACACCAGGCTTCCCTGTCCATCACCATCTCCTGCTCAAACTGATGTCCATCGAGTCGGTGATTCCATCCAACCATCTCATCCTCTGTCGTCCCCTTCTCCTCCTGCCTTCAATCTTTTCCAGCATCAAGGTCTTTTCCAGTGAGTCAGTTCTTCGCATCAGATGGTCAAAGTATTGGAGTTTCAGCTTCAACATCAGTCCTTCATGTTCAGTCATGAACTCAGGACTAATTTCCTTTAGGATTGACTGGTTTGACCTCCTTGCAGTCCAAGGGATTTTCAAGAGTCTTGTCCAACATCACAGTTCAAAAGCATCAATTATTTGCCATTCAGCCTTCTTTATGGTTCAAATCTCACATTCATACATGACTCTTGGAAAAACCATAGCTTTGACTAGATGGACCTTTATTGGCAAAGTACTGTCTCTGCTTTCTAATATGCTGTCTAGTTTTCAACATCAGACTGTTTCAAACATTTTTCCTAAAACTACTACTTCAAACCAAAGAATACTGTCATTTATACATAACAACGTGAAGACAGGAGGCTGTGGTTGCTTCAGTTCTGGAATTACCACATGTATCTGGAATTACCACATGGAATTACCACATGTATCAGATATTTACTCCAAAACTTAGAGAATAAAATATACCTAGAATTTATAACCATAATCCTAAATAATCTTTCAAGTATATCCCACACATAGTACCCAGATTAGATTTCTTAAAATATAGCTCAAAAATGTGTCCTTAATTTAAAGCATATAATTCCTGTTCATTATTTGTAGAACAAAGTCCAATCGTCAGGTCTAGAATTCAAGCTCTTCATAAGCTGGCTCCAACCTGCATCCTTCACTGGTAAACCACATACCCTTTGTAAAAATCTATATTTCATCTCCAAAAGGTTTTGTGGTATTCTCATAGCATTCAGAAAACTTGCCTTCACCCCTACATCTGTGCTCTCCTCTTTTTTTTTTTTTCAATTGGACTAACATTCCTTCCATTCTGTCTGTCTAACAAACCCAACTCATCCAAACCTCTCCTCCATGAGTCTGCCCATATGAGGGTAACATCTCTGTCCTCTACACCCTCAATCTTTTGGCTTATATCTCTCCTGACACCTCTAACATATCTTACTCATTTTTATGGCTTCTCACAGCAATGAGCACAGAGTAGGTATACAACTTCAGAACTATAAGTGAATGAATGAACCTCTTAAAATAATTATTCATAAGACATTCCAGGATTATTTTATTTTTCCACATAATCCACACATATCTACTACCATTCCTTAATAAATTCAGGTATTGTAAGATATTAGTCATTCTATGTCCACCCTATAACTGATATCAGAAGTTTGTTTTAGAAAATATACATAGTGGCTTATCTGCCACTTGTTTATCTCTCATATCAAGAAAGTTAATGAAAAATAATCTGATGGTTGAATAACCTATTTATAAAAATGAAAGTAAAGAAGAGTTTATTATCTGCCATCCTGAATTGAACTGTCAGCTGCCTGAATTGCCTTTATGGGTGAACTAAACCTTGATACTAGGCAACCCCTCAGGTGTTCCTTAAGTTCCAACCTCAGAAAATTTGAAGGTCTCTATGGCATTAAATAATAAATACCAACAAGACTACTATTGATGGTGCTAGTTCTAGAAATCCTACTAGACAGTAGAGCAGCAAGTATTAGTTCTACACAGTCATAGTGTCAGTGGCCCTACTTTTTTCTAACAAACATTCTATGAAAAGTAAAATAAAGATAGTCAGTTCAGTCACTCAGTCGTGTCCACCTTCTTGCGACCCCACAGAATGCAGAACATCAGGCCTCTCCCTTTCCATCACCAACTCCCAGAGTTTACTCAAACTCATGTCCATCGAGTCGGTGATACCATCCAACCATCTGATCCTCTCTCGTCCCCTTCTCCTCCTGCCTTCAGTCTTTCCCAGTATCAGGGTCTTTTCCAAGGGCTCAGTTCTTTGCATCAGGTGGCCAAAGGACTGCAGCTTCAGTTTCAGCATAGTCAGGACTGATTTCCTTTAGGATGGACTGGTTGGATCTCTTTGCAGTCCAAGGGATTCTCAAGAGTCTTCTCCAACACCACAGTTCAAAAGTATCAATTCTTTGGGGCTCAGCTTTCTTTATGGTCCAACTCTCACATCCATACATGATTACTGGAAAAACCATAGCTTTGACTAGACAGACCTTTGCCAGCAAAGTAATGTCTCTGCTTTTTAATATGCTGTTTAGATTGGTCATAGTTTTTCTTCCAAGGAGTAAGTATCTTTTGATTTCATTTCATGGCTGCTGCCACCATCTGCAGTGATTTTGGAGCCAAAGAAAATAAAGTCCCTCACTGTTTCCATTGTTTCTTCATCATTTGCCATGAAGTGATGGGACCAGATTCCATGATCCTCGTTTTTTGAATGCTGAGTTTTAAGCCAACTTTTTCACTCTCCTCTTTCACTTTCATCAAGAGGCTCTTTAGTTCTTCTCTTTCTGCCATAAGGGTGGGGTCATCTGCATATCTGAGGTTATTGATATTTCTCCCGGCAGTCTTGATTCCAGCTTGTGCTTGCTTCATCCAGCCTGGCCTTTTGCATGACGTATTCTGCATATAAGTTAAATAAGCAGGGTGACAATATACAGCCTTGACGTACTCCTTTCCCAACATGGAACCAGTCCATTGTTCCATGTCTGGTTCTAAATGTTGCTTCTTGACCTGCATACAGGTTTCTCAGGAGGCAGATCAGGTGGTCTGGTATTCCCATCTCTTTAAGCATTTTCCACAGTTTGTTGTGATCCACACAAAGGCTTTGGCATAGTCAACAAAGCAGAAGTAGATGTTTTTCTGGAACTCTCTTGCTTTTTCTATGATCCAGCAGATGTTGGCAATTAGATCTCTGGTTCCTTTGCCTTTTCTAAATCCAGCTTGAACATCTGGATGTTCTCGGTTCACGTAGCATTGAAGCCTCGCGTGGAGAATTTTAAGCATTACTTTGCTAGCTTGTGAGATAAGTGCAATTCTGCAATAGTTCAAGCATTTTTTGGCATTGCCTTTCTTTGAGATTGGAACGAAAACTGACCTTTTCCACATAATTCCAATAAAGATATTATAATCCATGAATTCCCACATGAGGAACAAACAAAAACATAATCACATGAATATTGCCCAGAACTTGAATTTTTATGCCCCAATCTTAGAATACTTAGATTTCTTAGGACAGAAATCATTTTGTAGGGTTGGGAAATAAGAAACACAGTTAAGAAACACAGACATAAGTTTATCAAAGTAGAAAACAAAAACCAAGGAATGTTGATTTAACTTAATCATTTAAATATTTATTCTCATATGCTACAAACTACTCTGATATTTTTATCTGGAATTAAAAAAGAAATAAAAAGTGAGGCATTTGATTCTGTGGTAATATAAAGTTTCTTGATGTTTCTGTGGCTGTATTAAGTGTCAAGGAATACACCAAGCTCTAGCTCATACACGGTGTAACCAATAGATGATATGACAATTTATTTTACTTAAATAGTGATGTATTTGCAACACACACCATTTACTTCTTCTAAACCAAAGAGCTACCTGTCAAAGCCTGTGTTACTTTTCACCTTCACAAAACGGGTAGGCCTAGGGGAGCACAGTCTTCTCCTTCTCCCAGATCCAGTTTTGAGAACAAAACTTTAGCTTTCACTGAAGGATAGCCAATGAACACACTAGGCATTGGCAAACCTACACCCCAATGTCAAAAGATAAATCAGGCAATCAGATTCTAAACTCAAAAACGTGGAATTAGAAATCAGAAGAGTGAGCCAATGTAATTTAATGTTATGAAGGAGGACAAAAGCTATAGGATGAAGTCTAACTAGTAGAGAAAAGCACAAATGAAGACGCCAGGACCTCCCTGGTAGCTCCGTGGTAAAGAATTCACCTGCCAATGCAGGAGACATGGGTTCAATCCCTGATGGTGGAAGATCCCACATGCTGCAGAGCAAACCCGTGCACCTCAACTACTGAGTCTGCAGTCTGGAGTCCAGGAGCAGCAACTGCTGAGCCCACTTGCCTCAATGAAACCCATGTGCCCTAGAGCCTGTGTTCCACCTGCAAAAGAAGCCACCACATGAGAAGCCCGAGTACCACAATTAGAGAGTAGTCCCCGCTCGCTGCAACTACAGAAAAGCCCATGCATCAACAAAGACCCGGTACAACCAAAAATAAATAGAATTATTTTTCAAAGATGCCAGATCAAAGCAGCCGCCATTAGAGAGCTGTCTGAGGTCCTGATACCCTGAGAATCTGATTCCAGTCAACCCACTGGGTTACAACCACTCTGAAATATAACCCAAACTACAACACAACAGATTCATGATATGCCCAAATAATTTGAGTAAAATTCTGGAAGTTCATAAATAAAAGAATTTAATCTTTTCTTGATAAACTGCTGCAGCAAAGAGGCACAAAGGCAAATAGAGTCATTTTTTAAAGCCAACGCTGCCTGAACCCAAAGCCCAGCTCTGCCACTTACTACCTATGTGGCCCTATGGCAGAAAGTGAAGAACTAAAGAGCCTCTTGATGAAACTGAAAGAGGAGAGTGAAAAAGTGGGCTTAAAACCCAACATTAAAAAAACTAAGATCATGGCATCCGGTCCTATCACTTCACGGTGAACAGATGGGGAAACAATGACAGACTTCATTTTCTTGGGCTCCAAAATCACTGCAGATGGTGACTGCAGCCATGAAATTAAAAGACACCTGTACCGGGGAGGAGCCAAGATGGCGGAGGAGTAGGACGGGGAGACCACTTTCTCTCCTAGAAATTCATCAAAAGAATAACTGAACACAGAGCAAACTTCACAAAACAACTTCTGATCGCTAGCTGAGGTCACCAGGCGCCCAGAAAAGCAGCCAATTGTCTTCGAAAGGAGGTAGGACAAAATATAAAAGATAAATAGCGAGACAAAAGAGCTAAGGACGGAGATCCGTCCCGGGAAGGGTCTTAATAGAGGACGTTCCCAGACACCGGGAAACCCTCGCACTGGCGGGCCTGGGGGAAGTGTTTGAATCTCCGAGGGCAACCTGACTGGGAGAGAAACAATAAATAAAACGCACAGATTACGAGCCTAAAAGCAACTCCCAGCAGAAAAGTACCCCAGACACCCGAATCCGCCACCAGCAAGTGGGGGTGGAACGGAGAGAAGCGGGCGGCATTACTTAGGGCAGGGGCCGGGCCTGAGTGCCCTGAGGACAATCGGAGGGAGCTTCTGTGAGTTCCCAGCTTGAACTGTGGGAGAGCAAAGAGAGAGAAAATTAACCTGCCCGAACACACTGCCCGCCGTTCGCAGAACAAAGGGACCAAAATTCTGGATGGTCGACATCCGCCGGGAGGGTCGCGGCGAGACACAGGGCGCAGGCACTCGACCGGCGCGGGCGGGGACTGGTGCTGGGGACGCGGAGGGCAGAGGGCGCACGCACCGGACTGGTGCCTGCGGAATCTGAGACTGGGACCGCGGAAGGGAGTGGGCGCGCGCACCCGGGGAGAGTGCGCCCGTCAAGCGTCAAGCCCCTGGCTGCCTGGACCACTCTGACGGGGAGGGCACAGGGAGCAGGCGCAGCTTTCCGTTCCGACCTTTGGCGGAACACCCGAGGGCTGGAACCGCGCGCAGTGCGTGCTCCATATAGAGCAGGCGGGAGCCTGAGCAGCGCCGGCCCCGCCCCTCAGCGCCAGCCCCACCCTGCACCTCCACGGAACTAGCTACCTGAATAAGAGTCCACCTCCGCCCGCCTAAGTCACGGCGGAAATGAGGCCCTGAAGAGACCGGCAAACAGAAGCCAAATAAACAAAGGGAACCGCTTCAGAAGGGACCGGTGCAACAGATTAAAATCCCTGTAGGAAACACTGACCACACCGCAAGGGGCCTGTAGATATCGAGAGGTGTAAGCTGGAACGAGGAGCTATCTGAATCCGAGCCGAAACCACACTGACCGCAACAGCTCCAGAGAAATTCCTAGATATATTTTTACTTTTTTTTTTTTTTTAAGTAAGGAAGAAAAAAAAAAAAGATTTTTATTTTATTTTTTATTTTTTCTCTTTTATTTTCCTTTAAAATTCCCTATTACTCCCCCATTACTCCTTAACTTTCATTTTTATAAATTCTTATGATTTTTTTAGTTAGGGAAAATTCTTTTTTTTCCCCCCTTTTTATTTTCCTTCTTCTCTTCTATTTTCTATTTTTCTTTTTCTCTTATTTCTTTTAAAGTTCTATACTACTCCCCTACTGCTCCTTAATTATTCATTTTCAATACACTATAACCTTACAAAGAGGAAAGGGAAAAAAAGAAGAGAAGCCCTATTTTTAAACTGAACCTCATATACATTTCTAAAATTTTTGGGGGGGCGTTTTTGTTTTTGTTTTTAATATAATATTTTTAAGAGTCTAACCTCTACTCTAGATTTTTAATTTTTGTTCTTCAGTATATGATATAAACTGTGAACATTTAAGAATCCAATATTCAGTTTCCATTTTTATTCAGGAGTGTGTTGACTATTCTCTCCCAATCTTGACTCTCTGTTTTCTACCTCAGAACACCTCTATTTCCTCCTTTCCCCTTCTCTTCCCAATCCAATTCTGTGAATCTTTATGGGTGTCTGGGCTACGGAGAACACTCTAGGAACAGACGACTGCGTAGATTTGTCTCTCTCCTCTTGAGTCCCCCTTTTTCTCCTCCTGCTCATCTCTATTTTCCTCCTCCCTGTCCTCTTCTTCATGTAACTCTGTGAACCTCTCTGGGAGTCCCTAACGGGGGAGAATCTTTTCGCCATTAACCTAGAAGTTTTATTATCAGTGCTGTATAGTTGGAGAAGTCCTGAGACTACAGGAAGAATAAAACTGAAATCCAGAGGCAGGAGATTTAAGCCCAAAACCTGTAAACACGAGAAAACTCCTGACTACACGGAACTTTAAGTAATAAGAGATTGTCCAAAAGCCTCCATACCTACACTGAAACCAACCACCACCCAAGAGCCAACAAGTTATAGAGCAAGACATACCACGCAAATTCCCCAGCAATGCAAGAACATAGCCCTGAAAGTCAACATACAGACTGCCCAAAGTCACACCTAACACATAGACCCATCTCAAAACTCATTACTGGGCACTCCATTGCTCTTCAAAGAGAAGAAATCAAGTTCCACGCTCCAGAACACTGACACAAGCTTCCCTAACCAGGAAACCTTGACAAGCCAACCGTCCAACCCCACCCACCGGGTAAAACCTCCACAATAAAAAGGAACCACAGACCTCCAGAATACAGAAAGCCCATTCCAGACACAGCAATCTAAACAAGATGAAAAGGCAGAGAAATACCCAACAGGTAAAGGAACATGACAAGTGCCCACCAAGTCAAACAAAAGAGGAGGAGATAGGGAATCTCTCTGAAAAAGAATTTAGAATAATGATAATAAAAATGATCCAAAATCTTGAAAACAAAATGGAGTTACAGATAAATAGCCTGGAGACAAAGATTGAAAAGATGCAAGAAATGTTTAATAAAGACCTAGAAGAAATAAAAGAGAGTCAATTAAAAGTGAATAATGCAATGAATGAGATCAAAAACACTCTGGAGGGAACCAAGAGTAGAATAACTGAGACAGAAGATAGGATAAGTGAGGTAGAAGATAGAATGGTGGAAATAAATGAAGCAGAGAGGAAAAAAGGATCAAAAGAAATGAGGACAACCTCAGGGACCTCTGGGACAATGTGAAACGCCCCAACATTCGAATCATAGGAGTCCCAGAAGAAGAAGACAAAAAGAAAGGCCATGAGAAAATACTCGAGGAGATAATAGCTGAAAACTTCCCTAAAATTGGGAAGGAAATAGCCACCCAAGTCCAAGAAACCCAGAGAGTCCCAAACAGGATAAACCCAAGGCGAAACACTCCAAGACACATATTAATCAAATTGACAAAGATCAAACACAAAGAACAAATACTAAAAGCAGCAAGGGAGAAACAACAAATAACACACAAAGGGATTCCCATAAGGATAACAGCTGATCTATCAATAGAAACCCTCCAGGCCAGAAGGGAATGGCAGGACATAATGAAAGTAATGAAAGAGAATAATCTACAACCTAGATTACTGTACCCAGCAAGGATCTCATTCAGATATGAAGGAGAATTCAAAAGCTTTATAGACAAGCAAAAGCTGAGAGAATTCAGCACCACCAAACCAGCTCTTCAACAAATGCTAAAGGATCTTCTCTAGACAGGAAATGCAGAAAGGTTGTATAAACGTGAACCCAAAACAACAAAGTAAATGGGAACGGGTACACACCTATCAATAATTACCTTAAATGTAAATGGGTTGAATGCCCCAACCAAAAGACAAAGGTTGGCTGAATGGATACAAAAACAAAACTCCTATATATGCTGTCTACAAGAGACCCACCTCAAAACCAGAGACACATACAGACTAAAAGTGAAGGGCTGGAAAAAAATATTTCACGCAAATAGAGACCAAAAGAAAGCAGGAGTCGCAATACTCATATCAGATAAAATAGACTTTCAAATAAAGGATGTGAAAAGAGACAAAGAAGGACACTACATAATGATCAAAGGATCAATCCAAGAAGAAGATATAACAATTATAAATATATATGCACCCAACATAGGAGCACCGCAATATGTACGGCAAACGCTAATGAGAATGAAAGAGGAAATTAATAGTAACACAATAATAGTGGGAGAATTTAATACCCCACTCACTACTATGGATAGATCAACTAAACAGAAAATCAACAAGGAAACACAAACCTTAAATGATACAATGGAACAGCTAGACCTAATTGATATCTATAGGACATTTCACTCCAAAACAATCAATTTCACCTTTTTCTCAAGTGCACACGGAACCTTCTCCAGAATAGATCACATCCTGGGCCATAAATCTGGTCTTGGAAAATTCAGAAAAGTTGAAATCATTCCAGTCATCTTTTCTGACCACAGTGCAGTAAGATTAGATCTCAATTACAGGAAAAAAATTGTTAAAAATTCAAACATATGGAGGCTAAATAACACGCTTCTGAATAACCAACAAATCATAGAAGAAATCAAAATATGTATAGAAATGAATGAAAATAAAAACACAACAACCCAAAACTTATGGGACACTGTAAAAGCAGTGCTAAGGGGAAGGTTCATAGCATTACAGGCTTACATCAAGAAACAAGAAAAAAGCCAAATAAACAACCTAACTTTACACCTAAAGCAATTAGAGAAGGAAGAAAGGAAGAATCCCAGGGTCACCAGAAGAAAAGAAATCTTAAAAATTAGGGCAGAAATAAATGCAAAAGAAACTAAAGAGACCATAGCAAAAATCAACAAAGCTAAAAGCTGGTTTTTTGAAAAAATAAACAAAATTGACAAACCATTAGCAAGACTCATTAAGAAACAAAGAGAGAAGAACCAAATTAACAAAATAAGAAATGAAAAGGGTGAGATCACAACAGACAACACTGAAATACAAAGGATCATAAGAGACTACTACCAGCAGCTCTATGCCAATAAAATGGACAACTTGGATGAAATGGACAAATTCTTAGAAAAGTATAACTTTCCAAAACTGAACCAGGAAGAAACAGAAGATCTTAACAGAACCATCACAAGCAAGGAAATCGAAACTGTAATCAAAAATCTTCCAGCAAACAAAAGCCCAGGACCAGATGGCTTCACAGCTGAATTCTACCAAAAATTTAGAGAAGAGCTAACACCTATCTTACTCAAACTCTTCCAGAAAATTGCAGAAGAAGGGAAACTTCCAAACTCATTCTATGAGGCCACCATCACCCTAATACCAAAACCAGACAAAGATGCCACAAAAAAAGAAAACTACAGGCCAATATCACTGATGAACATAGATGCAAAAATCCTTAACAAAATTCTAGCAAACAGAATCCAACAACATATTAAAAAAATCATACACCATGACCAAGTGGGCTTGATCCCAGGAATGCAAGGATTCTTTAATATCCGCAAGTCAATCAATGTAACACACCACATTAACAAATTGAAAGATAAAAACCATATGATTATCTCAATAGATGCAGAGAAAGCCTTTGACAAAATTCAACACTCATTTATGATTAAAACTCTCCAGAAAGCAGGAATAGAGGGAACATACCTCAACATAATAAAAGCTATATATGACAAACCCACAGCAAACATCACCCTCAATGGTGAAAAATTGAAAGCATTTCCCCTGAAATCAGGAACAAGACAAGGGTGCCCACTCTCACCACTACTATTCAACATAGTCTTGGAAGTTTTGGCCACAGCAATCAGAGCAGAAAAAGAAGTAAAAGGAATCCAGATAGGAAAAGAAGAAGTGAAACTCTCGCTGTTTGCAGATGACATGATCCTCTACATAGAAAACCCTAAAGACTCTTCCAGAAAATTACTAGAGCTAATTAATGAATATAGTAAAGTTGCAGGATATAAAATTAACACACAGAAATCCCTTGCATTCCTATATACTAACAATGAAAAAACAGAAAGAGAAATTAAGGAAACAATACCATTCACCATTGCAACAAAAAGAATAAAATACTTAGGAGTATACCTACCTAAAGAAACAAAAGACCTGTACATAGAAAACTATAAAACACTGATGAAAGAAATCAAAGAGGACACAAACAGATGGAGAAACATACCGTGTTCATGGATTGGAAGAATCAATATTGTCAAAATGGCTATTCTACCCAAAGCAATCTATAGATTCAATGCAATCCCTATCAAGCTACCAACGGTATTTTTCACAGAACTAGAACAAATAATTTCACAATTTGTATGGAAAAACAGTAAACCACGAATAGCCAAAGTAATCTTGAGAAAGAAGAATGGAACTGGAGGAATCAACCTGCCTGACTTCAGACTCTACTACAAAG
The DNA here is from genome assembly GCF_963930625.1 of Muntiacus reevesi. Taxonomy (NCBI): domain Eukaryota; kingdom Metazoa; phylum Chordata; class Mammalia; order Artiodactyla; family Cervidae; genus Muntiacus; species Muntiacus reevesi. Next base: position 81,967,218 of record NC_089253.1, on the reverse strand, counting down.
CCACAGTCATCAAGACAGTATGGTACTGGCACAAAGACAGAAATATAGATCAATGGAACAGAATAGAAAGCCCAGAGATAAATCCACGAACCTATGGACACCTTACCTTTGACAAAGGAGGCAAGGATATACAATGGAAAAAAGATAACCTCTTTAACAAGTGGTGCTGGGAAAACTGGTCAACCACTTGTAAAAGAATGAAACTAGAACACTTTCTAACACCATACACAAAAATAAACTCAAAATGGATTAAAGATCTAAATGTAAGACCAGAAACTATAAAACTCCTAGAGGAGAACATAGGCAAAACACTCTCCGACATAAATCTCAGTGGGGTCCTCTATGACCCACCTCCCAGAATATTGGAAATAAAAGCAAAACTAAACAAATGGGACCTAATGAAACTTAAAAGCTTTTGCACAACAAAGGAAACTATAAGTAAGGTGAAAAGACAGCCCTCAGATTGGGAGAAAATAATAGCAAATGAAGAAACAGACAAAGGATTAATCTCAAAAATATACAAGCAACTCCTGAAGCTCAATTCCAGAAAAATAAATGACCCAATCAAAAAATGGGCCAAAGAACTAAACAGACATTTCTCCAAAGAAGACATACAGATGGCTAACAAACACATGAAAAGATGCTCAACATCACTCATTATTAGAGAAATGCAAATCAAAACCACAATGAGGTACCATTACACGCCAGTCAGGATGGCTGCTATCCAAAAGTCTACAAGCAATAAATGCTGGAGAGGGTGTGGAGAAAAGGGAACCCTCTTACACTGTTGGTGGGAATGCAAACTAGTACAGCCACTATGGAAAACAGTGTGGAGATTTCTTAAAAAACTGGAAATAGAACTGCCATATGACCCAGCAATACCACTTCTGGGCATACACACCGAAGAAACCAGATCTGAAAGAGACACGTGCACCCCAATGTTCATCGCAGCACTGTTTATAATAGCCAGGACATGGAAGCAACCTAGATGCCCATCAGCAGATGAATGGATAAGGAAGCTGTGGTACATATACACCATGGAATATTACTCAGCCGTTAAAAAGAATTCATTTGAATCAGTTCTAATGAGATGGATGAAACTGGAGCCCATTATACAGAGTGAAGTAAGCCAGAAAGATAAAGAACATTACAGCATACTAACACATATATATGGGATTTAGAAAGATGGTAATGATAACCCAATATGCAAAACAGAAAAAGAGACGCAGAAGTACAGAACAGACTTTTGAACTCTGTGGGAGAAGGTGAGGGTGGGATGTTTCAAAAGAACAGCATGTATATTATCTATGGTGAAACAGATCACTAGCCCGGGTGAGATGCATGAGACGAGTGCTCGGGCCTGGTGCACTGGGAGGACCCAGAGGAGTCGGGTGGAGGGGGGTTGGGAGGGGTGATCGGGATGGGGAATACGTGTAACTCTATGGCTGATTCGTGTTAATGTATGACAAAACCCACTGAAATGTTGTGAAGTGATTGGCCTCCAACTAATAAAATTTAAAAAAAAAAAAAAAAGACACTTGTACCTTGGAAGAAAAGATATGACCAACCTAGACAGCATATTAAAAAGCAGAGACAATAAATAAATAAATAAAAAGCAGAGACATTACTCTGCCAGCAAAGGTCTGTCTAGTCAAAGCTATGGTTTTTCCAGTAGAAATGTATGGATATGAGAGTTTTACCATAAGAAAACTGACCGCCGGAGAACTGACACTTTTGTTTATTTTTTGTTTTTTGTTTTTTTAAGAAATGATGCTTTTGAAGTATGGTGTTGGAGAAGACTCCTGAGAGTCCCCTGGACTGCAAGGAGATCCAACCAGTCCATCCTGAAGGAAATTAGTCCTGAATATTCATTGGAAGGACTGATGCTGAGGGTGAGGCTCCAATACTTTGGCCACCTGATGCGAAGAACTGACTCATTGGAAAAGACTCTGATGCTGGGAAAGACTGAAGGCAAGAAGAGAAGGGGACGGTTGCTTGGATGGCATCACCAACTTGAAGGACATGTTTGAGCAAGCCCTGGGAGTTGGTGATGGACAGGGAAGCCCGGCACGCTGCAGTCCATGTGGTCGCAAAGAGTCAGACATGACTGAGCAACTGAACTGAACTGAAGCTATTTAGTCTCTCTAAGCCTCGTGTATCTCATGTGTAAAATGGGTATAATAAGAGGGCCTCAAAGGGCTATTACAAGCAATAAGTGAAAATATGAACAATAGTGCTGAGCACAAATAGCCTTCAATGTTGCTAGATGATGATCACAATTGTGATAATGACAATAATAATGAGGATTTTCTATTCTACTCAATAGAGGAATAAATGAGCTCAAATTTAACTCTCTACTTATCGCTATCTTATCACTTAAAGTAGTTAGATATTATAGTGAATATTTTAAACCTAGGATGTATTGTCATGGCGACAATCTGTAAAGGAAAAGAATAGATATGGAAGCAGAAACCCAGAACATTTTTTGCCTTATAACCTAGATGATAGTTGCTTTTACATCACTACATACTGATGCTATATCTCATATATAACCAACGCCCTTTCCCCCATTTTCTCTACAAACAGCACAACTGATGCCCTCATTACCCTCCTGGGGATATTATGAGGACCTCATCATTGAGTCTCCCGTCTTCTCACACATGCAATCTTTGTATTGCTTCAAAAGACCTCCTAATTCACAGTCATCTTCAATTAAAAACTCTCCTATAGAGCACCACCGTCTGCTGCATAAAGGCTAAATTCTATTATAAATGATTATGATGACCTTTTACAAACTGATCTCATTTCTTGGCATCATTCTCTACTGCTGCCCACCAACTTTTCATGGCTCATTCGCATATCTATGAATTTTCCCTGGCTAGCTACCTCTTCTAACTTATGTGTCTACATAAAAATCTGACCTATTTCAAGGCTCAGAATACTGCTCTTTCCTTTGAAATATATTTAATACTTATATTCAGAATTTAAAATTCCCTTTTCTGTGGTCAGAGCAATCTGTATTTCTACTATAACACTTCACATTCTATTATAAACTTATAATTATACATTTTCTTAAAAATCTGTAGCCACAGGACTTCCCTGATAGTTCAGTGGTTAAGAATCTGCCTGCCAGTGCAGGTACATGAGTTTGATCCCTGGGCCAGGAAGATCCCACATGCCCTGGAGCAACTAAGTCCGTGTACCACGACTACTAGAGCCTGCACTCTAGAGCCCACCTATGCACCACAAAAGGGTAGCTCTGACCCGCCGCAACTGGAGAAAGCCCGCTCGCAGCAACAAAAGACCAATGCAGCCAAACATAAATAAATAAATACAAGTTTTAAAAATCTGCAGCTACACTTCAAATGAAGAGGAATGGGGAAAAAATGAATGTAAAGTTCATAAACAAGGTAACCTCGAGAAAAATACTGCAAATGTATTCAAAACTAGTTGACATAATATATTTCAACATCCAACTTCCCCATCAACACGCCCCCATCAACAATCGACTCAAGAGATTTCAAGGATTCTAATGACTGAAAACAAAACAATCATTTACACAACAAAGACTTCCTCTGTTTCAATGTGACAAACTTTTTACTCACTACAAAGGCCGGCCTTCCTGGTGTTGTTAAGCACAACAAAGTGAAACCAGAGGTGAAGGAGCTGCGCAACCCTTCTCACCGAATTCTTAGTGAGCGGTCACTCGGATCCAAACTAGCAGGGGAGCCTCATGTCTACCAGTGTCGTGGAAGTCATACAATCCTGAATGGGTCTTCTTCCAAAGAAGATGTTCAGGTGGCCAGCACGTGCATGGAGTTATTTAGACCATCAGAGCAGGACGACAGAGCAGGACGACAGGACGACAGTCACCTCACAACTGATGAGATGGCTGTCATCAGGGGGTCGAGGGATGGTCAGTGCTGGCGGGCTTGAGGGTGGGCCTCATGCACTCTTGGGGAGAGTACAGACTGACGCAGTCATTGAGGACAACGGTGAAGAGGTTCCTCAGGGAATTAGGAATAGATCTTTTATATGGTGAAGTGGTTCAACTTCTGGATGTGTGTCTGAAGGAAACAGGAACACTATCCCCAGAAGATGTCTGCACCCCCATTTGCAATGATATCGGTGAACCATAAAGGCATTTATGAGAGCTACCTGGGTGGTGCCAGTGGTAAAGAATTAGCCTGCCAATGCAGGAGACTCCAGAGACACGGGTTCTATCCCTGAGTCGGGAATATCCCTTGGAGAAAGAAATGGCAACCCACTCCAGTGTTCTTGCCTGGGAAATCCCATGGACAGAGGAGCCTGGTGGGCTACAGTCCATGGGGTTGCAAAGAGCCGGACATGACTGAGCACACACAAACTGCACCAGTTTGTGAAACTCAAACACTATATGCTCTCACTTATATGTGGAATCTAAAAAAAAAACAAACTTCTAATTAAAAAACAGATATGCAACAAGCAACAAAGATTTACTGTATAGCACAGGAAACTACAGTCAATATCCTGTAATAACCTATAATGAAAAAAAAACCTGTAATGAAAAATAATCTGAAAAATAACACGTGTATTTATATAACAGAATCATATTACTGTGTACCTGAAACACTGTAAGTCAACAATACTTCAATAAAATACATATATTAAGAAAATAAACAAATAAACCAAACTCATAGAAGCAGAAATCATATTTGTAGTTTCCAGAGATAAGAGAGGTGGGTGGGGTGGGTGAAGGTGGTCAAAAGGTACAAATTCTAGTTATAGATATGTTTTGGGGCTGTAATGTACAGCATGATGAGTAAAGTTAACAATATTGTATATTTGAGAGTTGCTATGAAAATAGATCTTAAAAGTTCTCATCAAAAAGAAAAAAATGTATAACTATGTGATGCATGTTAATTCGACTTAATGTGGTGATCATCTCACAATATATAGAAATATCAAATCACTATGTTGTACACTTGAAACTTAAACAATGTTATATGTCAATTTTATGTCAATAAAACTGAAAAAAATTAAAAGGCAAAAAAAATCATACAATAAGTACTACTGCACTCATCCATCTCCAGTAACTCCCATAAAGCTGTAAATACAAAACTGCATTATGGCCACACAATGGTAAAAGGGATATTTATGCTGCTAACATGAGAGCTGGAATTAGGAGAAAATTAAAGTATCTGAATAGCTTCAAGACATCTTTCGTGTATGCATAATCCCCTGTGAGACATAAGTACACAAACCTACTTGCTTCCCAAATAAATCTTGTTTGACATTCACTTCATTACTATAGGAGAGTAACAGGATATGCCTACTGGCAAGAGAAATGGTGATCCATTTGGGTCACTCCAATATTTCTTATAGAGATCATTTTTCAAACTCCAAGGCATCAAGTGTAGATTTTAGATCTGGTATCTGTTGTGCATGTGTCTGTTGGGTTGTAGGATAACATGCTCAGAAGTTATTTACTTTTTAAATTAAATCCAAATCAAGTACTGAGACACAAACAGAGGGTGAGGGAGAGAAAGAAAGAGAAAGGGGGAAGGGGGGAGGGAGGAAGGGAAGGAAAGAGGGAGGGAATATCTCTACATTGATCAGAGGAAAATGTAATTTTCCTCACTTCTCCAGGTAAACAGGATGACTTGGAACAACCACTAGCTTTGTATTTTTTTTTTTTTTTTTTTTTTTTTGGCTATATCACAAGTACTTTCTACTCTAGAGACTACACTGTTAAATAAACTCAAGTACAGGGTAACAGAATCTACTGATAAAACAATGGGACTCCTTTGCCACCTCTCCCAGCAAATGTCAGCTTCCCCAGGGGCTATTAGCCATCTCAGAAAAGTCATAACACTGTTCAAGCACTAATAACTTCAATTTTCCTCCCCCAAGACTCATATCCAGACAGAGGTACCTTTAAGAGCTACATCTCCAGTTTCACCATTAATGGAAAAAGACTGAGAAAGAAGAAATCCCTTGACATCCAACTTAGGGGACCCCAGTTAGGCTATGACGTCAACTCCTGAGTGAGGAGCAGAGGAAACCACTCTTGGTCTGGCTTTCTCTCAGGTCACTCCAGGAGGGATGGCTTATTGCCACAGACTGTCCACTGCGCATATCTGGCCTCCTCATTTGCACCATCACTTATTCAGTGTAGAGAATCCTTCAGCTAACACCTTCCTTTCTCTTCAATCCCTATGACAGTGTTTCTCTGTGTATGTGCTGGAAGAAAGTATGGAGAAGACAGGACTGCAGGTCGACTCTTGAGCTGCCTCTAGGCATTCAGAGACTCCCCACCTGGTCCCTACCCTTGGAGTACCCATTCCATGCAGGGCTCTCCAGCAGGAGCCATTACGACAGATGCAGACTTCAGAGAGCAGTGTGATGTTGAGACCACCTGAAATGAATACACGACTGAATCCTATTTGAGGTCTCCAGATAAATTTTCTTTCAGAGTTTCTCAAACTTAGCATTATTATTAATTTTTACCGAGGTACAGTTGATATAACTAGATAAACTTTTAAGATTCTGGCCGGCAGGTGTGGAGACCTATTTGTCTTACAGTCACTCAAGGCAAGTCTCATATGTATGTTTCCTGCTTATTCCACCTACCACCTGCAATCTGGAATATTTATTGGAAGGACTGATGCTGAAAGTGAAGGTCCAATACTTAGGCCACCTAATGCAAACAGCGACTCACTGGAAAAGACCCTGATGCTGGGAAAGATTGAAGGCAGGAGGAGAAGTGGGCAACAGAGGATGATATGGTTGGATGGCATCATCGACTCAATGGACATGAGTTTGAACCAACTCCAGGAGATGGTGAAAGACAGGGAAGCCTGGCATGCTGCAGTCCATGGGGTCACAAAGAGTCGGACACAACTGAGCTACTGAACAACAACCACCTGGAATCGTGAGTGTCTGCCTCTTCCATTTCCCCTTCCCCTCCATCTCTGGAGCAGGTTTCAGATTTCACCCAGGAAAGCTCCTGAGGTTGTGAACCAACATTATCTGTGGGCCTGCCAACAAGAGCTATACCAAATTTTGCACATATTTATTGTTTGTACTTCATCTCGTTCTTTAAAAAATGTATTTGAAGTTTATCTACATTATTATTTATGTCATGCCTTATTTTTTAAATATATATATAAAGTCAATTATGAAGATACATTAAATTTCAATGATTAGAAAATCTCAAGGAAGCAAAACTAACAGTAGAAAAAGTAGAATCACACCATAAGCACTGTTAGGTAATTATAATACATGCCTCTCATCATTACACTCTATTCAAGGCAGGCCACAGATATGACCTCTAAAAATACTAATGTTTGAGGGGAAATGCAATTGGTTATAGGAGGATATACAGTATCATAAATAAACTTCTTAACTGGCTTGGCATGGGTATTTTTCTATTATAATGTTAAAGGAGATGAACAAAACGGCCTGAAGAATAAAAATACATTTATATGAGATTCCTTAATAAGCAATACATAGTAAGCAAGAAGAAAACACTGGAGCGTAAGTTTTCATAATTGAGCCTAGGAAATGGACATCAATTGTTTTCCGACTTTCACTATGCGAGTCAGTATTGTAATGACAGAAACAGCAGCATCAAGACTAGACACCCACAATAAGGCTGTCATTCAATGGGAAATGTGACAAGAATGTCAAACAATGCTATGCTGATGATAGTGATGGTGATGGAAAGAAAAGAAAGGTTATTACTCTGGAGCAAAAGTCAGAAGTAATCAAGAATCAATCTGTTTTTATGTTTAGGTCATACAGTTACACATATATAGGTATTTTTAAGTTCTTATTATTGAAATTCCTACAGGAAAAAATAACTATATAGAAATCTAAATCTCTTTAATTTCATTTTCCCAATAAAATAATTACCCTAACTCAGGGGGCTTTTTTAGACATGATCATATTTACTATTTCAGTTCATTTCAGTCACTCAGTCATGTATGACTCCTTGGGACTCCAAGGACTGCAGCCCAGGCTTCCCTGTCCATCACCAACTCCCAGAGTTTACTCAAACTCATGTCCATCAAGTTGATGATGCCATTCACCATCTCATCCTCTGTTGTCCCCTCCTCCTCCTGCCTTCAATTTTTCCCAGCATCAGGGTCTTTTCCAACGAGTCAGTTCACATCAGGTGGCCAAAGGATTGCAGCTTCAGCTTCAGCACCTGTCCTTCCAATGAATATTCAGGACTGATTTCCTTAAGGATGGACTGGCTGAATCTCCTGGCAGTCCAAGGGATTCTCAAGAGTCTTCTCCAACACCACAGTTGAAAAGCATCAATTCTTCAGTGCTCAGCTTTCTTATACTCCAACTCTCACATCCATACATGACTACTGGAAAAAACATAGCTTTGACTAGACAGACCGTTGTTGGCAAAGTAATGTCTCTGCTTTTTAATATGCTGTCTAGGTTGGTCACAGCTTTTCTTCCAAGGAACAAGTGTCTTTTAATTTCATGCCTGCAGTCACAATCTGCAGTGATTTTGGAGCCCAGGAAAACCATTTCCATTGTTTCCCCATCTATTTGCCATGAAGTGATGAGACAGGATGTCATGATCTTCATATTTTTCTGAATGTTGAGTTTTAAACCAACATTTTCACTCTCTTCTTTCACTTTCATCAAGAGGCTCTTCAGTTCTTCGCTTTCTGCCATAAGGGTGGTATCATCTCCATATCTGAGGTTATTAATGTTTCTCTCTGCAATCTTGATCCCAGTTTGTGCTTCATCCAGCCCAGAATTTCTCATGATGTACTCTGTATATAAGTTAAATAAGCAAGGTGACAATACATAGCCTTGACATACTCCTCTCCCCATTTGGAACCAGTCTATTGTTCCATGTCCAGTTCTAACTGTTGCTTCTTGACCTGCATACAGATTTCTCAGGAGGCAGGTAAGGTGGTCTGGTATTCCCATCACTTTAAGAATTTTCCACAGATTGTTGTGATCCACACAGTCAAAGGCTTTGGCATAGTCAATAAAGCAGAAATAGATAATTTTCTAGAATTCTCTTGCTTTTCTGGTGATCCAGTGGATGTTGGCAATTTTATCTATGGTTCCTCTGCCTTTTCTAAATCCAGCTTGAACATCTGGAAGTTCATGGTTCACATACTGTTGAAGCCTGGCTTGGAGAATTTTGAGCATTACTTTGCTAGCATGTAAGATGAGCACAATTTTGCAGTAGTTTGAACATCCTTTGGCATTTCCTTTCTTTGGGATTGGAATGAAAACTGACCTTTTCCAGTCCTGTGGCCACTGCTGAGTTTTCCAAATTTGCTGGCATATTGAGTACAGCACTTTCACAGCATCATTTTTCAGGATTTGAAATAGCTCAACTGGAATTCCATCACCCCCACTAACTTTTCGTAGTGATGTTTCCTAAGGCCCACTTGACTTCCCATTCCAGGATGTCTGGCTCTAGGTGAGTGATCACACCATTGTGGTTATCTGGGTCCTAAAGATCTTTTTTGTATAGTTCTGTGTATTCTTGCCACCTCTTCTTAATACCTTCTGCTTCTGTTAGGTCCATGCCATTTCTGTCCTTTATTGAGCCCATCTTTGCATGAAATGTTCCCTTGGTATCTCTAATTTCCTTGAAGAGATCTCTAGTCTTTCCCATTCTATTGTCTTCCTCTATTTCTTTGCACTGAACACTGAGGAAGGCTTTCTTATTTCCCCTTGCTATTCTTTGGAACACTGCATTCATATGGGTATATCTTTCCTTTTCTTCTTTGCCTTTCATTTCTCTTCTTTTCTCAGCTATTTGTAAGGCCTCCTCAGGCAACCATTTTGTCTTTTTGCCTTTCTTTTTCTTGAGGATGGTCTTGATCACTGCCTCCTATACATGTCATGAACATCCATCCATAGTTCTTCAGGCACTCTATCAGATCTAATCCATTGAATCTATTTTCACTTCCACTGTATAATCATAAGGGATTTGATTTAGGTCATGCCTGAATGGTCTAGTGGTTTTCCCTACTTTCTCCAATTTCAGTCTGAATTTGGCAATAAGGATTTTTTTATCTGAGCCACAGTCAGCTCTGGCCTTGTTTTTGCTGACTGTTTAGAACTTCTCCATCTTTGGCTGCAAAGAATATAATCAGATTTTGGTATTGACCATTTGGTGTTGTCCATGTGTAGAGTCTTCTCTTGTGTTGTTGGAAGGGGCTGTTTACTGTGACCAGTACGTTCTCTTGGCAAACTCTGTTAGCCTTTGACCTACTTCATTTTGTACTCCAAAGCCAAACTTGCTTGTTACTCCAGGTATCTCTTGACTTCCTACGTTTGCATTCCAGTCCCCTATAATGAAAAGGACATCTTCTTTGGGTGTTAGTTCTAGAAGGTCTTGTAGGTCTTCACAGAACCATTCAGCTTCAGCTTCTTCAGCATTACTGGTCAGGACACAGACTTGGATTACTGTGATACTGAATGATTTGCCTTGGAAACGAATAAAGATCATTTTGTCGTTTTTGAGATTGCATCCAAGTACTGCATTTCAGATTTATTATTTATTATTGACAGCACAAGGACAAAAGTTCACCATTTTATCACATAAGCAACTAAATCAGTCATTAAATAATACAATTTAAGTACGAAAATACACCTTTACACTGCTGTTTGTCATTTATGAAAAAGAAACCAAAAAAAAAAAAAAAAAAAAATCTAGCAACCAACTAACCTAAAAGTTAAAGACTTCATTCTGTGGCTAAAGTCTAACTCAGGGTTTTGATTTAAAATTGTTCCTAATGGTACAACTGTCACATTATAATACAGCTAAAGTGACCAAATTTTTCAAAATAGAAATAAGGAGATGTGACTTGAAAAAGGTATTGGACTGGAGGGGGGGGTAGTATCTGTATAAAAGATTACAATACACATACATTTTAAATTTGATCTTAATTCTAATGGCTCTTTGAAAATTTTTATGATGTCAGAACTGCCACAGAAAAGTCTGGAATGTGTGTTTCGCTAAAAATGGATCCACTTACAAGCTGTTAAAAATGAAAGCCCGGGGGGAAATAAGTGTAATCCTACCCCAGTTTTTGAAGTCTCTTCATGTTACCATCTTTTGATATGTGGTAGGTGGCATGTTCAGAGCCTTATGGCCCCTAGCTAGCAACCCTGGACAAACAACTTAGCTTCTAGAAAGTTTCATCTTCTCATATATAAACTAGAACTGTTGGACTACCTGGTCCATTGAATCCCCAATATTTTGTCCCACTGTAGACTTTTGAGGAGACCTGCTCACCAACTCCAAGCCATGGTGTAGCTGTTTTAACTATCAGAAACTACAGGCCCAGGTCCACATCTAATACAGAATTAATATCTATCCTGGCAGGTTTTAAATCAAGTTTTTATGCCAGTGTGAGCTCATATAACCATACTCTGATGGCTAGCACTTTAATTTAGTTTTCAACATAGATTAATTTAACCTGCCTGAATTTCAAACCTTTCACCTGCTCTGGCCTCTAATTTCCATATGCCCCGCTGGCATCATGGCTGTCTGTTCTGATCTCTGACAGCTAAACTCTCCAGCATGCTTCTTCATCCCCTGTGTGTGTGCTTGCTTAGTTACACCGTCATGTCCAACTCTTTGTGACTCCATGGACTATTGCCTGCCAGGTTCCTCTGTCCATGCAGCTCTCCAGGCAAAAATACTGGAGTGGGTTGCCATTTCCTACTCCAGAGGATCTTCCTAACCCAGAAACACAACCTAAGTCTCCTGTGTCTCCTGCGCTGGCAGATGGATTCTTTACCACTGCACCCCTTGGAAGCCCTTTTCATCTCCTAGGTTTGGCTAATGTCTGGGATGCTTGCTTAATACCTTATGACGTCTTCCTGCAACACTTTATTAAATCTTAGGTCTCTATAATAACATTTTAGAAAAGTCCATCTTATCTCTTGTTAAATACCTGAAAATAAATCTATAATGGGGTGATTTCTTTTGTGGAAGCATCCTGAAAACAAAGCTGATGCTCAGGCAAGGGGTCTACCAAGGATACAAAGATTTTTTTCCTTCCTCCAGAACACAGACTCGCATCAAAAAATCAACAATAAATGTGAAATAGAGGCCAAAATGACTTATCTTCATAAACAATACTTTCTCTCATTTCCCTTATGGACAACATAAAGGAATGAAAAGAATCATTTTTGTTACGTAGTTGATTTATTTCCATTTAATAAAAAAGCAATCTGTAAAATGTTAGTAGCAATGTCTATCCTCCCTCATTGGCCAACTTTGGGGCTGTCACTTTTCCCCTAAATTTCTCAGGGCAAATTCAACTATAACCCATATCTATACCAAAACCTTCCATACCAAGGTCCACTGATGAGTTACATATATAATTAATAGAATTAATTATATTTATAATTAAAAGAATTGCACAATCATTTCCAATCTGACCTTGACAAGATACAAAGATAATATCATTAGAAAATAGAGAACTTCCCTGGTGGCCCAGTAACGAATGTGCTTGCCAATTCAGGGGTTATGGGTTTGAGCCCCAGTCTGGGAAGATTCCATGAAGCCCATGTGCTGTAACTACTGAAGCCCACACACCTAGAGAATGCACTCTACAACATGAGAAACCCCTGCAATAAGAAGCCCGTGCACTACAAGAGAGAAGCCCTCACTCACCACAGTAGACAAAGCCTGCTTGCAGCAATGAAGACCCAGTGCAGTCATAAATAAATAAACAATAAAACGTAAAAAGAGAGAGGCCTGATGCAAAGAGCCGACTCACTGGAAAAGACCCTGATGCTGGAAAAGATTGAAGGCAGGACAAGGGGGTGACAGAGGATGAAATGGTTGGATGGCATCACCAGCTCAATAGACATGAGTAAACTCCAGGGGATCATGAAGGACACGGAGGCCTGGCTTGCTGCGGTCCACGCGGCTGCAAAGAGTTGGACATGACTTAGGGACTGAAGAACAACAATGAAGATCAGAAAGCATACAAAATGCACTCAATTGCTTAAGGGTATTTAAATGTCCATGTGATTGTGAACCCAGTTACAGTTGCTTGAAACTGTTCACAGATGGTACGTCCATCACTAAAGCTGAAATATCAGTCTCTTTCCTGAATCATGCTACACAAAATGGTTCACAAGAGACTTTACGGTTGTGAAAATGCAATGAATCTTCTACACAAGGCTTGGTGAAATCAGTTGACCATACATTCCAACTAATGCTGTTCCATAAGGCAGCTAAGTCAACAGCAACCACTTAAGGGGCAGACTCCCGCGGGTCCTTAATCACTGAACAGTGTGGTGCTGTCCTGCATACTAGATAAAATGACAATGTTCTTTAGCTCAAGAAACTTAAATGAAATCTTGGAAGATATATGAAAAAATTCCTAATGTGCTCCTGGTGAGTAATATATAGATACAAGAAATATATGATGTTTTCAAATTAGAGTTTACAGAAAATACTGGTAAATGTATCAGTGAAAACTTGGTGGCAAATTGTTAACTAAAGTGAGGCTTCATGGCTCTGTCTTCTGATATGATCAGCTTTTAGTGGCCCATGTCACACATCTGATAATGAACTAGAATAGAATATACAATCTGTCAGACAAAAAGAAAAAAAAAACCCGACATGATGGAAAGCTGAATTGCATTTAATAAAATGTAATTAGACAATTTTCAATGTAAAACCAGCATTCTGGTTTAAATAATCATCAAAGTAGAACTTGAATAGGGTCTCGCTATATAATAGACTTCTCTGAAAAATACCTGGAGTCTTCCTTTGATTGCAAGTTCAATGTGAACAAAACTGTAAGGGGGTTGACAAAACAAAGAGCTGTTGAAAACACTCATGCAAAAACAGAATTATAATGTCCAGAGCTCTCTACTAATCAAGCTACCTTGTGGTTGAATTTTATTATGGAAACTATTTATTCACTGTAGAATCTAAAGGAATACTCTCTCACACTACAAAGCAAAATAAAACTCTGTTTCTATTTGGATGCAGTTAAGTGTCTTCATCACTCATCATTTCATCCCTATTTAGTATAGCTTATACCAATCCCAAAGAAAGGCAAATGCCAAAGAATGCTCAAACTACCGCACAATTGCACTCATCTCACACGCTAGTAAAGTAATGCTCAAAATGCTCCAAGGTAGGCTTCAGTAATACGTGAATCGTGAACTTCCAGATGTTCAAGCTGGATTTAGAAAAGGCAGAGGAACCAGAGATAAAATTGCCAACATCTGCTGGATCATCAAAAAAGCAAGAGAGGTCCAGAAAAACATCTATTTCTGCTTTATTGACTATGCCAAAGCCTTTGACTGTGTGGATCACAATAAACTGAGGAAAATTCTTAAAGAGATAGGAATACCAGACCACCTGACCTGCATCTTGAGAAACCTGTATGCAGGTCAGGAAGAAACAGTTAGAACTGCACATGGAACAACAGACTGGTTCCAAATAGGAAAAGGAGTATGTCAAGGCTGTATATTGTCACCTTGCTTATTTAACTTATATGCAGAGTACCTCATAAGAAACGCTGGGCTGGAAGAAGCACAAGCTGGAATCAAGATTGCCAGGAGAAATAACAATAACCTCAGATATGGAGATGACACCACCCTTATGGCAGAAAGTGAAGAGGAAATAAAAAGCCTCTTGATGACAGTGAAAGAGGAGAGTGAAAAAGTTGGCTTAAAGCTCAACATTCAGAAAACTAAGGTCATGGCATCAGGTCCCATCACTTCATGGGAAATAGATGGGGAAACAGTGGAAACAGTATCAGACTTTATTTTGTGGGGCTCCAAAATCACTGCAGATGGTGACTGCAGCCCTGAAATTAAAAGATGCTTTACTCCTTGGAAGGAAAGTTATGACTAACCTAGATAGCATATTAAAAAGCAGAGACATTACTTTGCCAACAAAGGTCCATCTAGTCAAGGCTATGGTTTTTCCAGTGATGATGTATGGATGTGAGAGTTGGACTGTGAAGAAAGCTGAGTGCTGAAGAATTGATGCTTTTGAACTATGGTGTTGGAGAAGACTCTTGAGAGTCCCTTGGATTGCAAGGAGATCCAACCAGTCCATCCTAGAGGAGATCACTCCTAGCTGTTCATTGGAAAGACTGATGCTGAAGCTGGAACTCCAATACTTTGGCCACCTGATGCGATGCTGGGAGGGATTGGGGGCAGGAGGAGAAGGGGACGACACAGGATGAGATGGCTGGATGGCATCACCAACTCGATGGACATGAATTTGAGTAAACTCCGGGAGTTGGTGATGAACAGGGAGGCCTGGCGTGCTGTGATCCATGGGGTCGCAAAGAGTCGGACACGACTGAGCAACTGAACTGAACTGAACTGATACATAATTTCTATATTAATTTCCCTTTAGTGGATTTTTCCTTCTATTTGTTAAAACTGCTCTGTCAGATATCAAAAACCAACTAAAGAGGCACCTAAATATACATACTATTTTATTGCCAACTTCAGATCCTCTCTATCAAAAATGACAGAAAAACTCTAATTTTAGCAGGTATTATCACTTATCCGCTGTGCTTTTGTTTACTGAACTTAAAGTCATCACTAAGGTTGCAAAACCACTTAGCTTCACTTTGAGAGTGAAAAACTGTTAAAGAAACCTGATTGAGAATCTATTTAATTTACTGAATTATAATAATATAATAGTGGAAAGAACATTTTTTTTTTAATGTGGGCGTGAATCCTGGCTCTGCCAAATGTAGCTTATGGGTAGAACTCTGGGTGATTTTATTAACCAGCTAGCAGTTTGCCCAGTGATGTTTGACAGAAATGCAAAATGAGAAATACAGCTTATATTCAGATATTCCAAGTTAGAGGGTCACATTGTATTTTTCATTCAAATACAAAGATATATGGTAAGGTGGAGATGAAAAGTGATTAGTATCATAAAAGAAACATCAATCAAATGTTGGAAAAGTTCAGCAGATAGAGGAGGAATTTTGTTGTTCCAGGAAGGTTAAAATTTTTAATAGACTGAGAGCACAGTCTACTTTCCAAAACTGTTCTTGTACTTTTACAATGAATCTTCCTCTCACCCACTGTACCGTCAGCCTCCACTCCAGTACTTTCATCTAGACATTTATTCCAAAAAGTACCATTCAAATTTAAAAAGTAATTTTTTACTTCATAAACTGCCAATGAAATATCAAAAAACAATGAGGCACCTCCCTTTTAGAGAAAACCTAGTTAACTGTGTAAATTTTTGAAAACTTGACTGTGGTTTATCTCCTGATTGCCTACTAGAAGCAAATGAGAAGCAGAAATTTATTGGCAACTTGACCTTCCTTGGAGAATTTAGTTGGAATGTGGTAAAATAAAGCCTTTGAATTCTCACCACCAACTGACATGAACAGAAAAATTAACATTTTAACTTCTGAACCAGACATTATAGGAATGCAACAAATAGTCCTATTTCCCCCACCAGCCTTTGTATTCACTGCTTCTTGCAAGGGGTGGAGAGTTTTTTTTTCCAAAATGGTGAACAGTCATGACTGAGTTTGTCTCAATTCACTCTCACCTGGGGAGAAAAGGATAACAAAGCAGGGTTTTATTTTGAAGAGTCTCTCACAGAGAGGAAATTCAGTATTTGGAAGTTTGGAAAGAGTTTCCAAACAGATCAAGAGAGAGGCAGACCCAGTCACTCCTTAAAAGCATCAAGCACGATAACACTGTCATTTGCCTCCCCTAGCTTTCTCCACCACTAACTTTTGAAGTCCTGCTAGATTACTGGGGATTGACAGAAAAACACTCAGTTGCTGAGATGAGGTTACTGAGGTACAGCAACTTCATAAAGTCTCTTTATTCACAGGTGAAAATTTGCTGTGAGTAATCCAGTAGTGACTGGAAATATCTCAGCCAAATCATTCCAATCTTTACTTTGAGGCCATTATAACAGACGTGTTCAAAATGACATCTAGATGACTAAGGAAAGATTTAGGTTAGAAGAAAGAGAACCACTTTGTGAGTTAGAAAACCCTGGTTTGTGTTCTCATATCTATAATCTTGGCTAAGACTATGACTGCACTTTCTCATCTGCCATACTCAATAAGGAAAATAACTTCCACAGGATAACTATGAGGACTAAAAAGAAATAGCATCTTTAAAAGTACTCTGTAAAGTTCAAAATACTGCTTAGATGTTAGCTATGGCAATCTTTCACTGAGCCTAATAGTCCTGATTTGACTCCTTAAATTCAATAATTTAACAATGATTTAAAGGAATACACCATATTTTCCTTTTTATATAATTATATTTGTTCATTTATTTATTTTATTTTTGGCTGCTCTGGGTCTTTGGTTGCTGCTCAAGGGCTTTTTCTAGTTGCGGTGAGTGGCGGCTATTCTCTAGTTGCAGTGTGGGGGGATTTCTTTTCTTGTTGTGGTGTGGTGCACAGGCTTCTCATAGCATTGGCTTCTCTTCTTGCAGAGCACGGGCTCTAGGCACATGGGCTCCAATGGTTGTGGCTCACAGGCTCAGGAGTTGCAACACATGGCACTAGAGTGTGGGCTCAGTAGTTGTGACACATAGGCTTAGTTGCTCCAAGGCATGTGGAATCTTCCCAGACCAGGAATTGAACCCATGTCCCTTGCATCAGCAGGTAGATTCTTATATGCTGTGCCACCGGGAAAGTCCTATAGTTTCTTACTTTTTGTAAGACCATCAAAACTATTTGTATAGGTAGTATGATCTATTAGCAAGATCAAAAGGCCATTTTGACTTTTAGATTTCTTTATTAATATAAAAATATTCTATTTATTTTACATTTGTGTTCTTATTTTTAGTAGAAAAAATAGTCCTTTGTATTACTCTATTTTAATAAGTTTCTGTGAAAGTTCTACATAAATAGTAATTATAATATAATTTTGTGAACACTGTTTGGTTTTATAACATTTAAGTAAAACAAAAGTCACAACCACAAGGGAACTTTCTCAGAAATCTATTAGCAGAATAATTCAATGTAATATATATCAAAAATGCCTTATTTCCTTCAAAAAAAGAGTAAACCAGAAATAAAATCATCTAGAATAAGCAAATGATGGAAGAGAAAAAGTAAAAGCTTTTCAGAATTCTCAGCTTATAGACACTATGAACATGGTAGTTAGTTGGTAGCTTAAAATAGTTTTCCCTTTAAAAAGTAATTAAGGTTTCCACTAAGAACAAGGGCAATGGTTGAAATAGCAGAGTCCATTCTTAGTTAGAGATTGTCCAGGTCATAAAGATCTCTAAGATCATTCTAGACCATAGAATGCTGTAATAACCTCAGTGACACCCAGTCTCACTGAACTAATGCACCTCTTAGAGAAAGAGACTTCCTATCCTGAAGGGATTCGTTCTCCAGTTGAATGGCTGTTAGAAAGTTCTTTCGTATTATCACAGGGCAAACAGTGAGGAAGGGGCAAACTAAACATTCCTCCTAAGAAGCAGGACCCACTCAGTTGACAAAAGTCTCCTCCTTTACCGTAGTTCTTAAAAAGTAACATTAAGAAAGTCCATGGATTTTACTTCTTGGGCTCCAAAATTACTGTGGATGGGTGGAGAGTTGGACCACAGAGAAAGCTGAGAGCTGAAGAATTGATGCTTTTGAACTGTTGGAGAAGACTCTTGAGAATCTCTTGGACTGCAAGGCAATCAAACTGGTCAATCGTAAAGGAAATAAACCCAAATATTCATTGGAAGGACTGATTCTGAAGCTCCAAAACTGGCCACCTGATGCAAAGAGCTGACTCATTGGAAAAGACCCTGATTGTGGAAAAGACTGAAGGCAAAAGGAAATAGGGGGTGGCAGAGAATGAGATGGTTAGATAGCATCACCAACTCAATGGGACATGAATTTG